>NC_090265.1:717369371-717681157 GCF_040414725.1 Anabrus simplex
ATTTTGAATAAAATGAATGTAGAATTTAATAAAATTGAAGAGGAAGAAGCTCTTTTTTAAGAAACGGCTCTTTTCAGGGTTGAATTTTGAGTAATTTAGTGAATTGTGGTGCTATAATTTGGAATATCCCTAAATTGTATTTCTAGACCAAGTCATACTACCACCACCACCACTACTACTACTTCTTCTACTAAGAGAGCCTCTGTCTTAAGAGTGCACACTGCTCATTCAAAACAGCGAGTCAGAGTAGGGATCGAATAGCTGGAATACTATGATGAACCAGTGAGTTACGTACCAGCAGTACGGTATCAGAAAATGTATGAACCACCAAAGGAATAACATGCTAAAGAAGAAAGTTTTCTAACTCCACAGCTATTTCCCGCCAATATTCAGTCAGGCTGTTATACTCAGGACGCATCAGTAATCCCATCTATCGGAGTTGAGCGGCAGCATAAGAGACAAAAAACATCACCACAAACAATGGTCAATGTAATGTTATTGTTGATCAATGATATATGCGCTCTCAGTATTGTAGGCCCTCACATTTAGTTTTCTTCCGACTCTGAAATACCACTCCTATCATAGCCGGTATGGTAAAACTGAATAAAACATAAATGTTCGGAAATTGTATTCTCTATAACTTTATGTAGTACTTTTTGATAGGACCAATAACATAGGTAATTAAAAATTAATTTTTAGGTGCCTTCCCCTAAACTACAATTTCATACAGGACGAATAAAATTGTTTATAACTTAGACTGTAGTTTCTTATTCCCCGACTCTATATACCGAATTTCATTAAATGCTGTTAACCCATTTTCTCGTGGCTCGGCGTTGATATGGACTTGGCAAGAAAACTACATAATTCTGAAGTAGCTAGTAAGTAGGTAGGCTATTAGGTTATACTATTTATTAGTTTAATGAATCTTAGTATTATAACTTAGTTGACATTTGACAATTAAACTCGACTCTAGCCTGTCCTATGACTATGAGTCATGCTCATGACCACTCAAAAGTACCTGTTTTATATTGGGAAGAACGGCTCAGTATTTTCTCAGTTCATATGTTACGTCGTTGCACAAGACTTCAATCATATGTGGACAGGCGCAATAACAGTATGTTGAATCAGAAAACCAGCGGGCTACTGTACATCTCGGGTAGCCTATACAAAATATGACGATTTAAAAAATCCTCAGCTGATAGAAAAATACATATTTTCAAAAATGACTGAGCAAGTTGTCGTGCGGTTAATATCGCGTGGCTATGCGCTTGCATTCGGGGGATGGTGGGTTCGAATCCCACCGTCGCCAGCCGTTAAGATGGTTTTCCGTAGTTTCCCCATTTTCACACCAGGAAATGCTGGGACTGTACCTTACTTCAGGCCATGGCTGCTACCTTCCTAATCCTAACCTTTTCCACTCTGCGTCGCCGGAAACCTTCGATGTATTAGAGTAACTAGCATTTTTTCTAAGAAAGAAGTTCATAATATGAAGACCAGATGGCAGCTGCGAGCACTGAAACCGGGCGAGTTGGCCGTGCGCGTAGAGGCGTGCGGCTGTGAGCTTGCATCCGGGAGATAGTAGGTTCGAATCCCACTATCGGCAGCCCTGAAGATGGTTTTCCGTGGTTTCCCATTTTCACACCAGGCAAATGCTGGGGCTGTACCTTAATTAAGGCCACGGCCGATTCCTTCCAACTTCCAGGCCTTTCCTATCCCATCGTCGCCATAAGACCTATCTGTGTCGGTGCGACGTAAAGCCCCTAGCGAGCACTGAATGCTGTTGCTGCTGTCTTACCAGCATATACTGCACAGATGCAGTAGGAGCGGTGACCAATGAGCCGTGAATCGGATCACTGTATCGATTCAGTAACGTGAACGGAATCAAATGAATCGATTCAGTAAAATGAATCGAATGTCGCATCACTACTGTACAATTCAGGGCGAGCACCGCCGACTTTGAGCTCCCAAATGCCCCCTTAAAAGAGACCAGCGAAAAATTAGACTTCCACTACCTGTTTCAGCTTAAAAAGACCTTCACGAATATGTAAAATTTCAAATCGAAATTCGCCGTCCGACTTCGTACCTTTCCCTCGTAAGTGTTGTGTTCCGAGCTGCCAGTGGAGAGATGGCGTGGAATGACATTAGTACAAAGGGCACTAGGAAAGTTTTGCAATGTGAGTGAACACTTTAGACTTTTTCAAAATAATTTCCACACTCAGTACACATCTCCATACGTCGAAACCAGTCACTGAACTAACTCTGCCACTTTTCTTCGGTTACATTTTCACACTCTTGATCCCATGCTCCAGAGGCTCCTCGTCGGATGCACAACGCCGCCCTTTCAGCTTCATCTTCACTTCTGGGAAGAGTGCGAAGTCACATGGGGCAAGATCAGGACTGTATGGAGGGTGGTCAAGCACAGTCAACCCTGATCTGGCAAGAAATTCCATTGTTACATTAGCACGATGTGTTGGAGCATTGTCGTGATGCAAGTGCTAAGTGTCGGGCCGTGACCTTGGACGGAGCTGCTTGAGAGCCTGGATGACCTGAACCAGACAAGTCTCACTGTACCACTTCGCAGTAACTGACCTTTGTGTTTCTAGCACTACCCGAGTCAGGATGCCCCGTTTAGTAAAGAATACTGCAATCATCCTTTTCTTCACTGACCTTGATTTTCGCACAGTCACCCTCATCTTCAAACAGCCACACCTTGTTCTGGGATTTTGTTGGGACATCTTAATAATAAAGTTAAATTTCGTCACCTGTAACGGTACTATTGACGTTACGCGAAGTCCCATTTTCAAACTTGTTGTAGCATTTTTCGGCACCATTTCACTCGATGTGCCCTTTGTTCCTCTGAAAATGAATGGGGTACCCAAAGGGAACAAACCTTTCTAACATGGAGATGAATTGAATGAATAACTGGTACAGGGATGTGGAGGGTCTCTTCTACCTGCCGATATGTCAACCGCCTCTCTTGCTGCAACATTTTCCTCACAGCTTCAATGTTTTCCTCAGTCACTGATTCAGACGGTCGCCCAGAACGAGGATCGTCTTCAACCCCAAAATTTCCCCTCTGGAACTCTTTGTACCAGCGGAAAATTGTTGTCCGATGTGGACAGTCTTTCCGCAGCACAGGCGTCATTTCCTCCAGGCACTGGTCAACAGTTAATCCACGAGCTAAATTGTACCGGTTAATTGCGCGATATTCACCTTTAAACCACACTGACATCTTAACTTGTTTTCAATCCCACTGCTTGGTAACAACTGGTGTCAAGGTCGCGCCTTGCTGTCTTCTAGACCGGTTATTATTAACAAGGTTATATTTTCTTTTCAAAATGAAGAAATAACAATCATGGCAGGTACAGAGTAGCAAGGCAATACAATTACAATATGTACAGGATTTGGGCTTCGAGCCCCAGCCTCACAATTCTTGAGCAATTAGCCCAGTTTTACCCCAAACACAAGTTTCAACAGAGGGGCAGAAAACCCCATTCATGCCTAGGAGCACTTGCTCCAAAATACACAGTAAGGCCTCCTCGAGGCGCGCAGAAAACAAAATTTTCGGGAAAAGAGCAACTTGCTCTCAAAATTCAGGCCTGTCAAAGGCCACACCTAATTCCACTTTCAAGCTGTCCTCTAAGGACATATACACAGGGATAAAATACCCAACCTACTGAGGTCTATTAAATGAGAAGAAGGTTAATTACATGACCTCTAAAATAACAATTGCTGTGAGCTTGCATCCGGGAGATAGTAGGTTCGAATCCCACTATCGGCAGCCCTGAAGATGGTTTTCCGTGGTTTCCCATTTTCACACCAGGCAAATGCTGGGGCTGTACCTTAATTAAGGCCACGGCCGCTTCCTTCCAACTCCTAGGCCTTTCCTATCCCATCGTCGCCATAAGACCTATCAGTGTCGGTGCGACGTAAAGCCCCTAGCAAAAAAAAAAAAATAATAACAATTAGAGAGGAGGCGATCTGCACTCCTAATGCATTTGTTTTAAAACCTAATCTGGCTCTAGGCCACTAATGCAAGGGCTAATCCCATACTACAGAGGTGACTTTAGAAAAGAACAATTTGCTTTACGTTGACGAAGAATAGGTTGAGAAAAATAAGTTCACCTCAAAACAATATGATTGGGAGCTCGAGAGGGTTAAGCACTCTCTATCCCGATATGCAGTTTAAAGATAGAATAGATACATTTTAAGGAAGGTTA
The DNA here is from genome assembly GCF_040414725.1 of Anabrus simplex. Classification (NCBI taxonomy): domain Eukaryota; kingdom Metazoa; phylum Arthropoda; class Insecta; order Orthoptera; family Tettigoniidae; genus Anabrus; species Anabrus simplex. The sequence goes on from NC_090265.1 coordinate 717,373,592, forward strand.
CATTATGGAAAAACTTCGGACCCGCCCCGAGAGTTAAACTGCTGAGCTAGCAAAGAAAGAAGTTATTAATCGGCCATTACCTTGTTGTTGACCGCTGCCGAAGAAAGAGGCGCTTCCCGCCCCCTGCTATGTACTTTACACACTGAAAGATGGAACAGAAGTGGCGCAGAGACCCTCAAATCAGCAGTTTATATACTCTCGCGGAAAGTTCGAGGCGTTTCAGGAAGGAAAACACCCGCCCACAATCTTTTTATTGGTGGATAACGAAAACCCCTACACAAGATGAAGAAGAAACACATTATTGGTAGAAAATTAATTTAAGAAATTCGGGATTGGCTAAATTCAAAACAAGGGGAAAGAAAGGGTTAATATTGCCAACTTAAACAATGACTGAAAGAAATTTAGCAAAGAACAAACTTTTGAAATTAAATTTTCTCCAAAAAAAAACAGTTTTTTCACTCCGCACTAGGGTGCACTATTGTTGATCTTCAGTAGTGTCCTCTAGAAGAGAAAGTTCACACTTCTTACAACAAGCAAAACAAAAATACGTCGAAAATGACACAGTTCAAAAACTCCAAAATTTCCAGGTAGTGACATCTTCTGAGAAAGTAGAAAATTAATACCGTAGATAAAGTTCAGACTTCCTCCAGCAGAGGAGTTTCAACTGGCGCACATTTTAAATTAGCGGCGTGGAGGTGTACCGCCCGGTACACACTGGTCAACAGTTAATCCACGAGCTAAATTGTACCGGTTAATTGCGCGATATTCACCTTTAAACCACACTGACATCTTAACTTGTTTTCAATCCCACTGCTTGGTAACAACTGGTGTCAAGGTCGCGCCTTGCTGTCTTCTAGACCGGTTTTCACCCCTCTTTTCATCCCTCACCATAACAGGGGTGTCCAGCCAACCGTTTTTGCGTATTGCAAAACTTTCCTAGTGCCCTTTGTAGACGAATACGTTTGAGTGGTGTCTTTAAAAGTAGGAAAGATCACAATATGAAGATACAGCTGGAATTCAAGAGGACAAATTGGGGCAAATATTCGTTTATAGGAAGGGGAGTTAGGGATTGGAATAACTTACTAAGGGAGATGTTCAATACATTTCCAATTTCTTTGCAATCATTTAATAAAAGTCTAGGAAAACAACAGATAGGGAATCTGCCACCTGGGCGACTTCCCTAAATGCAGATCAGTAGGGATTTATTTATTTATTTATTTATTTATTTATTTATTTATTTATTTATTTATTTATTTATTTATTTATTTAAACGAAAGATTTCCGACGAAATGGAAAGAATTGACTGTAGTACCGGTAGTGTATCAAAAGTAAATATGCCATGTGTCGTTCTTCGTATTACCGTCTCCGATAAGCCGAGTACACAAATCGTTAGACTCCAGTCGAAAAGTATTCCACCAATAAAGCAGGTCGGCCTAACAAAGGGTGAAGAAAATAGGCCTAGACAGGTGTAAAAAACTCCTTTCGAGAAAATTCATTGGCGTGAAAAAAAACATTCAGAACGGTTTTCCCAAGAAATCACGCCGGCCTTGCTATACAGTAGGAGTAAATCAGACAGGGAAAGTTGATTTGCAGATTTTTTTGGCTGGCTTCTAAATATTCTGTGCTTATTTGCACACACCACGCTATCCAGCTGCCTCGCGTAAATTTCTGTTGGTGGATGCTGCAGTATGTCCATGATCGTGTTGTCGATCTAATTATGACGGACGAAATTTATTTTCATGTAAGTGGGCATGTGAATGATCAGAATTCACTGCATGAAGTTCCTCTTCACGGTCAGAAAGTCTGTGTTTGGTGTGGCATTACCGCATGCAGATTGATTGGCCGGGTTTTATTTTGTGATAACAGTAAACTCTGAACATACTGCAGCTGCAAGATAATGCCACTGCCCATACACAGTGCATGCCTTCCTTAGAACAGATGTTCGATGAGCCGTGGACTTTGTGGCCCTGTCGTTCCCCCGATTTAAATGTCAGTGATTTTTGTTAGTGGGGAACTTGAAAACATAAACGTGTACAACAACAGTCCGCGTACTCTTGAATCCACGGAGAATGAAATCAGACGACTGATAAGTGAAATTTCAGAGGAGAAGGTACGAGTGTTTCGGAATCTTTTACGCCCATGTAGCGTTTGTCTCGAAAACGAGGGACTTCAGCCGCGTTGATGAAAGGTAAGGTCTGTATTGGTCTTTCAACGTCATTCATTAATAACTAGTATGTAAGCCTGCCTTCGACAGTCGAATGACTTAATATATCTTATAAATAAGTTACACTTTCCAGGTTTTATGCGGCATTCGAATGGAATCAAAATAAGTATTGTAGTATTTCCTTACAAACCATATTGAGCGCAGTTGTAGCTCGAAGTTGACGTCCATGGATCTGCGTACTCTTGAGAAACCTTCATACAACTGACATAAACACTGGTGTGGAGAGATTGGAGAGATTTATCCCAACTTTAAAGTTTATCCTGGAGACAGTAATTGTGAAGGAGAAGGCTAAATTTAGAGGAAATTGTCTCCATTCAGGAATGAATGGTATACCCGGATTCATAGGTGCTAAATCTATTCTTGGAATAAAACACTTTCTTTCTGAAGCTGAGTCCGTCTGAATTTCTGCATGAACGGCATTTTCGTCTAGCTTCCATAGATCCAATCTCATCCCATTGCACAAACCAGCTTTATTAACTTCATTAACATCATCGCACACTATGGGGTCAATGCTAATGCACGTTATTTGGTCACCTATCAAACTATTCAGAACCTATTGGTTGATGATGTTAACTTGTTCGTTCCTTGTGCAAAAAAAAAAAAAAAATGCTAGGAAAACATTGTACTCTGACTTAGAAACTAGTTTTTCCTTAAAAAGTACAAAAATCGTGGTCGTGAGAGGTTCATTGGATTTTTCTTGTAAGGAAGTCATAACACACTATAACTGGTACTAATTTCACTGTGAATGACAGACAGAATAGGGATTTTATACATAGCCTAGAGATTTAGGCCTACCGAAATGAAACTGGAGGCCCGTCCGCACTGCTGCAGTTTACCGGCGAGTCTAGCAATGGATTGCAGTTGCAGATAGGCCATTCCATGTTAAGAAAACAGTATTGCTCTTATGACAACAAGGTTGCCATATCGAACGGTTCTGCTCAACAGCATCACGGGGAAATTGCGGCACATACATTTTTGAAACTCAGTACTTAAGTTCAAAATAAAAGAAGGAAGAAACTAAGCTGCAAATTACTTTTGGGAATTGTAAGGGGACTCGGGGTTTAGAGGAGGTTCATTTTGGTTTTCACAGCATTACGGGAATAAGGTGGCAAAAATAAAATGCGCTTAGAAAACAACAGTTAAATAACAAAACCAACCACAGATAAAATCATAGCGAATTTCTGTATCAGAACATGTCATGCCGTGATGTATCGCTGCACACCACTTCATCAAGATCTTCAGTAACAACTGCTGTACAGAACAAGAATATTGCATCTCACACACAAATAAATAGATAACAGTAATAATCTGCCGGCGATTCACAGCGCAACGGATTACGCGTTACATGTACCAGAGCAACTAAGAAAGAAAGTGTAGGAAGACAACAAAGCGATGGCTGTTACCGCCTTTGTGCTTTCTCCTTGCGAATATATTTATGAAGTAGAGAATGTTAATTTTTTATTTTAATAACTCAAGAGCAAAAAAATTCCGCATGTTTTTCTTTAATTTATAGTACAATATAAAGTATATTATAATATTCCAGGGAGGATTTCGACCATGGCGTGGTTGTACATATCAAATCATAATACTAAAATTATGAATGGGCATCTACAAAAGTCGACAGAAACAAATGATTATCACTTTCGTAGACTTCGGAAGGCTTATGATTGCATTCACCGACCTTCATTATTCAAAATATTACGAAATTTTGGATTACATCCTAAATTAGTTAAAATGATAAGCTTAACGTTAACAAATACTAAATCAAAAGTGAAGTTTAGAGGAGAATTATCCGAAGTATTCACAATCAGAACGGGACTAAGACAAGGTGATGCATTATCACCACTTTTGTTTAATTGTGCTCTGGAGTAGGTCTACTTGACGAGAGAATGGTATAAAGAGAATAACAAAAATATAAAAGTGGATACACTAAAGATGAAATTAGCCTAAATTGTTTATGATTTGCAGATGATCTGGCACTACTAGAAAGAAAATGAAGGAAGGCAACAAAGCGATGGCTGTTAGCGCCTTTGTGCTTCCTCCCTGCGAATATATTTATGAAGTAGAAAATGTTAATTTTTTTATTTTAATAACTCATGAGCAGAAAAAATCCGCATGCTTTTTCTTTAATTCATAATACAATATAAAGTATGAAGCTCGGAATCAAATCACAACTCTCCAAACTATTGCTGGCAAATAGGACTAACAATTTAATTCGGAAAAACCAAAATAATGGCAATAGATCCCCTTTTAATAAGCAGTGTTCAGATATGTGGAAATGAAATAGTAATGAACATTAAAACAAGAATAATAGTTAACACCACCTTTATTACTTGTAATGAAATAGTAATTGTAAAACAACTTAAATACCTTGGAGAAAGTATAATATACAATTTAAATGAAAAAAATTATTGGATAGAGAGAACTAATAAATTATCCAGAGCCCAAAAAGAAAGCAGAAATACATAGACTACAACAAGAAATGTTTTTCAAAAATTACAGCATTCTAAGACTGTAGTCCAACCTGAAATAACTTATGGAAGTGAAATATTATTTAAACTAAGGCAAAAGAATAAAGACAAAATTTTAAAAATAGAAAGAAGAATATTATGAACATGCATTAATAAGAAGTACCAAAAAGAAGGAGAATGGCGTGTGATCCCAAATGCAGCAGTATATCACGAAGTAGAACCTATAACGGATTTCATAAGAAAGAAGAGAACATCATTCTTCGGTCTTCTGTCGAGAACACCCCAAGACAGGTTAATACGCAGAATTTTGGAGAAGCTTTGGAAACAAAAACAATAACCTGTCTAGATAAAAGAAATCATGAAATAATTAGACATAACACTGGTGGATTTAAAGAATAAATCAAACACAGTAAATTAATTTAAGAATAGTAAAATCAGGTTCCTAACAAAATTGATAAAAGGGAAACAACTAAAAGGGTATATTCAGAAGAAGAACGACAACGAAGATGAGGTAGAACGAAGAAATACTGGAAGAACAGAAAGGGAAAAACCATAAAACATCATAGAAGACCGGACAGAAGTTGACTACAGTGGTCCAATGCGGCCATAAAAGCGCGATAATAATAATAATAATAATAATAATAATAATAATTTCTTAATCACAAAGAGTTATGGATGTCTAAGAGGGGGCGTGTTCTCTTCTTGTAGGTCTATAAGAACAGTACTGTTTTCTTAACATGGAATGACCGATAGTTGTAAGTAGAGGATATATATATATTACAAGTTGCTTTATATATGTCGCACCGACACAGATAGGCCTAGGAGTGGGAAGGAAGCATCCGTGGGCCTTAATTAACGTACAGCCCCAGCACTTGCCTGGAATGAAAATTGGAAACCACGGAAAACCATATTCAGGACTACCGACAGCGGGGTTTGAACCCATCTTCCAAATGCAAGCGCACAGCTACGCGACCCCCAATCGCACGGCCAACTCAGAATCTGCCACCAGGGCGACAGCCCTAATTCACATCAGTAGTGACTGAAATTGATTGATAATTTAAGTGTTGCGCAGCAATTGGGCGCCGAGGAATCCTTTCTACAGATGAAAGGGTTTCGTGTTGAGGTGGATATCAATGCTGAAAATAACAGGGCACACGCCATAAGTTCAAGAGAAGCTGACAGTAGGACTCAAAGGATCCAGAGGGTCCTTTATCCCATGTCAATCGTGGTATGGGGGATATGAGTTACGAGGGCGCAACTGGGTTCCATTTTAATTAATATCCAGAAAATACCTCATAAGGATAAGGTCTAACTTTCAAAGATATTCCTAAATAACTATTAAAGCATTATGTACTGTAGCAATAAATTATAGTTTAATTATGTATTATGACAGTTTATTAGTCGGAATAATTGTGATAATTTCGAAAACGAACAAAACCAGGGAATGTGGTAGCGAAGATTGCGATGGTCGGATGGTCTCTCTCCCATGTTGGTGGTCATCCGTGACTTGGGGGAGGGGCGATGTCTGTTCGTTGTTTTCATCGGTCATAATGTAGTATAATATGTTTGATATTTCCCTAATTTAATATGTAATACTGATTGCATGTGAGTGCAACGGTTGCTGCGGGCGGATTTTCTCTCCCCCCTCCCCCCGTTGGTGGTTATCCGTGACTGTGGGAGTGGTCTGTTCGCCGGGGTTTTTTTCGCTCATGTGTGATAAAAATAAGTTTGGTATGTTGGAAAAATAACAATAGCCTACTGTTGCATATAATTGCGATGGACGGATGCTCTCTCCCCCGGTTGGCGGTCATCCGTCATTCATTTATTCAAAAGTGAGTTCCATTTGTGCGGGAAAGGCAATTCTTTTTGCAAGCCCTGTTCTGAAGGACGGACCACAATTTGTAGTCAAAAGGGATTAGATCTAGTCTATCAAAAGAAGTCCGATACATTGGTAGCAAGCTACTGCTGAGTTATATGAACCAGGCCTGTATGTGGCAGGGCCGAATCCTGTTTAATGCTCCTGTTCTGACCACGGAAGAGGGTGTTGTTTGGCTTCCTGACCAATCTGTCCTGCACTGTCGCCTGGTACTCTCTTTCTGATGTTTTACCCCTTTTCCTTTTGACTGTCAAAAATGAACTGTTCTTTTTACAAAATGGAAGTGTATGAATAAGGAAGTGACACTGTATACTGCATTCCTTAGCTGTTGCATGGCTTTAGGTTGTTTTGTTTATGCTGGACACATTTGTTTTTAGATCCTCAAGGTCCCAGTCGGTCATATTGGTCGGATGCACAGGCCTTACATCAGTCAGCAGGTTCTTCATTCGCTGAGTCACGAGTTGAGTGAATTAAGATATTAAGGTGTAAAAGATCGTGTTCCTCACGTCATGCTGCGTTGTGTAGAGAACGATTCCCTGAGTTGACGTACACTGTTCCTGCCTTTCTTGGCTTTTTACCAAAGTTAAGAATAGCGAGATATGATTCTAACATAAGATAGGTAGAATGTCAGGAAGAATAAAGAAAGGAAAACAGAAAAAAGAAATCTGAGTTTTGTCTGTACATTGCTCAGAATTTAAAAAGAATGGTATTTCTGTATCGGTCGTGTCCACAGTAACAAGGAAATGCACTTTTTAATTTTCTAATGTCTGTCTGTATATATGTATGTATATCACGAGAAAACGGCTGAAGATAATTTAATGAAAATCGGTATGTAAAGTCGGGGAATAAGTCCCTAAAATCTAGGCCATAAATAATTCTATTCACGCTGAGTAAAATGGTAGTTTAGGGGAAGTCGTAAAATTTGATTCTGAAATATTTGTTATTAGTGGTCATGTTGATAAATACCGGATAACTAAAGTTATATAGAATTAAATTTTCGATCATTTATGTCTTATACATTTTTACCGTACCGGCTATGATAACAGAGATATTCATGAATTTGTATTTTTGTTGCTAAGTCCATATCAGCACCGAGCCACGAGAAAATGGGTTAACAGAATTTAATGAAAATCGGCATATAGAGTCGGGGAATAAGAAATTATAGACCAAACTATAAAAAATTTATTCACCCTGGATGAAATTTTAGTTTAGGGGAAGGCGCCTAAAATTTAATGTTTAAATACAGTACCTATGTTATTGCTTATATCGAAAAGTACTACATAACATAATTTACAGAGAATACAATTTTCGATCATTTATGTTGTATTCGGTTTTACCGTACCGACTATGGTAAGAGTGGTATTTCAGAGTCGGAAGAAAACTAAATGTGAAGGGCTACAGTATCGAAAGCTCAACAGTAACATTACGTTGACCATTGTTTGTTGTGATGTTCTCTGTCTCTTATGGTGCCACTCATCTCCGATAGATGGGATTACTACTGTGTACAGAGTATAACAGGCTGCCTGAATATTGGCGGGAAATAGCAGGAGAGTTAGATAACTTTCTTCTCTAACATACGATTCCTGTGATTCATACATTTTCTGATACTGCTGGTACATAACACACTGGTTCATCATAGTATTCCAGCTATTTAATCCCTACTCTGAGGCACTGATCGGAACGAGCAATGTACACATTTAACGGAATAATGGCAGAGTAGTGTTCACGGCCGTCATTCCAGCCCTGGAACTTTGGACTGTTTGACCGGCGCCGTAGTACTGTTAAAAACGAGAAAATGTGTGGTTTTTCATTTGAACGAGTATTTCATATTGTTTTAATCGCGACATTTCTACTGGCGTCATTGTAATGACCTATGTTGATTTCAGTAGGAAAAACCAGTAAGGGAGTCTTTCTGATGATGTAAGAAGGCAGGTTGAAAGTGATAGTCTGCCATTATAATGAAAATTCCCCAGCTTGATTGTGACTGATGGTAGGGTACCATTACAGTGAAAATTCCCTAACTCAGTCTTCATATAACAAAAGACGTTTGAAATGAAATTTCCATGTTCTTTGAAATCATTTAACATGAACAGTGTGTGGTATTGTTGCACAACTCCCAATTATTTTACACTTCATTTGTTGTCGTTTCTTCTGATGTTTTAGTTTAAGAAACCTAACATATATTCGAAAGCATGTTAAAATCAACCATCTTTGGTTGTTCGCTGTACTAAATAAATGGCGTATGGCCTCCGGAGAGACCTGTGCAGGTCTTTTTCTAGTAGACGGCCTATTAGGCGACCTGCATGTCTGTGAAGATGAAGGCTCTACCTAGGATGATTTCTAATGTCGAATACGCCACACACACCCAGCCCCAGAGCAATTGGAATTAAGCAATTAAGGTTAAAATCCCCGACCCGGCCGGGAATCGAACCCGGGACCCTCTGAACCGAAGGCCAGTACGCTGACCATTCAGCCAATGATTCGGACGTTCGCTGTACTAATACTTTGTAACGGGCCAATATACGCTGCTGGCTTCGAATCAAACTCAGGGTGTTTGCTTTCTTACAACTCCTAGTGGACAGCGCGGCGCAATGTATATACCTCAGCAGGGACGAGCCTAAGCTTGTATAGCTTCAGGTAGCATGCTCGCAAGTATCGGTCTCAGGGAGTTGCACGAGACTACCAAGTCCTCTATCGAGAAACAAATCCAAATGTCCCCGGTAGATTGGGCCACTCTGCAGAGATTACTTCATTCCTACTTCCTCTCCTCTCACAAAGGTAACTTCATTTCCATTTTTTAAATTTACAATTTTTATTATTATTATTATTATTATTTTGCTTTACGTTGCACCGACGCATATAGGTCTTACGGAGACGATGGGATAGGAAGCCAGAAGTTGCCACAAGACTCTGGTTTCAATATTTGCGTCTTCAGAGGCGCCACCTTACATCCATCATCCGCATGCGTTTGGGACACGGCTGTTACCCCAGCCATTTGCATAGAATCCGTATGTTGAACTCTCCCATGTGTGATTGTGATCCGTCGTGTGTTGCAGATCTGAACCACGTAATATTGGCTTGTGAAAGGAAATGTCGTATGGCTTTTAGTGCCGGGAGATCCCAGGACGGATTCAGCTCGCTTGATTTGACTCAGCTTGATTTGACACCCGTAGGTGACCTGCGCGTCGTGATGAGAATGAAATGATTATGAAGACAACACATACGTCCAGCCCCCGTGCCAGGAAAATTAAGAAATGATGGTTAAAATTCCCGACCCTGCCTGAAATCGAACCAGGGACCCCTGTGACCTGGAGCCGGACATATTGGCTTGTAAACACCATCAAGTTGCTCAAAACCGCCTATATAAAAGGCTCCACGAACTTCAAATCACCCTCCCTACCAGTGTTACAGTTACCCCCTTTAAGCGTGAAGTGTATTTAGTTCTAGTTTAGTATCTTCGTGCAACAGATTTGACCATATGGACGTTTCTCGGAGCATCAGAAAGTGTTAAATGTTTCTTTATTATGTTTTGAAGTGTTTTCTCTCTTTCAGTCGTGTCTGTTTGATTTGTTTCTCATATGCTTCTCTTCTGTACCCCATTCATTGCCTTATTCATGTATATGTTTATGGTGGCTGCATGGTCGCAAGACTGAAAGCCAAGGGGAAGCGCTTCAACCGTCTAAGCCACTCAGCCCGGCAGTAGAAATTTTAGTTTTGTTGAACACTCACAGATTAATCTAGGAAAAATGCATCCTCGTGTGCAGTGGTTGTACCATATTATGAGAGAAGGAACCGGACAAGGAACTGCAAGTAAAATGATTTTAGTACCCCGGTAAGTTATTTACATTACTTTGGTACATTTGAGGCGAGGCGTGAACAAAAATGTTGCTGTGAACCCCCTGAAAATTTTGTCGCGAGCCGCCACTGTTCGCAGTTCATGTCTCCTTTCAGTCACCTCCTTCGACAGGCAGAGGATATCGTGGGTGTACTGTACCGCCCCCACCCACAGGGTTTAGAGGACATAATACGCCGATCAGACCTTTTCCTCACGCTGGGGTAAGGCCACTCGTAAGTTATATTTCAGGAGCTTGCCGAAGTAGCCAAGTCTCTCCTATGGAGAACTGAGCCATGAAATGAAATGGCATATGGCTTTTAGTGCCGGGAGTGTCCGAGGACATGTTCGGTTCGCCAGGTGAAATGATGATGAAGACGACACATACATCCAGTCCCCGTGCCAGCTAAATTAAACGATAATGGTTAAAATTCCCGACGCTGTCGGGAATCGAACCCGGGACCCCTGTGACCAAAGGCCAGCACGCTAACCATTTAGCCATGGAGCCGGACAACTGAGCCATAAAGGCCATTCATACATAAAGTACGCCTCAAGATCTCTTTGTCTTGCCCGCTTTACTATTGGTATTTTATATGGTCTGTTGGTATTTTTTATTCTCTAAAAGTTCACAAACGAATTGAGGATTCTACTAACACGAAACCAGAATCACCTAATTATGTTGAAAACTTGCGAATTACTTGTTGATACAAGAGAGTAGCTCGCTCACAGCAAGGCGAGAAGCGCTCCAGTGGCCTACTTTTGGATGACTAGGTCATACATATCTCACTTAATTCCATTGTCTTTGATAAACTTACGACTTCAAACATTGGGAGACCTTGTTATTGTAACCATAACTCTGATTATGTGTTATTCGAATTGCGCTTTATATTTCCCTCCATTTCATCAATCTGACCCGGTTACTACTCCGCCTGGACTCAGAGATCGATCCAGTCTTTCTTCTAAACTAAAGAAGAAAAGCGATTTGATTCGCACTTGTACATTCCACACTCCTACCGTCGCCTTCTTTGCTTGAATATTATGATGGAACAGTGTGTCACATACCCGCAGTTACCAGAATACGTATGGTCTGGAGGAGTGGAGAAATAAAGAACGAAGTTAAAAACTCCTCCCCCCCCCCCTCTTCCGCCATCAGTATTCAGAGGGAGGATATTTCGCTCGGTGAGGTAACTTCTAGATCGCGCTTCATGCTCATGGCCGCTTTGGGACACACGTTGCATTCATGTATTGGGACCTGTAACATTTCTACTACGATAAAAATGTATTGGTCATGGAAGAACGGCTTTTAATATTCCTTTTCTCTTTGTTACAAATAAGTGTTCAGTAGGATTAACACATACCTGCCAACTTTTACGGTTTATCCGTAAAATGTACGCAAATGGCACCATTTTACGGTTTTACGGATGGACGATGTCATTTTACGACTTCGCGGACAAAAATTTGTAACGTTAAAATTCGATAATCGCTCCACTTCCTACAATCGATTGTTTGCGTGGGTCGAAGACAAGTCCACGATAGTCGATAACTCATTCTTTGATATGATTGGTATTTTTAACCGTGAGATGTTTGTGTCGTTATTGGAATTGAATTTAAAGCTGGGATAGCAGTTCTTCCGTGTGAATCTTAGGTGTTGGCAGGCTCTGCTCCGCAAATTCTTTGTTCCACTCCGTTCGCTTGTGATCTAACTTATAATCTTTGACCACGTGAGTGTTCGTTGTTCACGAAGTTGGCGTTCCTTAATTGTTTTGGCCTTTTAAGGTTATGACATATTTTAATGAAGTGTTCGAGATTTTGTGTTATAACTTCGTGCTTCACAGTTTCTTGTATTCGTTGAACTAATTACATTCGTTCCAGCGACTGGGTATACCGCTATTAGCGAAGCCCATTAAATTATAAATAGGAATAAGAAGAATTACATTTGTTCCACGTGTATGTATGTCTTTTACCATGTGCATATTCTTTGTTCACGAGGTTGGCGTCGTGATCATTTAATAGTTTAAGACTTTGTTTGCTTTGACATGTTTTAATGAAGTGTTTGACTGCCTTGAGTGTTTGTTATAATTTTATGTGACGTTCAGTGATCCAGGTTCCTTCCGATGTTTTAGTGGATATCAAGACACTTGTTTTCGGACATTTTCATACGCTATATTCCTATTGCAGATTATCATGAATAACTCCAATGATTCAAAATCAAAGAAGTGATGATGAGTTAGTTATTGGCATTCAGACTTCGAACATAGTGAATGATCTCCAAGATACAGATAACTCTCTTTTCTTTTCATCAGTGAGAAACTACGTTTGTACTGCCTGTGACTACATCATGAACAAGTTTCCACTCAAGGATGTGTTAAAGCATGCTCAAGTTGCTAGGCTAGACGAAATTGAAGATGCACAGTTTTCTTCCATTCGTTCTTTCTTGGAAAAGTTTCCTATCACGCAAGGAAGAGAATAAAACTACAGATGAGGTGGTGAATGAGCTTCAGAGGCAGTTCACAGCTCTTCAGGTAGATGACACTTTGGTTACAAATCAAGATGCTGCAAGTGAATCCAGTTGGGCACAAATATCAAGAATTTGTGGAGCCGATGACTTCTCAAGTATAACCGAATTTCCAAAGTAGTGCTCTCTATCCTCACCATATCCCATAGCAATGCAGAATGTGAACGTGTTTTCAGCCTTGTGAAGAAAAATTGAACAGAGTTCAGATCATCCATGTCCAATGAATCACTGCAGTCTATCTCTATTTTGAAGACCAGGAGTTCTGGTCCCTGTTATGACAGAACATTTTCTCAAAACTTGTTTGCAGGAAGCTAAAACGGCCATAACTATGACTTTAAAGTCGAACTAGCGTGTGATTTGCAGTTTGCATTATATTATTTCTTGTCTGTGTTACGTTAAGCAAGTTTTATTGTGTAAAGCCTTTTTCAGTTATCGCATATCTGCTTAATTTATCAGGGTAGTCCTGTTATGTATGCTCCAAACTAATATTCACCACGCTTGCTGCTGTTTAACATGGCTTTCTTCTTGATTGTTATGTTCATCTACAAATCATTGGCCTATGATGTAAGTAGGTATGATTTCATTGAAGTATCCTGTTTAAAGCATGAATTATTGTATTTTGTAGCCCAGAAATATTATATTCGTCAAGCCGGGATATGTCGAGATTCGTTAGATTATTTTTTGTAGCGCGTGAGTTTTACTGATAGCCCTTTTCAAAAGTTTGAGATTAAAACCATGTGGTGGATGTTGAAGACTAAAGAGGGTCTGCATTAACAGCAGTAGGACACAGGGAATTAAAAAAATCATCGTAATATCAATTTGTACTGCGTATAACATCAAAATATCATATTCTACTACAGTGGAACCTCGATATGTCGAATCACCTCGGGAGCTAATTTTTATTTCGAGTTATCAACATTTCGAGAAATGGAGAACATCGTTTTTGAGCATGTAATATTTGAATCACATGTATCTACTGGCTTATACTGAATACATTATTTTTAATAGTATTTAAAAATATACAAACTCTATTTTGTGGCATCACTTAAATTATAACACTTATTATAGTAACTTTTTAGAAGACAGGACACAGTACATACAGTTATTATTTATTTAGCTTATGGCTAGTACATAAATCTACGTACAAACATTCAAAAATATAACAAGCAATATAACACTTCAAACAATCAACCAATCTCAAAAACCGTTCACAAACTCAAATCTAAACTGTCCAACCATTGTACAACCCCGTTAGAAGCATACACAAGCTCCTTCAGCTGACCGGAGTATGACCTCTTTGGATATTCAATGACAGTATGATGGATGGTCTGATTTCTTCTCACCACAGTCGCACTCAGGGGAGGATCGCGTACCCCACTGCAACAATGACCCACATCGTCCATGACTGGTACGGACTCTGTTGAGAAGAACCCAAGTTCTTCTGGGGAGATTAAAACCAGGTGGTAGATGTTGAAGACTAAACAGGGTCTGCCATTCATCTGGAGCTGTGTTGGTCCACTCCAGTTGCCATTCATCACAACCCTTAAAGTTCCTATTAATGAGTTCCCTTGCAGTCTGAATGGGCGGAGATCTTGATTTCAGACGTCCATACCTAACAACAATGTCTTCATGAATAGGAAGACTTGGGTTCATTATTATCTTCCTGATCTCGCGTATTAGATTGTTTTGTCTGCGAATGTGGCTCAAGACTGGGAACTAAAAAACAGGAGTAGATCTGGCTGCGCCGCTGTCAGTGCGCATCGTCTGATTCAGAACATCAATATTCTTAACACAAGGGCTATTCAGCCAAACAGAAGAACAATACTCGGCTGTAGAGTATACCAGTACAAATGCTGACGACCTACGAGTGGATGCTGATGCTCCCCATATAGAACCTGCAAGTTTTTGAATGATATTTTTCCTGGTCTTCAGTTTAGCAGCGGTATTCATTAAATGTTTCCTGAAGGATAGTGTCCGAGCAACAGTTACTCCGAGGTACTTGGGGTTAGGATTGTGTGGTAGAGGAGAGTTGTCGAGGGAAACATTCAAAGTAATGTTTGCCTGCCTGTTATTAAGGTGAAAGAGACAGGTTTCTGTTTTACTGGTGCTAGGTATCAAACACCACTTATCAAAGTACTCGCTCAAAATGTCAAGGTCTTTGTTTAGAATTGCTTCTATCTCATTCACATTGGGTTGTTGAGTAACTATTGCTAGGTCATCCGCATAAGCAAATTGGCCTGATATAGTGCCAGGTATATCGGCAGTGTACATATTAAACACGAATGGAGAGAGCACAGACCCTTGAGGGAGACCATTGTTGAGTTTTTAACTTTACTATGTTTGTTATCCATAACTACGTGGATCGTTCTATCTGATAGCATGTTGTTTATGAGTTGTGATATTACTCTTTATCCAACAAGTTTAAAAAACATATACACAACTCCCCCTCTCCAAACCGTATTATAAGCGACTGTAAGGTCTATGAACACTGCACCACTCTTCCGTCGTTTTTCAAAACCGGCTTGTTCTGCTGGGAGTGATTGTAACAAGAAATATACCTCCGTTAACGCCTTTGAAAAAATCCGTTAGTCTCTTCTGTTTGTTACGGTAAACATTTCCTCCCTTCACGTTGAAACTTCTGATCAATACCACGCAGCCGAGATTCGTAAATGGAGCTCGTCATCCGCGACTTCGGGGTTTGCTTTTGTACATGACCGGCAATTAATTCACACCCGAGAAACAGCGAGAGTTCGCCGATTTTCCGATCCCTAGAAGTTTTAGTTTTTCGGTTCGTTATATTGGTTTCCTGCATCACTGTAACCATTTCTTTACTTGTTAAATGTTCCTCACAAACTACAAATGCCGTATTGCACAGTTAATGTTGCACAAAATTCGAGTTACAGAGTATTTTTTGCTTCTAGGGAGGAAATGTTTGCTTCGAGAAATTCATGTAAGTTACCTCGAGTAATGGAGGTTCGAGATATCGAGGTTCGACTGTATTTTTTCTTTTACTTAACATTTTTCGATAGGATGAGTATTAATTGAGAAATTTGAGAATTAGTTTTTAGACCCGCCCCCCTTCCCCAAAGTGCTATTTCACACTGAATGGAAATAAACTCGTGCATCAATGCAATAAGACAAGACTGAAGTGTCTTCTCCCTTGACTTTTAATACTGATATTCATTCAGTTCTATTCAGCCGTTTCTGGTTATGTGCGTACAGACAGACATGACGGAAATTTTAAAAATTGGATTTACTTCTTTTCTGGACATGACCGACACGTAAGCTGAGTAACGGTTGTTAAACATTATGATCAAAGTACAGACACAATTCTATAATTTATTTATTTACACGGTGTCCCTAAATTCCAGTAACACTTTTATTATTAACGGATAAGGCATGCATAATACACCGGGGTAGTTACGATTAATTGGTACTTGATAGCAATGATACTATATCAAGCATTGTCTGTAAAGAAGCTTAATAAGTCGGAAATAAATTCACCCTTCATACGAATGTGGGGAGAAAGTGGAAGAGGGGGGAGCGGAGAGGCGGATTTCCACATGCGAGATTTCTCGCACGGGAACGCTAGTATATAACAAACATGAGCCATTGTTTTATAAGAACATCAAACCGCACTAAACTCAGGAACTTTTCCAGACATTTGGAAGGATGCTCTAGTGATTCCAGTATTAAAGAACACCACATCAAATTATCCATCAGACTACTGCCCTATATATATTATATTATACTTTTGTCCTAGAAGCTGATGTTCTAAAATCTCATCTTTGTTGCCAAATGTAATTATTTGTACTGCACCATTATAGCCTTGGCTCAGGTGCCTCTTTTGAAATAAATAAATAAATAAATAAAAATATCAATACTCCCTCCGCTTGCGAAAGCCCTTGAACGACTTATTCACGAGCAACTAACTGAATATCTCACAAATCATTCACTACTAGACCCGTTGCAATCTGGCTTCAGGAAGGGCCACAGTACGACGACAGCACTCCTTCGGGTAACAGATGATATCAGACTTGCTATGGATAAGCGACAGGTGACGGTACTCACGCTCCTTGACTTTAGCTGTGCATTTGATACAGTCAACATACAACTACTTTCAAAATTGCGCTCCCTTGGCGTTGACCGGAATGCGCTCAATTTCTTTATATCCTACCTCACAAATCGTCATCAGTGTGTCTCAGTAAACGATGTTACGTCCAAATGGGCTATCAGATTATCTGGCGTGCCTCAAGGTCTGTGCTTGGACCTTTATTATTCAGCCTGCATATCAATGATATTTCATCCCCACTTGTCCACTGTAAAAACCATCTGTTTGCTGATGACCTACAGGTATATTACCATACCAGTGTAGATAGTATATGCGAAGCGATCCAGCATATGTATACAGACCTACAACGACTCACAACGTATGCCAGTAACAACGCCTTACTCATCAACCCACGAAAGACCCAAAGCATAATAATTGGATACAAAAAAATACTATGTGCTCTAAATAGTAATCACAATCCTCCTCCAATTACCATTGATGATACCGAAGTGCCATACTCCAAGATTGTTACAAACCTTGGGGTCACCTTAAATGAGACTCTGACCTGGAATGAACATATAACCAATGTGTGCAGAAAAGTACACGCATCTATTTATCATTTGAAGCGTCATAAAAATGTTCTCCCACTGGTCCTTAAATTAAAACTCATACAAACACTTCTATTTCCAATCTTTGACTACTGTGACAGTTTGACTGATCCAACCTGTGAACAAGCAACAAAGCTACAACGTGTACAGAACTCTTGCATTCGATATGCCTTCCAGCTCCGACATGATGCTCATATAACACCATACTACAAAAAGTTGGGATGGCTACGTTTAAATGACTGTAGAAAAACGCACCAAATGACCCTCGTCTATCAGTTGCTTTCTTCAAACAGCCCCACCTACCTATCGTCCAATTTTAGGCTTCTTTCTTCGTTCCACGAAATTAACATTCGTTCCGGATCACTACTTGAAATAGCACCGCATCGAACGAATACCTACAGCCATTCATTTCTGGTCTCCGCTACGAGGTTATGGAATACGATCCCGGATGATATTAAAAAGTCTTGCTCGTCTAGGAAATTTAAAGCAGCCTACCGTAAATTCCTCCAGAGTACATACAGTTGACTCGAATGAATGTAAGAGTGAATGACGTGTGAATGAAACCAGAAATGACGTACTAGATTTAAGTTCTTAGGCTATCCCATTTACGTTCTTACTACTCTCATTTAAGGCTATAGACTGTTCATAGAAATAGACTACGTAGTAACATCGATTTTAGTACACTCAGATCGTAGCATACTAGTTAATTTATTTTAGCCTTATATTTGAATACGTTTTTCTTTAAGCCAGTTGTAGATTTATTCTTTAGGTTATAAGTTGATATTTTTTTTTGTTATTATCCACTCTCTATTTATCCTATAATTTTTCATCAGTAGTAACCTTAATTAATTGTATTATTGTAATTCCTTATCTGATTTACATATCTCAATAACAGTAATTAATTACAATGATACTTTAGATTAATACTGTAAAAAAAAATGTATGTGGTAAAGTGTAAGAGAGGGCCAAGAGCCCTAACTTCGCCACTTAATAAAGACAAAAATAAATAAATAAATAAACCAAGCATCGGTCAAATATTGTCGGACACTCAATCTCAGGTCAGAAAATAAGGCGAACCACGGATTTTCATATCACCCTTCCCAAGTCCTCCCCCCTTAACCTATCTAGCTAAGTTTTGAAGCACACACTACGTTACCGTACTGCTGATTACACTCAACACAACACGATAGACCATGCCAAGCTCGGTCGTACAACTGCTACGTTTGATGAAAAACGTATGCTTGAACATACACGCATACATCCATAATCTTGGGTCATATTGGACATTCCAACTGGGGCTGAACTATGACTTAAACGGCATTCAGATTGTCACAGTTCCTGTCGGGGACCGTGAAAACTATGTATTCGACATTGATATCTGGGTGCTAAGGGTTTCATGCCCCCACAGTCGTTTTTTTTTTTTCAGATAGTAAGTCGTATGTGTACTATGTTTGGTTGAGAGCTATGCTAGAACATACATACTTTCATCCGTAATCTCGATCATTTTGGACATATTATTTTCCGCCCTTTCTCACCGCCTTCCAATGGGGCAGATCTTGGACTTAAATTATATCTGGAGTGTGACTATTCACCTCAGTGACCCCCAAAACTATGGATTCTGCATTAATATAGGTCGTTTGCTATTATTTGTATACTTCATCCCCTATCCTTCCCCGCCCAAAGGAGTCCTATGAGGGTCTTGCACAACCGTATATTTTTTTCCATATAGAAAATAAGACGAACCGGGAATTGAACCCGGTCGTCCGAGGACGGCAGCTAATAACACTAACTGGTACGCTACGGAGGCGGGTAGTCTGCAATGATCAAAATCGAGAAGAATGTGGAAAACTAGGTTTTGCCCCCGCGGTTTCTCGTGGGTGCAAATTTATGCTGTAATCATTTAAGACGGGAAACTGTATCAAAATACAGTCGAAACACTTTATTGCGACATCGCCTTCAACGACGTACTGGATATAAAGGTGAAATTTAACGGTCCCGACCAAATCCTCTATAAACACTGTATTAAAACATTTAAAAAATAGCTTATTATGACATGGCGTATAAAACGGCGCATTTTTATAACATTTTCAGAGAAATGTATCGGCTATAACGTCCAAGGTTAAATTTTGTTTGTTCCGCGTTTGGGGATTGCTGATAATAATGTAAAGATTATTTTAAACTCTTGTTTTCAGTAGATTAAGACAAGGGAGTGTGCTGTGACCTCTTTTGTTTATTATAGTCATGGACGAAATTGTAAAGGAAACAAAGGAAGCCTATGGAGATAAGGAGATGAAGATAGTGCTATTTGCAGATGATGATGTGATCTGGGGAAAGGACAGCAAAGAAGTACGACAACAACTAGACGTACTGAACGAAAGAAATTCGGAAGTGAAAATGAAAATGAAAATCAGTACAGATAAAAGCAAAACTTTGGTGATGTCGAGAGGGGAAAGGCAAGGAAAGGGCACTGTGAAAATTGGAAGTCAGAGTCTGGAAATTGTGGACAACTTTAAATACCTAGAAAGTGAATTAATGCTAAATACTAGGGCGGACATGGAGATTAGCAGGAGGGTATTGCAGTGCAATGCATTATACGAAAGTGTAAGAAAACTTGTTTGGAGCAAAGAAGTACCACGGAGAAGTAAAGAGATAATGTGCACAATGTACTATGTACCCATACTGACTTATACAGCTGAGGCTTGGACTTTGACTAGCAGGCAAGAGAGTAGAATCCAAGCCAGCAAGATGAAATTCCTAAGTAGTATGATGGGAAAGACAAGGAAATAAATTAAGATGTTAGGAAGGACGTTGGGACATGAAAGCTAAATCAGAGAGTTGAAAAGAATAACCTAAGGTGGTTTGGACATGTAAAGAGGATGGAGGAGAATAGAATTCCAAGACAGATGCTGGAGGCAAAGTGCGAGGTTAAGAGAGCAAGAGGAAGACCTCGGATGAGGTGGATTAAATCAGTGAAGAGCGGCATAAGAAGACGAAATTTAGACTGGGACAAGATTGTGGAAGAGGAATGATGGTAGGAAAGAGGAAGATGGAGAAGTGCCCTAAATACCCCGACGCGGCAGGAGCTGGTTTAAGGGGAAACGATGTTGATGATGTATATTTCAAATCAGTCTCGCTGTTAAATAGTCAAGACAAGCATCGCTGTGAAGATGTCTTAATAATGAAGAAAACTCACTCATAATATGGCGATTACAAAATGGGGAAACAAACGTCAGCGTCGCGAAGGAATTTGGTGTATCACACTCAACTATTTCTACAATTTGTAAGGACAGAGAGAATATCTAATTTATTACCCAAGACCGTGTGGAAGATTATTGATCAATTTACACACTTCTTTACTCGCTTATTATTGTAATATTTTGCTGACATATTATTGTTGTTACTTACTTTGTAAACATTAGTAGAAAAATTCTTCTCCACAAATACAGTACTTATTTCACTTATGTTTTTGTAGTTTTAACTTATTCTGTTAATTAATCATGTAAGTGTGCAGCCTAAAACTTACTATGACTTTTTAGACCGTTAATTGGCCATTCCTTCGGAGTCGTGAAAGCTACGTTTTAAAGATGCGTGATCTGACATCCGAAACGACGCCCTCAACACCGCAGATATTAACCGATTCTCCATTAAAGGCATTGACCTTGATTTAGCCACAAAGACGCACACAAAATGCTGTCAATTGTGTACATTGTTTTATTTAAAATTTATTTACACATATTCTACACACACGCACTAATATACTGCCATCTTGAAACAAAACACTTCTACGTAGAAGCAGTAGAAGATGACTGCCACAATTGCATGTCAACATACTATCAATCACAACATGAACTCACATACTTGATTAACGACTTGTACTCACAACTCTTGTTAAACCACTCTACCCTCAAGACTGCTTCTTTATATACATTGTCTGACCAGGCTTCTTTATTCCTTTCTTTATTTATTTATTTATTTATTTATTTATTTATTTATTTATTTATTTATTTATTTATTTATTCCTTCAGATCTTACAGTGATTAAACCATTCGATCATTACGGAGAACACATTAACACTCCAACCCAAGCAATATACAAAGTAATGAGCTACAAAACTAACAAAAACAAAACAAAATTAAGCTCCTAATCGGAGAACAGATAGCCATGTTAACACGGCATACAATAAGGCTACGGCAAAACAAAGCGGCAACACGGCATAAGAAAAGGAATACCTTTCGGCAATACAAAACAAAAAATTGGCACATCAGCACCATGGGAAGGTGCCTTCCCTTCATCCTGTTTGGGTCAGCAATACCTGTCTACTCCCACGTCACGCATCTGAGTAAGCAGCCTCTGTCATTGAGCCATATTACAATATGCTCGACCTGTCTGCTCTCTCATTATCTTGACCTATCCTTCTGTCCCCGGTTTGCTGACACAAACACACCGCTTCTTCAGTCTGCTGAGTTTGTGCCTATCTAAGTTACAGCACTTTACCTTGCCACTTTGAATGATTATGTTCAGCTGTCTCACTGTTATTAGACACCACATAAATCTACACACGCCATGTCTTTTCTTTCGATATATCTCAAATTACTTATCCGATCTCGTCTTCCACTTTAATAACACATAATTTTTTGTCCGCACTTAAATATCTATTCAAATTCCCTCCCCTAAAGCATTCCTTAGTCACACACCCAGTAATTTTCCGCTCATCCCCATGTTTAAGCAATTCTTGCTCCCTAACACTCAATAGTTTAACTCTCACATTTTCTGTTGCTTTGCATTCACCTACCAAGTGTAGGTCATTATTCACATTACCACATAATATATACCGTGACTTGTCTGCACTTCTTGTCCACCCCTTATTTCTATACAGGCCCAAAAACCACCATAATAAACCTCTTCTCTCTGTTTTGTCTACGTTATTAAGGCTTATCCTTGCGACTTGAATAACTTTATTAAATAAACTAAGTGGTCCCCTCTCTTTGTCTACTATTCCTCTTTCTATTCCAAACTACCTTCCAGATGTAACCCATACCGATCCTATCTACATACATTTTAATTTTTGTCAGCCAATACCCCGTATACATATTTCTCAGCTGTTGTTGGTACGCCGCTTGCAATAAACAACCCCTCCCCTCTTTCTAGGCGCATCCAGCAGTTTAGTACACTCTTTACGCATTCCACTTCTGTATATTCTCCACACATTAGTATCGCTCCGGCATTCGGTGTGCACTGATGTAATTGCATTACCGTTGTACTAAATCTACAGATAATTTGCTTTTCTTTTTGTCCTCTAAACCCCATAATTCTGCCCCATGCAGTATTCTGCTTAACACTAATGTCTTTAGCACCAACCTTTGTATATAATAATTTATACCGGGCGAGTTGGCCGTGCGCGTAGAGGCGCGCGGCTGTGAGCTTGCATCCGGGAGATAGTAGGTTCGAATCCCGCTATCGGCAGCCCTGAAGATGGTTTTCCGTGGTTTCCTATTTTCACACCAGGCAAATGCTGGGACTGTACCTTAATTAAGGCCACGGCCGCTTCCTTCCAACTCCTAGGCCTTTCCTATCCCATCGTCGCCATAAGACCTATCTGTGTCGGTACGACGTAAAGCCCCTAGCAAAAAAAAATTTATATCCGGGAACTTTGACTCTAGAATGTTGACAACCGAAAGAGCTGCCGCCGCCTTCCATTTCGCCCTCTTAATTTGGTCATCCCACCCTTCTCTCCTGTTTATAATCACTCCTAAATATTCCAATTTACTTACCTCTTCAGTTCTCTCCCCCTGAACGACCCGTTTCATTTCGTTCTTTTTCCTCTTATTTTACTCACTACCATGACCTTCGATTTGTATCCATTAATTTTCAGGGACCGGCTTCTTGCGTATTCCTTCACCATACTGAGACTTTTCTGCGGACCCCCCTCCTGTTAAAGCTAGAAGAATCACATAATCGGCAAATATCAAACCTGGGACCTCCAACCTGTTTACCGCCGGCGCCGCCCAGTTATGTTCTCCATGACCTTGTAGAATGTCATTAATAAATAGTAGAAATAAAATAGGTTATAATTTAAGCCCTGCTTAAGCCCCACCTCACATTCTATTTGACTGATCACTAAATTTTCCTTCCATCTAATACAACAATATACCTTCTCGTATAACGCTTGGATCGCTCGGATGAACTTCCTTGAAACCCCCACCTTCCCTAGTTTTTCAATTAACGCTCTTCTACTTACCGTATCGAATGCCTTTTCAAAATCTATGGCCGCTAGGTACACTTTACCCCCATTCCTATCCAAATATTTTTCTAGGATCATCTTTACAGTCATTATACTATCTAGCGTTCTTCTGTCTTTCCTAAAACCACGTTGAAAAATTGTCAGTATCGACTGCCCCTCCGCCCAGTCTCTTAATCTATCATCTGCTTGTACTTTATTTTCTTCCAAAAAACGTTAATGCCATTGTCTCCCCCCCCCCCCGCTGACCTACTCCTAAGATTACCTGTCACCCTTATCACTTCCTCTCTTGAAATTTCTTTATCAAGTTCATGTAACCGAACCTGTATGACTCTCTCTAAGGCCATTTCACTCTCCCCCTGATTCCTTTTGTGCTTCCCCCCTAATAATTCTCGAAAATAGTCCACCCATTGGTCGTTATCAATACTCCTCCCTTTTTTATTTATTCTGTCCCATACTCTCTCAGTTTGATTCAACTTACACTCCCTATTTATTAACTCTGCTTGTTCTCTCATCCAAAGTTTCTTCCTCTCGGCAATTTTCAGTTTGTATTCTTTTCTTAATTTACAGAACGCTTCTCTCTCTATACTCCCCCATTCTTCCTGAATTCTTTTAGTGACTTCATGACTAACTTCCTTAATTCTTTACACTCCTTGTTGTACGAACCTTCTTCCCCCCTCTTCTTCCTTCTCGTGGTTCTATCTGCCTGTGCTGCCCGTTTAATTGGATGCTCAATTAATTCTAACGTCTGTCAGTGTTATCTTCTTTTAAAGCCTCCTCCCATCCACACCTAATTAATTCCATCTCAATTTCTATAAGGGTCTCTAATTCCTGTTGAACCTTTTCCGTCCATCTATATTTAATATAACTCGTGCCCTTCTCGATACACCACCTTTTCTCCCTCCTCTACTTCTCCTCCGCATTTGTCTATCATCACCCAGACCGGTGCATGATGGGATTCTGCCCAGTCACCTACCTCCATCTTCTTAATTCTCTCTAACATGTCTTCCGAGCTCATTACTAAGTCAGTAGCACTCCCACCCTGCGCTACAATGAATGTCAGCTCCCCCTATTCTGCTTCCCACCAGCCATTCAAAATATAACATTTCCCTGCAGTGCATAATTCCAGTAATTTTGACCCGTAACCATTCATCTTTTTATTTGCACATCGTCTTCCTCCCCTCATTGTCATCTCGCCCTCTTTGATGTATACAGGGCACAGTTCACCTATTCTAGCGTTCCACTCACCAAATAGCAACATTCCATCTTCATCAAATTTCTCTCTTATGATATCTACTTGTTTTCAATAATAATTCCTCTAAAAATTGTCGTTAGCGTAAGTAGAGTTCTGAGGTTGACAATATGCAAAAGCCATACATATCTTCTTTTCTCTCCCTTGTACCTTCCCCATACTAAACCTGATCCAAATTACCTCATCAACCTTGTTTTGAATGGCATCTACTAGCTCACTAATCTCTTCTTTTATTAATAACACTATCTCTCCCGGCGTTCTACCCTTGCTGTGCTCTATTCTCTTGGATTTATACTTGACCTCATACCCTTTCCATTTTATCACCTTCCCAATTTCAAACCACGTCTCTAAAAGCGCCACAGTGTCAAAGCTTTCAACCATTTTTAAAACCTCATTACCTAGCTTGTTTAATAATCCTTCAATATCTTCGAACCCTATCTTCCAATCTAGCTACAACTTATCCTCCCGCCTCTCCCCATTTCCTCCCCTATTTTTACTTCTCGTTATTATGACCTTATCTCCTTCTGCTTCCAACCCTTCTTTTTTGTACTTTGGAGCGCTCTTTGTCCTCCTTATCATCGACAGCTATTAGAGACTCTCGACACTCAAACTTCTCCCTTTATTCAGGGCTTCTCGCCCTTTTATTTCATCGCGTGCACTTTGACTTTTGCGCTTGTCCACTTACAGTTGAACTTTACAATTCTTGAGCTCCTCCCTCTATCAGCACTTGCTGACTCCTCGCGTCTGCACCTGCACTGCTCTGTGCACTGACCCCTGGCGTGCGTTCCTCTCTTACCTCGCTGCCCCGCTCCGCTTGCTCAGCAACCTGCCTGTCGCCTTGCCTTGGTTCCTTAATTTCTTCTTGCTCTAGCTTCTCATCTATCTGCTGTAGCTTCGCCACCGGCCACCATCTCACCTATCTGCCGTTGGATACCACCAGCTGTTGGCCCTTGATATGAGCCCTTAGTCCTTGGTATCTTGCTCTCATTAGATGCTTCCTTAAAGTGTCCATGCACTTACTGCCGTCACTCCCCGTGTTTCTTTCCACCCATATTTTTTCGCCTTGTAGATTACCCGCGTTCCTGACGACAGTTTCCACCATCAAAGTAGATAGCCACTTCACTTTGATTGACCTTTTCCCTCTCACTTTTCCCACCTTTTCAGCATCGTCAGCATCACTGGAGTTGATCTTCATCTTGTTCTGTATAACTTCCACCACTTTATATATGAGGTCTACTTTGGTTTCTTTCACATCTTCCTTCACTCCATAAATGGATATGCATTTTTTCATACGCCCCTGACAGCTGATTGCCTTTTCTTTCTTCAATTTCGCCACTCCCTCTTCCAAAATTTTAACTTTCTCTTTCAATTTCACGATTTCTTCCTCATTATTTCCCGTCTTAGCCATTTTCTCCTCTGTGTTCTCCTTTATCCATCTCTTCATATCTTCAAATTCCTTGGTCTGGTCCTGGATTAACTCCTTTATTTGTTCTATCGGACAGACTTCCTTCACCACCTCTTCCACCACCTCTTTAATAATCTCAATATCGTCCCAACTCATATTGCCACTAGTATTCGGGCCGGGGTTTAGTTCCACGCCCCCAATAACTAGCAGTGCAGTTACCACAGCTGCAACCAGAATCATCTCTCCCATCTTTCTCGAATCTCCCTTACACTCCATTCTTTCAGTTGTTTTCTTCATTCGCCATTGCCATCTTCCTATCGCGGTCCGGTACTGTTCCACTCCAATTAATACTCGGCACTCTTCACTCAGCACGTCCGCTTTCGTTGCTTGCTTGAGTTAAACTGTTCTAGAAGAACATGTTTTCTCGTAATTCGAGAGTCTCCAATAGCCTGTTTACAACGTAAGGAATTTTCTACACAATTCCAGTCGCACATTGCGTTGTTCTGGACTTATTACAGTGTGTTCCACAACGTTGCATTGGATTATACATACATAATATATAAAGGTAATAAATTATATACTATTAATTACGTGTTCTTATATTAAATAAACTCATAGTAATATATATATACACAGCAGATTTTTCAAGACATAACCTCACAAATAATACGATCGCGATTTATACCAAAGAAAGTCCGTGGATAACTACGTGAATAATACTAATAGATGTAAACAACTTCATAGCCACACCTCACAAGTCATAATAATAATTATTATTATCGAGTTCGATATTCCCATTATTTACCCATGAGTTAGAGAATTGTTTCCAAGTTTTGCTAGCCCAGTACACTTGCATCAACCTTCCAAATCCAATAAAAATCCGCCAAGAACTAAAAAGTCGTAAAATGGCAATTTGGTGCTCTTTGCCTCAGAAAGGGGTCGGTGTACAGCTGTATGAAGAGTACACTCCGGCCAACAATTGTATTAGGCATCACCAGGGACTTCCTTGTAGCGAATGGCGAGAGGCAATCAAGATAACATCAAATGTTTCTGCAGTACAAACTATTTCGGGCAGAACTCAGGACGGAAACTTCTGTCGCAGATGCGTCAGAGAGAAAGAAACACTGGCTCACGTTCTGGGTTCTTGCCTCTGCGGCGAAGTACTGAGAAACTCACGTCACTACGAGATAAGATCACTGATTGCAGAATAACTCCGTAGTAAAAACTTCCGTGTACATGAAGAAGTCCACGGTATGTCTATGACAGGGAGTACAAGACGAATTGATATGATTGCCTTCAGAGATAACGACAAGAAAGGCTTCATTATTGATCCGACCATCCGATTCGAGCACCATGTCGGCCAGTCTACTGAAGTCCACCTTGAAAAAGGCGCCCACCATATCGTTCTACAAAAATAAACCAGCTGAATGAAGTAGAGATTATCGGCCTAATGGTTGGTACTCGTGGCACAATACCTGCCTTGATCATAGAATTCTGCAAGAAGTTCGACCTGCCTATGAACAGCATTGAAAGAACAGTTACCACCACCATGCGTGGATCTGTACACATCCTGAAATCTCATTTGTTCGGACCTCCATAATTTAAAAAATTCATATTACCGCTATATTTCTATATGATAAAACATTCTGTATCCTGATACGCTTTACTTTGTCCATTGTGGCAAACCGTAATTGCGGGAGTCATTGATTTGTTCAATAAATAAATAAATATATATATATATATATATATATATATATATATATATATACGGTATATATATTCGTTCAATATATATGAAAAAATAACAATTGTATCTTAAGTGTGCGTAGCACGGAATGAATTACAGATGAAACTCCCACAGTCAATAGAGTTGAGCGCTCCAAGCGACACTATTCGACCAACCCGAGTTGTTACCCATCACCTTTTGCTATGCACTGATTCTACGGTTAGTTACAAGTGGCATTGTCATTAATGTAGACAGGCTTAAAAGTCTTATTTGCGACAGCGAAGACTTGTACTTAACGTTATACAAGTGGTATTACGTTCCAAGCAACCGGGCGAGTTGGCCGTGTGGTTAGGAGCGCGCAGCTGTGAGTTTGCATCCGGGAGACAGTGGGTTCGAACCCCACTGTCGGCAGCCCTGAAGATGGTTTTCCGTGGGTTTCAATTTTCACACCAGTCAAATGCTGGGGCTGTACATTAATTAAGTCTACGGCCTCTTCCTTCCCATTCCTACGCCTTTCCTATCCCATCTTCGCCATAAAACCTATCTGTGTCGGTGCGACGTAAAGCAAATAGCAAACATTCCAAGCAGTTTGCATAGGTTGCTAGTCCATGGAGTTGATATATTACAGTCTTTTGAGTTACCCGTAGGACTGTTTTCGGAAGAGCCTTTGGAAGCCCTCCGCAACGTCTTCCATCATACTAGGTTAAAGCATACACGGAAGATGTCTCAATCCAATCCGTGTTTAGACATGATGATGCACATGCTTATTGTATCGGACTCTGCTTAATCCTCGCAGATAACGAAGGACGATAGATACAGATATGGGCATTTATTTTCGAAATGATGCTGGCCAGCTCTATACCTCTATGCACAGCTATGATTTCGTAAACTGTGATGACGATGACTGATAGGAGGAAAATCTAGACATGTTAAAGTCATATAATTTATTAATTTTCACTATATTTTCAGTCTTATTACTTACGTTTGCGAGCGCCTTGTAAAGTTTGATACGGGACTCGGACGAGATAGTATTTTCTATCTATTTACAGTTGTGAAGTTGAACGACGGCAAACATGGTTGTTTAGGTCTAATTGGACCGTGAGCGCCTTCACAGGCAATAAACACGTGAAGAAAATTAGGTTTTTGTCCACTATTCCCATATGATCGCCGCTCCAATCTGAGGACTCGGAACAACATCTGTGGTGCTAGGGAAAGCAATAGCTGGCTCACCCTCCCACAGCTCCATCTATACAGACTACTCTCGCATACCTGGTAATGATGAACGTGATCAGGTCCGGTATGTCTTCACTGTATATGAGTACGGTATTGAAATATTTTCAGCACAGTACAATCCTGTTCATTCTGGTCATTTTCGCAAGCTGAACTTCGGGCCGTAAAGTCAGCACTACAGTGATGTAAAGATAATGCAAGGGCAAAGTTATACAGCAAATTACAGTCAGCACTGAACTCAGTACATTTTATAAATGCGATATGAACCCAGTTGTTGCTGACATAAGACTCGGTAAGGCTTCCACACGTATCTCTCTTGGGTTCTTGGCCACATTGGGACAATCGGAAATGAAAAAGCAGCCCTACTAGCAAAAGTAGCTGCAAAATTGACGAATGAAGTTTTAACAAGTTACCTGAAGAGCAACATTAAAGAACACATAACTCTTCAGTGGAATAACATCTAAATCTCAACATTGAAGGGCCCCGTTACGAGAGAAATCCAAGATCCAGCATCGACTTCAGTGCAAAATACTTGCGCCGAACTTTTGCGTACTCAATTGTTATCCGGTCGTGGTAAAATCATATTTTGAGCGATTTAAGATCATTGTTATAGATGATTATTCATGTTTTTGTGGATCCCCTGCTTTTTGAATGTCGTCATTCGGAAGGGCAAGACATGCTCGAGATTGTCACATGAATTATTGTAAATATGAACTGAGAGAACCTCTGTATGACATATTCAAAACAAATTGTTCCTATTCTCATTTTCTGACATTCATTTACCACAGTTTTTGTAAGCTTTCACTGCACTGCTGTGGTAAGTCTTACCTTATTGTTAATTATAATCCTAATAAGTCTTACCTTATTGTTAATTATAATCGTAATATGCTATGCAAAATAAGGTTTAGTTTCTGTAGTGTAAATTTAAATCAATAATAATAATAATAATAATAATAATAATAATAATAATAATAATAATAATAATAACGCCGGGCCGAGTGGCTCTGACGGTTGAAGCACTGGCTTTCTGACCTCAACTTGGCAATTTCGATCCTGGCTCAGTCCGGTGGTATTTGAAGGTACTCAAATACGTCAGGCTCCTGTCGGTATATTTACTGGCATGTTAGAAAATTCCGAAAAACCGTAAGAGTAGTTAGTGGGACGTAAAGCCAGTGACATTAATAATAATAATAATAATAATAATAATAATAATAATAATAATAATAATAATAATACCCGTGTGGGGATTTACCGGTTACCTCCATCGGGCGCGTCCCATTGGAATTCGGGAAGCTCGCTGGCTCTGCCGCCAGCAGAGTCAGAGGGTAGTAGGGAAA
The DNA here is from genome assembly GCF_040414725.1 of Anabrus simplex. NCBI lineage: Eukaryota > Metazoa > Arthropoda > Insecta > Orthoptera > Tettigoniidae > Anabrus > Anabrus simplex. The sequence goes on from NC_090265.1 coordinate 717,404,357, forward strand.
TAAAATACCACCGTGAAAAAAAAAAATGGTCCCTTGCCAGGGTTACGGCGAAGACTGGTAAATGACCAGAAGCCAGAAAACATCTTGAGGCAACCTCTAGGGCTAACAACCCTAGTTGTAAAAGGATGGGTACCCGTCCAAAGCAAAATCAAGTCAAAAAGCATGATGGCACAACATTTCAAGAAACATACCCTAGGGGGTAAATCTTCGGATAAATCCCTCGTCGTGAACACCACGGCGCACGAGTCTCGTTCGGATTCTGGGGGAGACTCGACATCATGCAAGAGACGAGTCGGAGCGTCTCGGTGTACCCCGAAGAGTCAAAAACTCAGGCCAAAATCTAAAACCTTTCTAGCAACTTTCAACATAAATTCACTTACACAAACTGGCAAGCTGAAAACCCTCACCAAAGCTCCTCACGAAAATCAGATATCCATAATGGCCCTACAGGAAACAAGGTACCCAGATGAAGAGATTTTTGAATCCGAAGGCTACCGATTTTTCAAGAGCAAAGCGCAAAGAGGAATCCTCAATGGAGCTGTGATGCTTGGAACCGCGTTTGCTGTTAGAACCAAGATCCTTAAATCGGTTGCAAATTTCGAACCTGTGAATGACAGATTGTCTATACTCACAATTAAATGCGCGAACAAAACCTACGCCCTAGTTAACGCACATGCTCCTACAAACGATAAGAACAAGTCTGATCCAGACGAAGTTGATAATTTCTGGGACCTACTGGATGAAAACTTAAACAAAATCCCCAAACACCATGTCAAGCTTCTTTTGGGTGACTTCAATGCCCAACTAGGTCGTGAACAGAAGTACAAGAAAGTTATAGGAAATTACCCTGCTCACAAAAGAACCAATCCCAACGGCAAAAGACTGGTGTCCATTTGCAAAAATCACAACCTGCAGGTCATGTCGACCCACTTTCGCCATCTACCCAGAAAGCAAATGACTTGCCGTTCTCCCGTCCAAGCTCTCGGAGAGTTCCAAATTGATCATGTTGCGATCTCCAGGAGAAACAGCCCTGAGATTATGAATGTCAAGGTAAACAAAGGCATCAGTGTGGCCTCAGATCATTATATGTCTCTTATCAAATTCAAACCAATTCCCGCAAACACAAGGAAGACAACCAAACAGATCACACGCTTCGACAATGATAAACTTCGGCAAAGGGTCGAGGAGTTCCAGGAGGAGGCTAGACCAAATGACTGTGACTTTAACAACGCCAAGAGTCTCCTTGTTGAGGCCGCCAAAGACGTTGCAGAAATCAAGAGAAGGAAAACGCATGCCTGGTGGAATGGTACCTGCGAATCAGTCCTCCAAGAAAGACTCAATGCGTGGAAACAGTACTACTCTACGAAATCAGAAAATGATTGGGAAACCTACAAAACCCAACGTGCCCAAGCAGCTAGAGTGTTCAGAACTGAGAAACGTAAATACGAAAAATCCCTCATTGAAAAGATAGAACAAAACTTTAGGAAGAATGAAAGCAGAGAGTACTACAGAGCCTTCAAACGCAAACTCGCTGGCTATAAACCATCATCTCTATGCTTTGAGCGAAAGGACGGCACACTGGCGACGTCAAATGAAAAATAATTGCAGCATTCTGGCAGATTACTTCAAGCATTTACTTAATTGCTCTAAACTGCAAAGCGCCATTGAGACCAAGGAACCCTTACTCAGGTACCCAGATTCCAAACCACCCGACAGAGATGAAATCAAGCGCCACATTGCCCGTCTCAAAAATAACAAAGACCGGGCGAGTTGGCCGTGCGCGTAGAGGCGCGAGGCTGTGAGCTTGCATCCGGGAGATAGTAGGTTCGAATCCCACTATCGGCAGCCCTGAAGATGGTTTTCCGTGGTTTCCCATTTTCACACCAGGCAAATGCTGGGGCTGTACCTTAATTAAGGCCACGGCCGCTTCCTTCCAACTCCTACGCTTTCCTATCCCATCGTCGCCATAAGACCTATCTTTGTCGGTGCGACGTAAAGCCCCTAGCAAAAAAAAAAAAAAAGCGCCGGGGGAAGACTCAGTAGTAGCAGAACTATGGAAATATGCCCCAGAGGAATCACTTGATATCTTGCAAAAGCAAATAGAAGAAATTTGGAACAAGGAGACCCTACCCGAAGATTGGAAAATAGCTTTGATCCATCCATTACACAAAAAAGGCAGCATGAAGAACATCAACAACTATAGAGGGATATCTTTGCTACCCGTGACTTACAAAATTCTATTACTTGCCATCCTGGAGCGTTTGGAAGCACAAGTCGAACATCAAATAGGTGAATACCAATGAGGGTTCAGAAAAGGTCGCTCAACAGCTGAACAGATCCAAAATCTCAAAACGATCATCAGATATTGTACACTAAGGTCCAAGCAGTATGTGTCTGTCTTTGTGGACTTTAAGAAAGCGTACGACTCCATTGACCGGGAAGTCCTGCTAAACATCTTAAATGAATTTGGAGTTGATTTGAAACTGCTGGCATTAATTAGAGCCACCCTGACCGATACAAAATCCAAGGTGAAGTTCCACGAATGTCTCTCGCATTCCTTTGACATCAAAACAGGAGTCCGACAAGGTGATGGGCTATCCCCGATGCTCTTCAACTGTGTTCTTGAAAAGATCATCAGAACCTGGCGGGTGAGATTACAGGAAACCAACTACAGTCCATTGAGAATAGGAACCAAATCTAAGGGGATCGCAACAGACTGCTTAGCATTTGCCGATGATATTGCTGTTCTCTCAAACGACATAGAAACCGCTAGAGTTCAAGTTGAAATTTTAAAGGAAATTACCGAACAAACTGGTTTGCAGATATCGTTTGAGAAAACAGAAGTAATGACTAACATCAAAGAGGCTCCACCAAAACTCCATACAAAATACGGGGACACCACCCGAGTAGACAAATTCAAATACCTGGGTGAGATCATCATGAAAAATGGACTGAACAAAGAAGCACTTCAGGAGCGAGTACGCAAACTGGAAATAGCCTACCAAACATCCCGCACAATCTACGACAAAAAATGCCTTTCCCAAAACACCAAGATACGTCACTATGAAACAGTTCTGAAGCCAGTAGTTCTATATGCAGCCGAAACCCTGTCTCTAAATGCCAACAAAGGACTCCTTGAAGAACTGGAGAAAAGAGAACGCAAAATTGTGAGAGGAATCTTGGGATCAAAGTACAGAAATGGAATCCATCAAAAGAGATCCAACAAGGAAGTCTACAGCAAAATAGAGAAAATTACCGACACAATAAAAAAAAAAAGACGGGCACGATTTTACGGTCATCTGAAAAGAATGGAAGGAAGAAAGTTAACTAAAGAAATCTTTCACTTTTTTGATTCAAACCCCAAAACCACTATTCCCTGGTTTAGAAATACTAAAGAAGACCTGCAAATGCTCCATATCTCAGCTGAAGACGCCCTTAACAGAGATCTCTTCCGCAAGAAAATATTGACGAACGGGTTAAACCGAGACGAGCAACCGAAGAGAAGACACGGTGCCCCTTGGACAGAGGAGCGTAAGCAGGCCCACTCACAAAGAATGAGGGAAATTTGGGCTCTAAAGAAGGCCAAGTTCAGTGTCAAATGCAACAAGACTTAACGTGGTCCTTGATGGCCCCAGCGAATTATATATAATAATAATAATATTATTAATAATAATAATAATAAAAATAATAGTAATAATAGAGTTGAGACAGATATAATAAAATATCCATATCTCGACATGCAAAATTAAGGCATTACAACACTGTAATTAAGCCTGAAACACTATATGCAACTGAAACACTGATCATTGGAGGTAGATTATTGATTAAAGATGTAGAAAAGCAACAAAGAAAAATCTTAAGGGAAACTTTTGGACCAGGCTGTACAGGGGGAAATCTAGATGATAAGGACATCTCATAACCTGTACCAACACTCAAAGAAAATCTTAGACACGCTTAGGAAAAGACGTTTGAAATTTTGCGGACATATTCTTAAAATGACTAATCGGAGATTGGCCAGAATAATTCTGAACCTTGCCCTATCAGTGAAAGTAAAAAAATAATTGGTTGCTCGAAGTTGGAAATAGGCGTCACAGATGATGGCATTGTGTTAGGCAGATCAAAGTTGAGAAAATTAGTCGACAATAACCGCTTTACACACCATCCAAGCACTACCACCAACAAAACCTGGTCAGAAGATCGCAAGAAAAGCCACAGCGAGAAGATGAAGATATTTTGGGAGAAGAAAAAGCAACATCAGCTAAATAAGTTCAGTCGCACTCCTTACTTGGGCATGACGGAAGAAAGAATAATCGAGTTGTTGAGAGTTTCAGATACCTTGGTGAGATGGCCCAAATGAAAACGTGTGAAAGGGAAGCCAATAACAGCAGGCGAGAAGAGATCGTAGAACTCTCAACCAAAAGCAATCTCATTACAGGCGAAGATCAGACACTGTATTACCAACAGTGGGGCTTTCAATGTTCCTCTCTTCAACATTTTTAATGTTTTGTTTAAAACAGACAATAAATTAAATCAAAGAAATTGGGAAATGTGCTTGGCCGAGGAGCTCGGGCTTTCTGAACCCAAGATAGGTAGATTTACTGGTATGTAAAAACTGCAGAACAAACTTTCCCTCACCTGGTCGTCTTTCAGGCTGGTTTACATTGGCTCAGACGGTTGAGGCGCTGGCCTTCTGACTCCAACTTGGCAGGTTCGATCCTAGCTCAGTCCGGTGGTATTTGAAGGGGCTCAAATACGTCAGTCTCGTGTCGGTAAATTTACTGGCACGGAAAAGAACTCCTGCGGGACAAAATTTCCGGCACCTCGGCGTCTCCGAAAACCGAAAAAGTAGTTAGTGGGACGTAAAGCAAATAACATTAATTATTACAGCTACTGTCTCTGTACTAGCCCTAGTGTTTGAGACACAGGTTAGCGGATAAATACTGTCCCGCTGTGGACACTGCTTAGCGGATAGATACTCTCCCGCTGCGAAACTGGCATTAACATTTTTCACTGTGCTGTGTAGCCTACTCCCTTTGTAGCTCAATGTGAACGGAACGAGGAGAGCATTACGGACTGCTAGTTTGTTTGTTTGTTTGTTTGTCCAGCCCTTGTCCCGTTTCCTTACGGGGTCGGGTATGAGGTGAGATGAATTTGTCGTGGCGGTTTTTTATGACCGGATGCCCTTCCTGACGTCAACCTCATCAGAGGAGTTAATGAGAGATGAAATGAATGACGTGATATATGATAGTAGGGAGAGGGTGAAACCCGGTGCCGGCACATAGCCTACTCCTGTCGAATAGCACCAAGGGGTCTGCTCAAGGCTTAACGTCCCCATCCGACGGACGAATCACCATCAACAGCGTCATATGCCCTCACTCCATATGAGCACTGCGGAGAGGTTTGGAATTTAATCCAGGCTTTTGGCACGCAATCTAGTGATTAGAAATTGTATACCACCACCTCCCCTACCCTGCCGGCCAACATTCTGATGGTGAAAATTTTTTCGACCAACGGGACTCGAACCGGCTAACCTCGGTGTTAGACCGTTTTAGACTTCAGCGCCTTAACGATCATGGCCACCAGGCGGGCTCATTACGGACTGCTAGTGTTAGATTCAAAATGAATGTTTATTGTATTCTGAGGCAGTGTTTATTCTTTGGGGTTTGTTGCTCCATGGGATTTGTTTATCCTGTGTCAATATGAGACTATAGGAAATGGCATGAAACATTACGTGGAAAGAGTAAGACGGGTAGTTTTACTTCAGTTCCTGACATATTGATGACCCCGACGTAATATATAGTGATAATTGTACACATTTCATTCGGGCGGAAAATAATTTTAAATACATTGATTGGGAGAAAGTGGAAACGGAAGCATCAACAAAATGAATTCAGAGGAAGTTAAGTCCACGCACAGCTGCCTGGTGGGAGCGCCTGATAAAGATTGTGAAAAGAATACTGAGGCGTACGTTGGGAAAGGCATTGTTAAGCTATGAAGAAATGCTTACTTCGGTATGTTACTGCGAGGCGACGGTAAGTTCTAGACCCTTGATGTACACCTCAGACGATCCTGAAGATCCTATACCACTGTCACCGGCTATGTTTCTTCAGGACATGGCAGAAGTAGGGGTACCTGACCTAGACTACGTGAATCAAGTGGATATAAATAAGAGATTTCGATATCAATAGAGTCTTGGAGAAGAGTTGATGAAAAGGTTTCGGGCAGAATATCTCAGCCAACTGATACAACATCGTAAACAAAAGGTAAATAAGATTGAACCAATTAAAGTTGGATACGTAATTCTTGTGGAGAATGAAGGAAAGCAGAGAACATTTCGGCCCATGGCACATATCATTGAAGTTTATTTACCCTGGCAAAGATGACCATGCCAGGGTTGTGAAGCTTTAAACCGCTACTGGAGAGATAGTGAGACCTCCCACTCCAAGAAAAGAGTTGACTAGAAGAAGTGGAAGAAGAATTGAACTCCCGAAGTTTTCGGAGTAAACTTTTTGTTATTGTGTTAACTTTATTTGTAATATTATGTTTCGTTTTGATTTAACTGTGTAACTGTTACAATCGAACGGTGCAAAATGAATGTTTATTGCATTCTGAGGCAATGTTTATTATTTTGGGTTTGTTGCTCCATGAGATTTGTTTACTCTATATCAATACGAGACCATAGGAATAGTATTGTTCATGTGTGTTTTGACAGTTTAGAAAATAAAAGTATGCTTCAAGTTTATAAATTAGAATGAAGCACTGAGTGGAAAGAGTAAAACAGGTAGTTTTACTTCAATTCCTGACAACGAGACTGAGTCCTGACGCTGTATGGCAGGAGAAACTAGCTGGAGTAAATTTTCGAAGCTCTCAGAATGTGTCTGCATTCAGTTAGATCTTCTGCAGCTCATTTCTCTAACAGGCTAGCGGAAACTCCTACTGTTTTTCCTCTTCTTCAAGCTTGTTTTCCTCGGTAAGCACATTTCATTCTCGATCGTAGCGTTAAGTTTGGTTAACAAAGCTCTGCATAACTTACAGGAGATACATAATTTAAAAGACCCCGCTTTTTTCCCGTGAGATATTACGACCACGAAACACAAATAGTGTTATACTCGTCGCTAGACGAGCCGCTTCTCTTGATGCTATGCCCCTTGTATGTAAACAGCTGCTATCCTTTTGTGTGGGATAGTACAGTGAACGGACATTGTACCTAACCAGCCTGTACCATTGAAGAGTTGGTACTGCGTAGACTAGTGTCATTCAGCCGTGTTCTATTCTGTAGACTGTTGTTCAGCCACCGTGCCTCCTACGATGTCATCACCATATGAAGAGAGAGAGAGTTAGAAAACACACGAACTAAATATCCTTTTTACGTCTCTGTCTTGCGTCAGAAGTCTTGATTCAAGGTCACCGGTTGTAGTGTAGGTGCAGGTATGGAAATTCAAACGCTGTTAACGAACTCTGCATTTTGACATAAATTTGTCTTATGCCTGGGGGTCATCTGATGTTAGCGGTACAAATTGTGTGACGCGATGTCACCTAGCAACCGTGCAGACTGTGATGTGAAGTATCGACGGATGGCCATAACTGAAAGACACCAAAGAGGCCTCGTCTGATCATACTTTAGAGAACTGCAGTAATTATTTGATTCGTGGTAGTTTCATCGGCCCTGAGTCTTGTTTCCCCTTCTCGATGTTCTGAATCGTATTCTCGTCGACTCCAAATTCCATACAAATGTCTCTCGAAAACGATTCGTTAGATGAAAATAAATTCGTTATCAGTTTGAGTTTCATTTATTGAAAGACATGTTTATAATCATTTGAGTTTTCCAAAGGGAAATTTGACTCCATTTTTGAGTTAAACTTGGGCTTACATTAGGGTACAACAGTTCTTACAGTTCTCAAACTGCCGGGCCGAGTGGCCTTCTGACCCCAACTTGGCAGGTTCTATCCTGACGTCTGGTGATATTTGAAGGTGCTTAAATACGTCAGGCTCATGTCGGTAGATTTATTGGCACGTAAAATAACTCCTGCGGGACAAAATTCCGACCTAGACATCTCCTAAAACCGTGAAAGGTTGTTAGTGGGACGTAAAAAAAAAGAAAAAAAAAAAGAAGTTTTCAAACTGTGTTCCACAGAGCTGGTTCTGGGGTCTCGTGAAAAATTATATTCAATGACGAACAGCTTGGTTTGTCAATATTTTAGAAAGAAGAAACGCGCACAGTGTGCATGTAGTTCGTCTTTGTAGAAGTTGATGTACTACAACTATTACCCGTGAAACTTTTAGTGATACTTGGTTTTAGGGGGTTGAGGAGTGAGGAGGGAGCTATCCCGGTTCCGGCAATACTGCCAACTGAATGGAAATGAAATCTGAATTGAATCGATAGTGTGATCGATCGATAGGAATTTTCTAAACCTTTATCATCTAAAGCCAACAACTGTGTCACACACACATTATATAACATTTCTCGATGCGAATCTTGTTCCTAGCATGAACTCTATATTTTGGCTTTGCTGTGTAAGCAACAGCAGTACCAGTACGTGAACTGTCCGCCAGATGTCTCACAGCGATTCATAGTTTGTGTGTCAAAGGTTGCCAATACGATTCTCGAAGATAACCGAGGTCTACCGTTTAGACACTAGGGAGCCGAAGTACCACTAAAAGTTTCGCAGATAATACGTATTGCCTTATTGTATCATATCTCTCGGCACAAATACTGCAAATAACTGCTGCTTTTAAGGATTCTGCATTACCGTATTATTCAAATTAGCATGCCAACGTAATAAAGCGTGACTGTTTTATTTTTTATAGGCCACGTGCGAATGAAGCTGTTTGGTACTCGTGGCGCCCCTAGCGGCAAGGAAAGGCGAACCTAGACGGGAGAGTAGCGAACGCACGTAGTAGACAATCATTAGTCTGGGCAGCATTTCGATGAGATTGTGAAATGAAACCCCGCTTATTTGAAAGATTCTACAGTAAGGAAAGGAGAGCAGTTGATTGACAATCCCGATATTTATCACGTAGAAGAAAGATCGGGAGAAATATCCATCCTGTGTTGAGGGTAGACAAATATTAAAAACTCACCGTGTGTTGTGAAGATGAAAAAAATCAGTTTTTGTTGCATACTTCCATTTATGAATTCACTGCAACTACGTTGTAAGTTTAAAAGCAGAAATACGAACACTATCTAATTTTCTAAACACAGTACTCTTCAAAGACATTAACACATTTCCTGTATACACATTTTTTCAGGCCGACTCGGATAATGTCCAGTATCTGGGAACTTAATATGTAAGGCAGGCTTGTTCAGAAAGGTGGAAGCTCATTGCTGCCTTGTGTTTATTTGTAAATAGTGAGAGAGACGCCTCCAAAACTACGTGCTGGCAACAGTGGTAAAATCCAATGCGTGTTCGAGAACAGAGATATGTGAAAGGTGAAGAGATACAGAAGTTATAATATAATTTCGTGTGGCTATTTCTAGCCGAGTGCAGCCCTTGTAAGGCAGACCCTCCGATGAGGGTGGGCGGCATCTGCCATGTGTAGGTAACTGCGTGTTATTGTGGTGGAGGATAGTGTTATGTGTGGTGTGTGAGTTGCAGGGATGTTGGGGACAGCACGAACACCCAGCCCCCGGGTCATTGGAATTAACCAATGAAGGTTAAAATCCCCGACCCGGCCGAGAATCGAATCCGGGACCGTCTGAACCGAAGGCCAGTACGCTGACCATTCAGCCAACGAGTCGGACACAGAAGTTATAGAAACCTGTTATAATATTTTCGCCCATTGTCAATCAGTTGTCCGTAATTGTCTGATTGTTAACTGGTACTGCACTGGAAGGTTAATCGGAATGCCTGCATCATTGTTTTCTAATGAGCAAAACACGGTATTAAAATTGTTTACCTTACTAGCCCGTGCACTTACGTCAATAATCAGACAGACATTAATTCCTGTTAAATTTTCGGCTGTGTTGTCAATGTCATGCCTTAATTTTCGTATTTTTTAACACTCAGAAATATTTTTTTCTAGTAATTCTCATTTACTGATTTAAATTGATGTCAGTAGTAATCGAAGTAGGCCTACATACACAGAGCAGTCAGGATTTCTTCAAAGCATTCATGTTGCAAAATGACGGATATAAATACTGGAATTGTTCGTAGGTGTCCTCGGTTTTTCATCCTTCGTGATTCGTTTCAAAGATTTAGTCCACGCTTTCCTTCTGATCATATTTTTTGTTTGTCGTTAGGAAATTTGAAAAAGACTTAGTTCCAGGAGGAGAGTTGCTGTACGTAAAATTACACCCAATAATTGTTGTTACTGTCAGAAATAGTGGAACCACAATCAGTTTTGGACATCATATTACAGAAGATAGAAGCTCATGTCAATGCAAACCTCATGCAACAATAGACCTAACAAGCACTGCTCTCCCTGTTAGGAATTCCACGTTTGCCGCCAGAGCGCACGAGGCCTAACTGCCTTGTTTAACTTCAATGCTACTCAAACCAACAACAATAAGTCACTTTTATTTCACAATATTCTACTGGTCTGAATGGATACTCGATAATTATATCAGTGCGTAGTTTAATTTTTAATGAGAACTTGTGAGTATGGTAATCGCAGTGGATACTTGGCTCAAAAGTGGAAACTGTGAATACGCTAATAAAGGAAGTTGTGCTAACAAACCAGCGCTAAAATAAAACAAAAATAACTAATGGGTTTATGGCATGCCACAGGATCCACTAACTTATTCACATGCATATTTGAAGTTTCATTCATTAGTTGTTACTAATTATCTGTATAAACTTCTAAACTATCTGTTGACCAGTTAATTATTATACTAAAATTAATAGTAAACTGTAAACAAGGGATAGATAAAATAATTTCCAACAGAACTTACAGAGTGCATCTATGCAATGGCAAGGAATTGGAGAGATTAATTTTGCTGGACACACTCAGGCAAACAACTTCATGCCTGATCAGGTTAATCTGGTTTCTTCCGAGTGGACATTCATCCTAAAACTAAACATTAATTACGCCGACCTAAAAAGAGGTCTTAGTAATAATGGAGGAAAGAAGGACGATGCCCCGTGTCGAAGATGCATTAAGGAGACCAACACCAAATCATGTACTTGGACATTGTTCTTTCAGTTTTATTCGTATTAACCGAAGACGCCATACAAGGTTAAGCACGTAGCATCGTCCGCCTTCGGTTCAGAGGGCCCCGGGTTCGATTCCCGGCCAGGTCGGATATTTTAACCTTATATGGTCATTTCCCCTGGCTTGGGGACTGGCTGTTTGTACCGTCCTCAACATTCCTGTAATTCTCACACCGCACCTATACACAGCAGATGCCGCCCACCCTCGTTGGAGGGTCTGCCTTACATGAGGTGCACAATGTTAGCAATAGCCACTCGTTATTATTATTATTATTATTATTATTATTATTATTATTATTATTATTATTATTATTATTATTTTGGCCAACTAAGGACCACGGGAACTAACCCTGTGTATTCATCTTGACCCTACTTTTCTTGACTTCCAATAGTTCTTCATCCTTTAACTTTGCTGTTTCCTCCTCTCTTGTGTCCAGGTGTTATTACCTTTCCTCTTCTCCCTCTCCTGGAAACTCTTGATGAAATTTTGTATCACTCTTCTGAAAGTTTTGTTCTATCTTGTATTATACTGTCTGTTATTCCAATCTCTGTCATACCGGGCGAGTTGGCGGTGCGGTTAAGGGCGCACACTTGTGAGCTTGCGTCCGGGAGATACTGGGTTCGAACCCCACTGTCGGCAGCCCTGAAGATGGTTTTCCTTGGTTTCCCATTTTCCCTCCAGGCAAATGATGGGGCTGTGCCTTAATTACGGCCACGGCTGCTTCATTCCCATTCCTAGGCCTTTCCTATCTCATCGTCGCTATAAGACCTATATATGTCGGTGCGACCTAAAGTCAATTCTAAAAATAAAAATAATAAAAAAAAATCTCTGTCATATCTGTTTTTACTCTTTGGATCCACTGGTTGCCATTTTTGCTCTTGTAAACATGGTTAACATTCATTTATCAATCTGCTGTTATCCATCCTCATTATTTGACCAATTAATTTAAATCTTCTCTTTCTGATCCTGTCTGACACACTTTCATTTTCTTCGTCCTTGTGTAGAACTGTACTCTTCCTATATCTAAACTCTCCTTCCTCCGTTTTCAATGTTCCCCAGATTTTCCTCAATATTTTTTACTTGCTTTTTCTGTATTTCACCGATTTTCATAGAGAACATGCATTCTGTGGCACACAGACTTTCTGGTTTGATTACTTTGTTGTGTTGGATTTTAGTTTTCCTTGAGAGAATCTTGTTATTGTTGATATCTTTAGTCATTTGGTATGCTACTTCCATATTCTTGTTCTCCTTCCTCTTTATTATTATTATTATTATTATTATTATTATTATTGGTTCATTGATATTGTTGCGTTTGAGAGAACGTCACGTGTTGTTAAAGCCAAGATTGCCCTTCATAGCAACAGCAATATCGCGTCCCTGATACCCTTAAATGTCCACTTTCAGCATCTTAAGTCGCAATTCCAGGCTGGAGTCTGGCTCAAAGATGTTATTGGAATCATTGAGACAGTGCAGAATTCTTTCAACGAAATACTTGACTTTGTAAGCGCAGCATGAGCTAATAAATGAGTAAATATTCTGAATAGAAATCCCGAGTATGAAAAAATGAAACCAGTGAGTGCAGTAATGAGGGTAATGAGTTCACAGGAGAACTGCCTTGGCCTTGCGCACCACGAGCAATGCCATCTATGAAACATGCGCCAATGACAAGGTCCTTCGCGGCCTACAAGACCTGTGCTAGAGGACAACTGAAAATGTTTCATGCTTGAAAACTTCACAGTGTGGTTTACTGCGTGCAGCAACAGTGCAGAAATGTGAACTCCGCTTTTAGTGCCTCATATTGAAATACGATAAATTCTTCTGTTGCTACCGCTTTTTCCCACGGGTCGCGGGTGCCAAACTGCGTCGCACATGTGGATTTGGCCCTGTTTTACAGCCGGTGCCCTTCCCGACACCAACCCTATATGGAGGGATGTAATCGCTATTGTGTGTTTCTGTCGTTGGTAGTGTGGGATGTTGTCTGAATATGATGAGGAGAGTGTTGGGACCGACACATATACCCAGTCCCCGAGCCAGAAGAATTAATCAGAAGCGATTAAAATCCCCGACCCGGCCGGGAATCGAACCCAGGACCCTCTGAACCGAAGGTCAGTACGCTGACCATTCAGCCAACGAGTCGGACTTCATTGACTTACATTATAAACATGAAATACTTCTGCGAATGTGAATTACTGTATCTCAATCTAGTGTTATGTGAATACCAGTGTATAGATTGACTCAAAATGCAATCAGAGAGTAGCATAATTATGTCATGATGCAGAACATCCGAATTCTTTCGTCTAAATGCGTCTCAATTATACATTTGCATAAAAAACGAAAATAATTTTTTAAACCTAAAAGAAGCTAATCTGTGATGATGATAAAGAGTCTTAAAAAATTTAATAAAAACTTGGTTCACAATGTCATAGCAGTTTTAATTTCATAGAAAATATTCTATTAACTAAAATAGATACGAGATTATTGTTTTACTGAATGTACGCAAAGCTGATTATGACTACTCCGATCGTCTTGCTACTGTGTTTCTTTTCTAAAGATAGATCACAGAGGAATTCTCCGATCTTTCTTTCTTTCTTTCTTTCTTTCTTTATTTATTTATTTATTTATTTTCGATTCAGAGGGACCGAGTTCGATTCGCGGCCGGGCTAGGGATTATTTAACTGGGCATGGTGAATTCCTTTGGTTCGGGGACTTGGTGTTTATGTTCGTCTTAATACACATCATTTCATCTAGAGGCAGCACACCATAGAAGCACGCAATAGTGAACACTCCCCTCCACATAGGGTTCGGGTCAGCAAAGGCGTCCGACTGTAAATCTGGACCAAATACCACATGATGTGCCGACCCCAATAAATAGGGGAAGAGGTCAGGAAGAAGAGAGGCAAACATAGCATTAAATGCAATTTTTATGTACATAACTCGTGACTTAATTCATGGAGCTTTAACTTACATGGTTTGACATGGTTTGGTGGTAGATCAACAAAGTTTTGCCGCGGATACCAGGCACGTCAGTGTTCATAAAGCTGGAAAAGAGCCGCGAGAAAAAGAATTTCAATCCTGAAGTTCCCTCCCAGACAAAAGAAAAGGTGTCATTCTTTACAAGGAGTTTACGCCTGCTAATAGATGGATGAGAAAGTCTCAAGATATGATGGGGAGTGGCAAGAATCTATCAAGATGATATCTATCACCAGTGCTACTAGAATCGTACGTGACAGGTCCCAAAACGATAATACTTGCACATGCTTTGGGTTCGTACGGCGAATTACTGAGTAATTCGAGGCACCATAAAACAAGATCTGCCATTGCTGATGCTTTCAGAGAAATAGGTTTTCTTATTCACGAAGAAGTCCATGCAATCTCGGAAAGAGGCAGTACAAGGCGTATCGACACACGATAGCCATCAACTCTGAGACCCAGTCGTAAGAACAGAGTCATACCTCGAACAGCCATCTGATGTGCTCACCGAAAATGCTCCATCTATAATTGAACCATTCTTTACTACAAGTCAAAGTACCAACTTGGCAACATTAAGGTCATCGGTTTGATGATCGGTGCGAGAGGTGCGATCCCAGGCTTCTTCCCCAAGTTCTGCAAGGATTTCCGTCTGGACATTGCCTTTGTTCTACGAATTGCAATTACTGCTCTAAAAGGCTCAATTGCAATATTACCCATTTTCAACTACATTAAAAGAAATATGCTTCTAAACTCTTTTATTTCTAATTATGAAATCATAGTCTATAGTAGGTTTTGTCTCATAGCAATCCCTGAATGGGGAAGCGTATTGTTTGCTATCTAGCAATAAAAATGAACAGGAACGCTTCGATACAAATGTGAACCTCGAAGGTAAAAGGACTATGTCACAAGTATCCAGTTTTGCAGGAGAGCTAAAAAGGAGAGGCGAGACCCTGAGTCCAACCGATTTAAACGAGCTTCACTGGACCTCTTGAGGGACACTCAATATTAATTCGCGTTGAAGGGTTTAGGTCAATACGCTTTCGTTTTCGAAAAATGAGGTCAAATGGCATAATGCAGGACTATCTTCGGACCAAGTGGAGGTGATAGAACACTAAAAGGCGTTCCAAAAAAACATGAATCTCTGATTCCAATGCAACGCATATATAATTATTTCTTTCATGTGTTTTAAAAATATGCTGGACAAGATTTTAAAAATTTTGTTTTATCAGAATTCAACACTAGTCAATAAATAAATATTAAAATAGAATACATTTATGGAAACCACCGGTTGAATGGCCAGTCTGCAGCTGTAAAATCAAATTAAAATTTAAACAGTGATGTTGCAACAGTTTAAACAAAGTTCAGTTAGTACCGGCATGAATTTAACGGCCCCAGCTATCTACTCTGTACTCTCTTGTTGGCCGTGTTAGTGTTTTACCAGTCCGGACCAGAGCGTATTCTTCACAACACGACATCATGTCGAAGGTTAAGAAGGATGTATGGAGGGGGAACAGTGGACAACCCCGATAGATTTGCTAAAGACAAATTCGAATTAAAATTGAAGAGTCATCCGGATGTGGAAACCTTTGCGACTTCGACTGAGTTCCCTTTACGAGTACTGACAAGATATTCTCGATTGGTTTCTGTAGATGTCGAGCGGAGTTTCTCGCTATATAAGGTTCTACTGAGCCCAAAGTGCCAGAGACTTACTGTCAAAAACTTTGAAATATTGTGTGTAACCCAATAAAACACGTTGATTAATTCTTAGAACCCAGTAAATGTGATAAAGAAAGTTCATACAACTGGTTTAAACCTTACTAAATGGATTTCAATAACACCTATTTTTGCACCTTTTTGTATGTATTTTCAGAACCTTTTTTGTCCCTTTTCTGATTATGCCTTTAATGTAAGTGTCGTTCCAGCTCCGTTGAATAAGAAAATGAAATTGGATATCCTAAAAGCTGAGGTGTCCAAGTCAGGAGGGAGCGTTTTAGAGCAATCCAATGGAATTGAGGAATGTACAGAAATCTGTTCTTGTAAATGAGGTCTTTGTAAAGTTCCGTCTAGCATGACCTTGTGATTACGTCACGTACATGACACAGCACGTGATGTAGTCGAGTGGAAATTGAACCTCAATCTCAGTACAGCGGGTCAACTGGTGTTTGACCTACCCTACCACTTGCATTCTTTAACTCTCTACCACGAGGGACCATCGGCTGAAGAGACGATCACCTGTGTAAATTGTAAGAACTCTCATGAAGCAGCGACGTAACAAATATGTTACAGGCCCGCCTACATGAAAAAAAAATTGGGCTCCCTCAAAGAAATGGTATAAAACCTATCAATAACGCATACACATTTGAGTACAGTAGTTACTTTAATACAATTCAATATATACAAAGGACTTACTATAAGAGTTCAAAACTAATTAATTAATCTCAAGATGAGTCCCCTTTCTTTAAGTATTTATTCCCATACTCTTATTACCTTTTCCAGGACGATATTGAAAAGAATCGACGAAAGCCCTGTCTTCACCGGTTTTAATCTCAAATTAATCTCAGATCTCTCCCATAAATTTCACTGTGGACTTTGTTTCAGTCAGTTTGGCTAATAAATTATATTGATTGACTATGTGTCAACTCCAAATTCCTCTAAAATGTTCAGTAGCGAAATTATTATTATTATTATTATTATTATTATTATTATTATTATTATTATTTACGTTGTATTTCAATCCGAGCAGAATATTTAACTTTCAAAATAAAATCTATTAATTATATTAGGTTCAAAGCACAAAGGGGTTGGTGTAAACTGTTTGGCCTTTGCTGATGACATAGCAATCCTGTCTGGAAGTATAGAGACTGCCTTAGAGCAAATCAAACCTTCTGAAAGAAATAGCAGGAACAGTTGGACTTCAGATAACATTTGAGAATACTAAATTCATATCAAATATTAGGGATTCACCCACAGCGCTAAAAACAGAGTAAGGGAAAATCAACAAGGTTAATTAATTTAAATACCTAGGCGAAATAATTCAGGTTAATGGGCTCAATAAGGAAGCAAACAGATCAAGAGCAAGAAAACTGGAACTAGCTTACCAACTCACTGAAGATACCTACAATAAGGAGAACCTCTCAAGGAAAACTAAAATCAAACACTACAACACAGTAATCAAACTAGAGAGTCGGTATGCCACAGAATGCATGTTCTCTATGAAAACTCGTGAAATAGAAAAATTAGAGAAAAAGAAAGGAAAATACCGGTATTGAGGAAAATTTGGGGACCACTGAAAACGAAGGAAGGGGAGTTTAGACATAGGAGGAAGAAAATGGAAGGCTGTTAGACACGATCGGAAAGAGAAGAATTAAATTTCCTGGTCACATAATGAGGATGGATAACAATTAGATTGACAAAACAAGCGTTTAACCATGTTTACAAGAGCAAGAAAGGCAACCAGTGGATCCAAGGAGTAAAAAAAGATATGACAGAAATGAAATAACAGACGATGTAATACAAGACAGAACAACTTTCAGAAGATTAATGCAAAATTTCAAGGGTTTCCAGGAGAAGGAAAAGAGGCAATAATAACCTTTGGACACAAGAGAGGAGGAAACAACAAAGTGATAGGATGAAGAACTTTTGGAAGTCAAGAAAAAAAGGATTAAGATGAATGCACAGGGTTACTTTCCGTAGTCCTTAGATGGCCAAAATCAAAGAAAGAAAATAATAATAATAATAATTACAGAATAGATAGCCTACAATAAAAGAACGATATCTCTCAGAGTAAAGATCAGACACTACACCACGGTTTAACAAGCCAGAGGGACTTTACAGTTCAGAAGTCTGATATTGAATAAGAAAGGGGGAATGGATGAGCTAGACAAGAAAGAAAAGAAAAATCTTGCGAAAGATCTTAGAACCAGAAAAAGAAATGATGGTACATGGAGGAAGAGGAGAAATGAAGATCTATACAGACAGACATAGAAGATCACAGACACCAAGCGTAAGAGGAGACTGGGTACCTCACAAGAATTCTTCGTCATCACGTTTTGAATTCTGGTCAGTGGAAGATTTTGGACTTTTACATTGTCATTACATTTCGTCTCATTTCGTACCATTAGAGGCCGATGACCTAGATTTTAGGCCCCTTTAAACAACAAGCATCATAATCATCAAATTGGCTTCTAGAATAAAATATGCCGGCCATATTGGCTTCCAGATTTTTCTTCGAATTGGTTCACAATTTAAAAAAAGATGGTAAGGAAATGAAATGACGTATGGCTTTTAGTGCCGGGAGTGTCCGAGAACAAGTTCGGCTCGCCATATGCAGGTCTTTTGATTGCACGTTTGTAGGCGACCTGCGCGTCGTGATGAGGATGAAATTATGTTTAAGACGACACATACATCCAGCCCCCATGTTAGCGAAATTAACCAATTATGGTTAAAATTCCCGACCTTGCAGGGATTCGAACCCGGAGCCCCTGTGACCAAAGGCCAGGACGCTAACAATTTAGCCATGTAGCCGGACAGAAAAGGTGGTGATATTGTTTTAAGAGCGAGTACAATTGGTCAGCTATCCTGTTTTCACACAAAAATTATGGTTTCCAATTTTCATACGGCCGCTTCATTTCCCAGTCCTAGCCCTTCCTATCCTGTCGTCGCCATATCCTGTGTCGGTGCGACGTGAAGAATTATTTTGTAAATCAGACTAATTGGAAGGAAAATGGAATCGGTTCAATCTTTCGATGAATGTAGGTATCGGGAAAAGAAAGGGTTGGGCCACGAAAGTCATGAAAATGAAATAATGTTGAACCTCGATATCTCGAACCTCCATTACTCGAATTTCTAGTATCTCGAAGTAACTTAAATTTCCCGGCCGTTTGTCGTATTCTTCACGTCTATTTTTTTTCTCTCTATTACTCGAAATTCGGTTACACGAATTTCTCGATTTCTCGAAGCAAACATTTCCTACCTCGGCAAAAGATCCTCTGTAACTCAAATTTTGTGATTTGTGAGGAACAGTTACCAAGTAAAGAAAGATTTATAGTGATGCTGGGAGCTAATATGACGGGAACCGAAAAACTAAAAGTTCTAATGATCGGAAAATCAGTGAAGCCTCGCTGTTTCTCGGGTGTGAATTAATTACCGGTCACGTACGAAATCAACCTTCCAAGTCGCGGATGACAAGCTCCATTTACGAATCTTGGCTGCGTGGTATTGACGAGAAGTTTCAACGTGAAGGGAGGAAAGGTTAACAGTAACAAACAGAACAGACTAACGGATATTTTTCCAAAGGTGTTAACGGAGGTATGTTTCTCGTTTCACTACTGTATCCTATCTTCTAAAAAGTTTCTAATATAAGGGTTACAATTAAAGTGAAGCCGTAAAAAACAGTTTGTTTATCTTCAAATACTGTTAAAAATTTAGTAGTCAGTATAAGCCCGAAGATACATATGTGCTATACATGCTCAAACACGGTATTCTCTATATCTCGAAATTTCGATAACTCGAAATAAAATTTAGCTCCCGAGGTGATTCGAGATATCGAGATTCCATTGTATTAATTAAAATTTATTTTTTCTTTTCTTTTCTTTCTTTCTTTCTTTCTTTCTTTCTCTGTTTACTCTCCAGGGTTAGTTTTTCCCTTGGACTCAGCGAGGGATCCCACCTCTACCGCCTCAAGGTCAATGTCCTGGAACGTGAGACTTTGGGTTGGGGGATACAACAGGGGAGGAGGACCAGTACACCACCTAGGCCGCCTCACATGCAATGCTGAACATTGGCCCTGTGCGGGGATGGGAAGATTGGAGGGGATGGGCAAGGAACTGGGAAGGAAGCGGCCATGGCCTTAAGTCAGGTACCAACTCGGCATTTGCCTGGAGAAGTGGGAAACCACGGAAAACCACTTCGAGGATGGCTGAGGTGGGAACCGAACTCACCTCTACTCATTTGACCTCCCGAGGCCGAGTGGACCCCGCTCCAGCCCTCGTACCACTTTTCAAATTTCGTCTCAGAGTCGGGAATCGAACCAGAGCCCCCGGGGGTGGCAGCTAATCACGCTCTCCACTACACCACACAGGTGGTCTAATTAAAATTTAATTTGGAAATTATGAAGAGCGCCATAAAAGGGCATCGCGGGCGACATGCCGCTGTGTTGGTCAGGGCTGTCCAAGATGAATAAAGAATGCCAAAATAGACACGCAGGGCGCCTAAATGGCCTCAAATGCAAGACGGTAGCTGAGGCCGAACGATTTTCGTCATCACTGTAATCATTGGTCTGTATCTTGATTTAATGATTTTTTAAGTTGAATTCACTTTTCAAGAATGAACACATTACGGGAGTTTAAAACATGGCAAATGTATATGTGTTTCTTTCTTTTTTGTGAATGAAGACAGATTATTTTTTGATGAATGGCTCCGAACTTTTACCTTCTCAGCAATTCCAGATTTTTTCCTAATGAATACATTTCTTTTTGTTTAATTTTGTTTTATTGCATTGTTTTATTGTACGTGTTTCGAATCTCTCTGAATGAAACTTACATTTCATTAGTATTTTACGTAAATAATAATTTCGGTTGACTGAAAAGCCTTTCCATGTCATAGAATGACCTTAAAGACCATGTGTGTGTGTGTGTGTGTGTGTGCGTGTGTGTATGAGCGCGTACGTTTGAGCGCGCCAGTAGATGGCATACCCGATGTGAAGATGTGAACTTCATTTTATACCGGTAGTGGAACTGTAGTTATCAAAACATATTTCTGATTTTTCAAACTGTCGTGATTGTCATAGTACGTAGGCAAGTCAATAAGTATCTGCAGTTTTGCTCTAATTGTCTTTAGGTTGGCTCTATCTAGACGTTGTGTGTTCACCAGCCGCTGGATGGCACTGTTGTCTACGCCTGTGGTAGGATCCAACGTTATCAAATCAGTACAGCTGAAACCTACCCTCGTATCTTGTCTGCGCCCAAATTATGAACATGTTGTAATGTTTATGCCAACGACTACCTACTTGTATAGCTTAGTTGGCGTAATAATTTTTATTGATCAGCCGAGTGAGTAGAAGTATAGTTAGAATATGTTATTCGGGTCGGGTTTATCCCTGCGTTTATATAATATACTGCTTGTGTGTTTGAAATATTGGACCTTGGATGGCTTGGTAGAACCTTTGTCCCTTTACTTAATTCCACAAACCTAAATTTCACTGACGTAATTTGTTTCACTTCTTTGTATGGTCTAATGTTTGTGAGTAATGTGTTTGTAAATATTCGTATGCGAGGTCAGAGCGCAGTTCGTTGCTCACTTTTATGGAGATGAGTTGGTTGTACCCTGTGGACTGTTCAGTGTTTTTATTGTTGTAGGAGGACCCGATCCTGCTCAGTGGTTCCAGCAGCGGGTGCAGGTGCTCATCAAGTCCCTACGCCGGCCGCAGGAGCTATCTCCGGATCATGGCGGAAGCTCAAGGACTGCTCTGCGATCTTCGCTGGGCGGACGTTTGCGCCAGTACGCGCCTCGCCTTAAACGCCTATTCAGCTCTCACAACGAAGACACGATGATGGTGCAGGAACAGCAAGCCAGTATGGACCATCAGCAACACACACTGGACGGTGCAACATCGAATGTTGGATCTCAAGTGTGTAGTGAGGAAAATGGAATGTTAGATGAAGAAACTCTTGTCCAACAAAGTTTAGATATCCGAAAACAATTAGCTAATTATGTTGGGGCTGTGAACGCCAATGGTTTTGAAAATATAGTGCAGGTGGACAATGTATTACACTTCGAGGAGCCAGGAGCAGGAGAACAGAATATATTCCACCGACATCTGAATGAAGAAATTGAGGAAATAAGAGGGAACGATGAACGAGTGAAAGAAAAGATGAGTGTGTCTGAAGATCAAAGGACTGTGCTGCAAGAACTTTCATTGTCGGGTAAGCAGGAAAGTGTTCCGGAAAACCAAATATCAGAACAAGTGATTCCTAACGATGTGGTCGAACTTGGAGAAGAGGTTTCGTGCGAACAAAATGATGTGCCTGAAGACCAAATATCAGAGCAAGTGACTCCTATCGAATTGATCAGACTTGGAGAAGAGGTTTCGTGCGAGCAAAATAATGTGCGTGGGGACCAAATATCAGAGCAAGTGACTCCTATCGATGTGGTTAAGCTCAGAGAACAGAATTTGAGTGAGCAGAAAGGTGTGCCTGAAGACTTAATGCCAGAGCAGGCAGATGTTACCAGTGAGGTAAGGCTGCAGGATCAGTCGGCCGAAGAGATACTGGTGAGGACAGTTGTGAGTGGTTTGTTGGAACAGCCTGGCCATATCGACAGGCTTGTTCTGCAAGACGGGACAGCTGAAGGACAGGGTAGCGGAGTGCCATCTATAGTGCTGGAGGAGCCTAAAGACAAGTTACAGTTGCAGTTGAACTTATCCCCGGTAACGGCAGGGGCTGGAGTATCATCTGCTCGCAAGTCGCCTGTCACCGTGCAGGAGTGGGTCGATTCTCTACCAGCACCAGTACAAAGGTAAGAAATTCATTTTGCCATATGTAATATAGAAATGGGGACAATGCTCTTGCTATCTGTCGTATTTTACTAGAACCGACAGACTAAATCATCCTTCAGTTTTCTTCTCCTCCTCCTCACAAGTGGTCAGCGAGCATCATGAAGTTTTTTCTTCTAATTTTGTGTTCCCGTATGAGTCGAACTACTGACGGAGGTTCTGCGTCCAGGATAATGTTCTCCGCCGCCTTCCACGTAACTGTCTATGATTAGTTGTATCAGTCTGTGTTTGTCATTTCGGAAGATGTGACCGAAATATGGCATTTTCCTACGTTTTGTGAGGGTTGAGACTTGACGATTTTATGACACGACTGACAAGTGAAGGTCGCGTACCGGGGAATCGTCTGTCTTGCGTAAATTTTGCACACACGTTAAATGAGCCATGAATAACACAGTGGCCAAAGTACTTGTTTCGGAAATTAATTCGTGCAACCTACAAGCAATCAAAGGCAAAGTCATCTCCGTACAGGCCATGAAGGCCGTTGGGGAAGGGGGGGGGGGGCGTGGAAGGTAAAGGGTTCCACTATCCGTAACCTGGGCACTTGGTGGAGTGGGGTGGTTAGCCCTACGCCCGGCCGCCTTTGCCCCCAGGAATTAACCTAGTACTCAATTTTAGGTGTAGGCTGAATGAACCTCAGGACCATGTGCACCTCCCGAAGTGGAAATCTCGTTTCTTAAATTTTTCGACTTCCTGACGGGGAATCGAACTCACGTCCTTCCGGGTGAACCGAGCACACCTTTTACCGCCTCGGCCAGGCAGACCCTCGTGCGACCTATAGAAAGCGTTAAAGTTCGTATAGTGTATTTGAAATAGCGCGCTCGGCTACGCAGGCCGCTACTCCATACCCTACCCGCTACTCGCACTGTCCTCAACAGCAGATTTGAGTGCACACTGACATACGCTTATAGTTGTATGAGACAAGTGGTTGTTTGTATAATGGTAATCAACATAGGCAAAATTATCTTTGCGTTGGAAGAAAATTATGGAATATGTGATTTTAAACCCTTATCCTCGCTTCGTTAGGTATAGTTGGTGTAGAACCCGCTTTGTGCTTTCAGCATTTCTACAACGAGCATTATTGCTGCAGAAGCTACAGGGTCTTTCACTTAAAGTGGGGACGGCCGGTGCAGCGCAGTGGGTAGATGGGCGAGCTGGTCAGACGAACACATGGCAACTCGCTGTAGTGTTGGCTATTGAACGCATGATTCGAAGCAGTGTATCGATTCATTCAAGTGTCCGAGTGAATCGATTCACAGGAACGGCGAGCTCACGGCACACGATTCAGCTTACTCCCAGCGGACAGTGCTGAGTGGCGCACTCACTGGATGTTGACTGGGAGCCGAGCTTCCGCTGCAGCGAGACAGTGAATCATGGCTCAGTGAGGCAAGGAGATTATAAAGTGTACTTGACGGGTGTTAGAAAGGGAAGGGCCGAGTCTGGGGTAGGGCTCTTTATCAGGAATACCATTGCACGCAACGTAGTTTCTGTTAGGCATGTAAATGAGCGAATGATGTGGGTAGATTTGTCAGTTGGAGGAATTAGGACAAGAATTGTGTCCGTGTATTCACCATGTGAGGGTGCAGATGAGGATGAAGTTGACAAGTTTTATGAAGCATTGAGTGACATCGTGGTCAGGGTCAACAGCAAGGATAGAATAGTGCTAATGGGCGATTTCAATGCGAGAGTTGGGAATAGAACTGAAGGATACGAAAGAGTGATTGGTAAATGTGGGGAAGATATGGAAGCTAATGGGAATGGGAAGCGTTTGCTGGACTTCTGTGCTAGTATGGGTTTAGCTGTTACGAATACATTCTTCAAGCATAAGGCTATTCACCGCTACACATGGGAGGCTAGGGGTACCAGATCCATAATAGACTACATCTTAACAGACTTTGAATTCAGGAAATCTGTTAGGAATGTACGAGTTTTTCGCGGATTTTTCGATGATACAGACCACTATCTGATCTGTAGTGAACTAATAATCTCTAGGCCTAGGGTAGAGAAAGTGAAATCTGTCTGCAAACGAATAAGAGTAGAAAATCTTCAGGACGAGGAAATTAGACAGAAGTACATGGATATGATTAGTGAGAAGTTTCGAACAGTAGACAATAAGCAGATTCAGGATATAGAAAGTGAGTGGGTGGCATACAAGGATGCTGTAGTAGAAACAGCAAGGGAATGCCTAGGAACAACTGTGTGTAAAGATGGGAAAAGGCGAACATCTTGGTGGAATGATGAAGTGAGAGCAGCCTGTAAACGTAAAAAGAAGGCTTATCAGAAATGGCTCCAAACAAGGGCCGAGGCAGATAGGGATTTGTACGTAGATGAAAGAAACAGAACGAAACAAATAGTTGTTGAATCCAAAAAGAAGTCATGGGAAGATTTTGGTAATAACCTGGAAAGCCTAGGTCAAGCAGCAGGGAAACCTTTCTGGACAGTAATAAAGAATCTTAGGAAGGGAGGGAAAATGGAAATGAACAGTGTTTTGAGTAATTCAGGTGAACTCATAATAGATCCCAGGGAATCACTGGAGAGCTGGAGGGAATATTTTGAACATCTTCTCAATGTAAAAGGAAATCATCCTGGTGGTGTTGCAAACAGCCAAGCTTATGGGGAGGAGGGAAATGATGTTGGTGAAATTATGCTTGAGGAAGTGGAAAGGATGGTAAGAAAACTCCATTGTCATAAGGCAGCAGGAATAGATGAAATTAGACCTGAAATGTTGAAGTATAGTGGGAAGGCAGGAATGAAATGGCTTCATAGAGTAGTAAAATTAGCATGGAGTGTTGGTAAGGTACCTTCAGATTGGACAAAAGCAGTAATTGCACCTATCTATAAGCAAGGGAACAAGAAGGATTGCAACAATTATCGAGGTATCTCATTGATTAGTATACCAGGCAAATTATTCACTGGCATCTTGGAAGGAAGGGTGCGATCAATCGTTGAAAGGAAGTTGGATGAAAACCAGTGTGGTTTCAGACCACAGAGAGGCTGTCAGGATCAGATTTTCAGTATGTGCCAGGTAATTGAAAAATGCTACGAGAGGAATAGGCAGTTGTGTTTGTTTCATAGATCTAGAGAAAGCATACGACAGGGTACCGAAGGAAAAGATGTTCACTGTACTGGGGGACTATGGAATTAAAGGTAGATTATTAGAATCAATCAAAGGCATTTATGTTGACAATTGGGCTTCAGTGAGTATTGATGGTAAAATTAGTTCTGGTTCAGGGTACTTACAGGGGTTAGACAAGGCTGTAACCTTTCACCTTTGCAGTTCGTAGTTTACATGGCAGGGAGGGATTCAGTTAGGTGGAAAATTAGTAAGCAGTCTGGCCTATGCTGACGACTTGGTTTTAATGGCAGACTGTGCCGAAAGCCTGCAGTCTAATATCTTGGAATTTGAAAATAGGTGCAATGAGTATGGTATGAAAATTAGCCTCTTGAAGACTAAATTGATGTCAGTAGGTAAGAAATTCAACAGAATTGAATGTCAGATTGGTGATACAAGCTAGAACAGGTCGATAATTTCAAGTATTTAGGTTGTGTGTTCTCCCAGGATGGTAATATAGTAAGTGAGATTGAATCAAGGTGTAGTAAAGCTAATGCAGTGAGCTCGCAGTTGCGATCAACAGTATTCTGTAAGAAGAAAGTCAGCTCTCAGACGAAACTATCTTTACATCGGTCTGTTTTCAGACCACCTTTGCTTTACGGGAGCGAAAGCTGGGCGGACTCAGGATATCTAATTCATAAGTTGGAAGTAACAGACATGAAAGTAGCAAGAATGATTGCTGGTACAAACAGGTGGGAACAATGGCAGGAGGTACTCGGAATGAGGAGATAAAGGCTAATTTAGGAATGAACTCGATGGATGAAGCTGTACGCATAAACCGGCTTCGGTGGTGGGGTCATGTGAGGCGAATGGAAGAGGATAGATTACCTAAAAGAATAATGGACTCTGCTATGGAGGGTAAGAGAAGTAGAGGTAGACCAAGTAGTATGGTTAGACTCGGTTTCTAACGATTTAAAGAGGTATGGAACTAAATGAGGCCACAACACTAGTTGCAAATCGAGGATTGTGGCGACGTTTAGTAAATTCTCAGAGGCTTGCAGACTGAACGCTGAAAGGCATAACAATCTATAATGATAATGTATGTATGTATGTATGTATGTATGTATGTATGTATGAATCTTAGTATTATAACTTAGTTGACATTTGACAATTAAACTCGACTCTAGCATGCCCTATGGCTATGAGTTATGCTCATGACCACTCAAAAGTACCTGTTTTGTATTGGGAAGAACGGCTCAGTATTCTCTCAGTTCATATGTCACATCGTTGCACAAGACTTCAATCATATGTGGACAGTAAGTGAGCCGACTGACGCAATAACTTAACCAACAGTATGTTGAATCAGAAAACCAGCGGGCTACAGTACATCTCGGGTAGCCTATACTAAATATGACGATTTTAAAAATCCTCAGCTGATAGAAAAATACATATTTTCAAAAATGACTGAGTGAGTTGGACGTGCGGGTAGTATCCCGTAGCTATGCGCTTGCGTTCGGGGGATGATGGGTTCGAATCCCGCCGTCGGCAGCCGTTAAGATGCTTTTCCGTAGTTTCCCCATTTTCGCACCAGGAAATGCTGGGACTGTACCTTAATTAAGGCCATGGCTGCAACCTTCGTAATCCCAGACATTTCCCATCCTGCGTCGCCGGAAACCTTCGATGTATTAGAGTGACTAGCATTTTTTTCTAAGAAAGTTCATAGTATGAAGACCAGATGGCAGCAGTGAGCACTGAATGCTGTTGCTGCTGTCTTACCAGTACATACTTTATACACAGACTAGCTGATGTACCCGTGCTTCCCTACGGGATTCTCAGTAAGACTGACTTTGTGGTTTTCCTAACTGAAATCAACATAGGTCATTACAAAAACGTAAGTATGAATGTAACGATTAAAAGCAATGCTATCATATAAAATACTCGATCAAATGGAAAGCCGCACGTTTTATCACTTTTAACGAATAGTGCTGCGGTTAGATTGCGGTGCCAATCTAATAGTCCAAAGTTCCAGAGCTGGGATGACCAGGCCGCAGATTGCCATGAACACTCATCTGCCATTATTCCGCTAAATATGCACACTGTTCATTCCAATCAGTGCCTCAGAGTAGGGAATGAATAGCCCGAATGCTATGATGATCCAGTGTGTTACGTACCAGTAGTATCAGAAAATTTATAAACCAGGGGAGTGGCATGCTAAAGAAGAAAGTTATCTAACTTCCCAGCTACTTTCCATCAATAATCAGGCAGGCTGTTACACTCTGTACGACTGGGCGAGTTGACCATGTGGTTAGCGGTGCGCAGCTGTGAGCTTGCATCCAAGAGATAGTGGATTCGAACCCCATTGTCGGCAGCGCTGAAGATGGTATTCCGTAGTTTTCCACTTTCACACCAGTCAAATGCTGGGCCTAAGGCCTAAGGCACTCCTAACCCTTTCCTATCCCATCGTCGCCATAAAACCTATCTATGTCGGTGCAACGTAAATCAAATAAAAAATACTCTGTACGCAGCAGTAATCCTATCTACCGGAGATGGGGGGCAACAGAAGACACAAAGCACATCACAACAAACAATGATCAACGTTATTGTTGATCAATGTTATGAGCTTTTTATATTGTAGGCCTACAGATTTAGTTTTCTTTCGACTCTGTGATTTGTAAAATATTTTATACCGTAAACTTTAGTTTCTTATTCTCCGACTTTACATACCGATTTTCATTAAATACTGTTTACCCATTTTCTCGTTACTCGGCGCTGATATGGACTTAGTAACAAAAATCCAAATTCATGAATATCTTTGTGATCATAGCCAGTACGGTAACAATGTATAAGACATGAATAATAGGAAATAATAATAATAAGAAGAAATATTTGAGAATTACATTTTACGCCTTCCCCTAAACTACCATTTCATTCAGCGTGAAAAAGATAATTTACATCCTAGACTATAGCGACTTATTTCCTGACTTTGCATACCGATTTTCATCAAGATAGGACTACTAATAACAACAATATTTGAGAATTAAATTTTAGGCCTTCCCCTAAACTATCATTTTTCTCAGTGTGAATACAATTATTGACAGCCTAGATTGTAGCAATTTATTTCCCAACTTTGCATACCCATTTTCTTTAAAATACGACCACTAATAACATAAATAGTTGAGAATTATATTTTTGGCCTTCCCCTAAACTACCATTTCACTCAGTGTGAGTAAAATGATTTATAGCCTAGATTGTAGAGGCGCATCCCCCGACTTCACATACCGATTTTCATTAGACCACTAATAACATTAATAGTTGAGAATTCAATTTTAGGCCTTCCCCTAAACTACCATTTCACTGAGCGTGAGTGAAATGATTTATAGCCTAGATTGTAGAGGCTCATCCCCCGACTTCACATACCGATTTTCATTAAATTCTCTTCAACCGTTTTCTCGTGATGCGTGTACATACATACATACAGACAGACAGACAGACAGACAGACAGACAGACAGACAGACAGACAGACAGACAGACAGACAGACAGACAGACAGAAATTACGGAAAAGTAAAAAGTGCATTTTCTTGTTACTATGGACATGACCGATACAGAAATGCCATTATTTTCAAATTCTGAGCAATGTACAGACAAAACTCTTATTTTATATATATAGATGCAGTAGGCGCGGTGACTAATGTGCGGTGAATCAGATCACTGTATCGATTCAGTAACGTGAACGGAATCAAATGAATCGAATGTCCCATCACTAACTCGCTGAGCTTGGGACCGGGAGATCGCCCGTACGAATCGCATGTACAGTAAATAACAAGCATACATAATAACGCATAATCAAAGTAAAGTAATTTCTCACTTTGTCGCAGAAGATGTTGAAAATGTCCTCCACCTGCATCTACACATTTCTGGCTTCATCTAAGGAAATTTTCGTTCATACATATTAGTTCATCTACCGACATAGCCTCAATTTCTCTCGTGATATTTTGTTTGAGTTCATCTACAGTGTGAGGGTTTGTTTCATAAACCTTATTTTTCAGTTTTTCCCATAAATAAAAATCGCAAACCGTAAGATCTGGGGATCTTGCGGGCCACAATGATTTATTACTCTGTTGTCAAAAATGTCCTCAATTAAATTTAATGACTCGTTAGCCGTGTGAGCGATTGCAGAGTCTTGCTGAAAATATCCAGACTGGCGTTCATTGTCCGTCAGTTGTTAAAAATTGGTACGAGAATGTCATCCCTATATCTCTGCCCAGTGATTGTGGTTTCAAAAACTATAGGTCCTATTATCCTGTGTGCAGTTACTGCCGCTAACACACCCGTTTTCAGACTGTAGAGGTGGGATCCCTCGCTGAGTCTGAGGGGAAAAACCGACCCTGGAGGGTAAGCAGATTAAGAAAGAAAGAAATAATTATGTTATTAGTGGTCTTATCGATACATATTACATATGTAAAGTTATATAGAATTAAACTTCCGATCATGTATGCCTCATATATGTATACCGTACCGGCTATGATCACAGACACCTTCATGTATTTGTATTTTTGTTGCTATGTCCATATCAACGCCGAACCAGGGGAAAATGGGTTAACAGAATATAATGAAAATCGGTACATAGAGTCGGGGATTAAGAAACTACAGTCTAAGCTATAAACAATTTTATTCACCCTGGATGAAACTGCAGTTTAGGGGAAGGCACCTCTAAATTTATTTTTTAAATACCTACAATAAGTTATTGGTCCTATCGAAAAGTACTACCGGTACATAACAAAAGTTAGAGAGAATACAATTTCCGATCATTTGTGTTTGATTGCCAACGGCCGTAGCCGTGTTAAAACACCGGATCACGCGAGATCTCCGAAGTTAAGCAACATTGGGCGTGGTCAAGATTTGGATGGGTTGCCAAGCGCTGTTGTTGGGAAGTAAGGGATTGGAGGAGCGGAAAGGAACTGGCCACCCTACCGCACGTAAACTCCGGCTCAGGCATACCTCTGCGGAGGTTCGGAGCTGCGTGCGGGCAGAATACACGCTTACCTTTGTGTTTTATTCAGTTTTACCGCACCGACTATGATAAGAGTGGTATTTTAGAGTCGGAAGAAAACTTAATGTGAAGGCCTACAATATCGAAAGCGCATAACATTCATCAACAATAACATTATATTGACTATTGTTTGTTGTAATGTTCTTTGTCTCATATGCTGCCACTCAACTCCGATAGATGGGATTACTCGTGCGTACAGAGTACAACCGCCTGACTGAATACTGGCGGGAAATAGCTGGGGAGTTAGAAAACTTTCTTCTTTAGCATTCCATTCCCCTGGTTCATACCTTTCCTGATACTGCTAGTACGTAACACACTCGTTCATCATAGTATTCCAGGTATTCGATCGCCACTTTGACGCGCTGTTTTGAATGAGTAGTGTACACATTTAAGGCAGAGGCTCACTTAGTAGTAGTAGTAGTAGTTTTTTTTTTGCTAGGGGCTTTACGTCGCACCGACACAGATAGGTCTTATGGCGACGATGGGATAGGAAAGGACAAGGAGTTGGAAGGAAGCGGCCGTGGCCTTAATTAAGGTACAGCCCCAGCATTTGCCTGGTGTGAAAATGGGAAACCACGGAAAACCATCTTCAGGGCTGCCGATAGTGGGATTCGAACCTACTATCTCCCGGATGCAAGCTCACAGCCGCACGCCTCTACGCGCTCGGCCAACTCGCCCGGTAGTAGTAGTAGTAGTAGTAGTAGTAGTAGTAGTAGTAGTAGTATGACCTGGTCTAGAAATACAATTTAGGCCTACTTCAAATTATAGCACCACAATTCACTAAATAATTCAAAATTCAACCCTGAAAAGAGCCGTTTCTTAAGAAAAACTTCTTCCGCTTCACTTTTATTCCAAATTAGCAGTGACGAGCGGCTTTCTCCTCGGGCTTTGAGGAAGAAATTTGTCTCCAAGTCAGGTAGTTTCTTCCCCCGCCAGTGTAGTGAATTGAGATTTTCCGATTCAGAGTAGTAAAAGGACATAGTTTTTGCCCTGGGACTCTCCACTATTCTACATCCCCCCGCTGAAAAAGGACGAAGAATGTACACGGATCACGGCTGTCTGCGGCTTGGTTATTCCAGCTCTGAAAATTTGGATTGTTCGATCGGAAGCGTAGTACTGTTCGTTAAAAGTGAGAAAATGCGTGGTTTTTCACTTGATCGAGTATTTCATATGAAAACATTGCTTTTAATCGTGTCATTCCTACTGACATCATTGTAATGACCTATGTTCATTTCAGTTGGGAAAAACCACTAAATGCTCCCCAACTTGATCGGGGTTGCCTACCATTACAATAAAAATTCCCTAACCCAGTCTTCATATGAGAAAATACGTTTTGTGACTTACCCGTCGCGTTTCTAGGGTAACGTTAAGAGCTATGGAATTTAAGACAATCTTGCTCACAACGTGTACACTACCTAACCTATAATTCTGTATACAATGTAGAATTCCGTAGCGAAGCACGGGTACATCAGCTAGTAAATAATATACAGCACTTCAGGCAGTTCCTATCGTGCGACAGAGACTGGTGAACTGCTCACTGCCGCCACGTGGAGTACGATCCGCTGTTCTACCGCTAGCGGGAACAAGGCCTCTGCTGGCGTTGGTAGACAACTCTAGAAATACATCATAGTTCTGTTCCGCAAGCGGGTTTGTAGCGGGCGAACAGCGGCGTTTCACCTGCTCGTGGAGAACCAGTCTTACACGCAGCGCGGCGCTGGTCGATCCCACTTTGAGTGAAAGACCCAGGAGTAACTTTCTTTCGTGTGTAACGTCCCTTGTTATAGTGATTAACCTTTATTTTCACTATACCAATCTTATTCCACTGCCGTTATTGACCCACAATCAATGCAGGAATTACATTATTTCACTTAATGCCGCTGCATCATTTTCGCGACGTGCTACGCAATTACTAACGTAACAGAAATGAAGATCAATGACGTCCCACCACGAGTGAAACCAGTACGCGCCGCAGTCCTGCATAGTTTCCGAAAGGAATGTTTTGGCCACTGTGTTATTCTTGGCTCATTTAACGTGATTGCAACATTTACGTAAGATCCGTGATTCCCCGGTACGCGCCCTTCCCTTGTGACTAGCTCCTCGTTTGTGTATATGGACAGGATCTTAAACATTCTGCAATACATCCGCATTTCAGGAGCCAGCCGGTGGTTCATTGGTGAAACCTTCTGT
Source organism: Anabrus simplex (assembly GCF_040414725.1). Classification (NCBI taxonomy): domain Eukaryota; kingdom Metazoa; phylum Arthropoda; class Insecta; order Orthoptera; family Tettigoniidae; genus Anabrus; species Anabrus simplex. The sequence continues at coordinate 717,437,317 of NC_090265.1, forward strand.
GTCCAATCACTCGACAGCTTAAAGCAGCACCAGTAACACACAACACTTCACAGCACGCCGAATTTCGAATCATGGATCGCGCTTACACGCCATCATATGCATGGTGTATCTGAACCATACAGACAAAATCAAACCAGGGATGCTCTTCGTGCTACCGTAAGAACGATGGTGTAATCGGATTAGCCAAGAAAATTTTTCTTTTCTAGAAAGTGAGGTCACTTTATTACTTCCGGGAACGCGATTCAAGTAGACGAACTCGCCGTATTTGCTGTGCCAGAACACAAGCCGATGCCGTGCTTCAGAAAAGAGGGAAGGAAGGGGAAGTGGGGTGTATGCTGGAGACAGAGATAATGCTCCGCGCGTATGCACAAGTTTCCTCGTTTTGCTTGCACATGTTTGTCCTTATATCTTACAGGCGTGTGGCCTGGTGCAGGTCTTTCGAGCTGACGCGGTATAGGCGACTTGCGCGTCTGTGAGGATGGGTCCACCGAGCTCGATAGCTGCAGTCGCTTAGGTACGGCCAGTATCCAATATTCGGGAGGTGGTGGGTTCGAACACCACTGTCGGCAGCCCTGAAGATGGCTTTCCATGGTTTTCCATTTTCGCATCAGACACATCCTGGGGCTATAGTCTACCTTAATTAAGGCTATGGCCGCTTCCTTCCCTCTCCTAGCCCTTTCCTATTACATCGTCGCCGGAAGATATGTGTGTCGGTGCTACGCAAAGAAACTTGTAAAAAAAGAGGATATGTCCGTATCTGAGATGAAATCTAATGCTGATGACGTCACTAACACCCCGACCAAGCCGTGAATCGAACCCGCACCCCTTGAACCAAAGGCCAGCACGCTAATCCATTTAGCCATGGAGCCGGAAATAATAATAATAATAATAATAATAATAATAATAATAATAATAATAATAATAATAATAATAATAATAATAATAATGTGAAATGACAGGAATATTGCTCACCCTTCAAAAATCAGCTACCCCCTGTGGGTGGGGGTGGTAGAATAACACCCACGGTATCACCTGCCTGTCGTAAGGTGCGACTAAAAGGGACTCCAGGGGATCTTAAATTGGGAGCATGGGTTGGCGATCACGGGGCCCTTAGCTGAGTTCAGACATTGCTTATACGTACTTGTGCCAGGCTCCTCACTTTCATCCATCTTATCCGACCTCCCTTGGTCAACACTTGTTCTTTTCCGACCCCGACGAGGGCTAGGGGTTCTTTCATTTTCATGCTATTCGTGACCCTTGTCTTTTTTTGGCCGACATCTTTATTTTTCGGAGTGTCGGGCCCCTTTCTTTTTTCCTCTATGATTAATGTTATATAGAGAACTAGCTGATGTACCCGTGCTTCGCTACGGGATTCTCAGAAAGACTGACTTTGTGGTTTTCCTAACCTAAAATCAACATAGGTCATTACAAAAACGTAAGTATGAATGTAGCGATTAAAAGCAATGCTATCATATAAAATACTCGATCAAATGGAAAGCCGCACGTTTTATCACTTTTAACGAACAGTGCTGCGGTTACATCGCTGTGCCAATCTAATAGTCCAAAGTTCCAGATCTGGGATGACCAGGACGCAGATTGCCATGAACACTCATCTGCCATTATTCCGCTAAATATGCACACTGTTCATTCCAGTGTGTGTTTTCTTGGTAGTGATATAAGCCTCAGAGTAGGGATTGAATAGCCTGAATGCTATGATGATCCAGTGTGTTACGTACCAGTAGTATCAGAAAATTTATAAACCAGGGGAATGGCATGCTAAAGAAGAAAGTTATCTAACTCCCCAGCTACTTCCCATCAATGTTCAGACAGGCTGTTACACTCTGTACGACTGGGCGAGTTGACCGTGTGGTTAGCGGTGCGCAGCTGTGAGCTTGCATCCGAGAGATAGTGGATTCGAACCCCATTGTCGGCAACGCTTAAGATGGCATTCCGTGGTTTCCCACTTAAACACCAGTCAAATGCTGGGCCTGTACCTTAATTAAAGCCTAAGGCACTCCTAGCACTTTCCCATCCCATCGTCGCCATAAAACCTATGTCGGTGCGACGTAAATCAAATAAAAAATATTCTGTACGCAGCAGTAATCCTATCTACCGGAGATGAGGGGCAACAGAAGACACAAAGCACATCACAACAAACAATGGTCAATGTAATGTTATTGTTGATCAATGTTATGAGCTTTCTATATTGTAGGCCTTCACATTTAGTTTTCTTTCGACTCTGTGATTTGTAAAATATTTTATACCATAAACTGTAGTTTCTTATTCTCCAACTTTACATACCGATTTTCATTAAATACTATTTACCCATTTTCTCGTTACTCTGCGCTGATATGGACTTAGTAACAAAAATCCAAATTCATGAATATCGTTGTGAACCTTAGTTATGTAGCATTCATCGATTACACCTCTAATAAGAAATATTTGAAAATTACATTTTAAGCCTTCCCCTAAACTACCATTTCACTCAGCGTGAATAAAATAATTTACAGCCTAGACTATAGCGACTTATTTCCTGACTTTGCATACCGATTTTCATCAAGATAGGACTACTATTAACAATAATATTTGAGAATTAAATTTTAGGCCTTCCTCTAAACTACCATCTTCTCAGCATGAATACAATTATTGATAGCCTAGATTGTAGCAACGTATTCCCCAACTTTGCATACCCATTTTCTTTAAAATACGCCCACTAATAACATAAAGTTGAGAATTCAATTTTAGGCCTTCCCCTAAACTACCATTTCACTCAGCGTGAGTAAAATGATTTATAGCCTAGATTGTAGAGGCTCATCCCCCGACTTCACATACCGATTTTCATTAAATTCTCTTCAACCGTTTTCTCGTGATGCGTGTACATACATACATACATACATACATACATACATACATACATACATACATACATACAGAAATTACGGAAAAGTAAAAAGTGCATTTTCTTGTTACTATGGACATGACCGATACAGAAATACCATTATTTTCAAATTCTGAGCAATGTACAGACAAAACTCTTATTTTATATATATAGGCTAGATGGTTGCCTAGTTGTACTTCCTCTTAAAACAGCTATCACCACCACCACCTGGGATACTGAAATTTGAGTAGCCAATGTCTCCGACGCAGTGATAGCTGGATATCTTACTCAAGCCACGAGAAGTTGTAACAATGATTGCATTGGCGGGAACAAGAGGTATTCTACTGCAATACCTAGTGGCGTATAATGAAACACGTAACAATGAATTTACTTCCATAAAGTAATTTCGGATTTTTAAGAAGATTTAATTGTAGGAAAACCAAACCAAACTCCATGACGCAACAGCCCAGAAAGGCCATGGCCTACCAAGCGACCGCAGCTCAGCCCAAAGGCCTGTAAATTACGAGGTGTATGAATTGCAGGAGATCTAGCGGTAAATTAACTTCGAGCTTTAATGTCGGTTTTTTCCAAGACAATGTAATAGGAGGAGAACTTTCTGTTGCATCGTATCACTCGGTCCATCTTGTTTCACATAGAGGTACTTTATATTGTAGTTACGTTTTCTTGTGTGTCGAGACTTATTCTATTTTCCTTGAGCCAGCAACGTTTGTTAAATTCTCTAATACAATTGCGAAGTTAGGTCTCTTTCTTAACCCTACACAAGTCTCGCTCATTTTTAAGGTCTGTCAGACCAGTCTATAAAAGTTTAGAGAAGTTAAACGGCGCGTTTATTAGAAATAAACACATTATCTGGATATTGTACACACTCTTTTTTGTATTGTTCATATTATTAATATAATAGGCTAAATTAAATGATTATGACCATGTCATTATTAGACTTCAGAACGGAAAAGTATTACATTATCATTGGCATTCCTCAGATATTCCCTACCTCACTTCACTTGTCGGTCCTCTTCTGCCTTGCATTGTCAAGGTTTTCCAGAGGGTTCTCCAGCGCGTTCTGTCTCGGGCCAGCTCGTTTACTCTCCTCCACTCTCCACTCCTGCCTTCACATCTTCTTCAGATGTTCTTCTGGGTTTCCCGCGCGGTCTTGCTCCTTGCATTCTGGCATCCAAAGCTTGTTTGGCCATCCTGATGTCATCCATTCTTTGAATATGCCCAAACCATCGTAACTGGCTCTGTTCAGTTTTCTCGAACACAGGTAATACGTCAAGAATAGTTCTGATGGTCTGGTTCCTGATTCTGTCCCTTCTTGTTTTCCCCTCTATTTTGCGGGGAAATCGCATTTCTGATGCCTGAATTCTACTCCGACGTTTGCTGGTCATTGTCCAGGTTTCACAGCCATAGAGCAAGGTAGGGAGATATATCACTTTGTATACACGAAGTTTCGTGGATTTAGTGACAGATGGATTGTTAAGGAAATTTCTCTTCAGTGCATTGAAGAGTCGCTTTGAGGCTTGGAATCGAGCTGTAATTTCACCATCCATTCTACCATCTTGCCGCACTGTAGCTCCAAGATATTTAAAATCTGTGGTCTGCTCCTATACCGTACCGTCATTTGATGCGATCTGGTGTGGTTTAGGCTGCCGTGACATCATCATGGTCTTAGTCTTTCTAGCATTGATTTTTATGCCCCTCTTTTCTAGCTCTCCTTCCCAGATTACAAGTTCTTTTGAAGGTTTCTTTCCGAGTCTCCAAGTAGTAAAAATGAAATGGCGTATGGCTTTGAGTGCCGGGAGTGTCCGAAGACACGTTTGGTTCGCCAGGTGCAGGTCTTTCGATTTGACTCCCGTAGGCGACCTGCGCGTCGTGATGAGGATGAAATGATGATGAAGACGAAACATACACCCAGCCCCCGTGCCAGAAAAATTAACCAATGATGGTTAAAATTTCCAACCCTGCCGGGAATCGAACCGGGGACCCTTGTGACCAAAGGCCAGCACGCTAACCATTTAGCCATAGAGCCGGACTCTTCAAGTAGTAATATGTCATCAGCGAAGGTAAAATGAGTGATATACACTGTCTGTCCTCAGAAACTTATAGCGAAGCTTGAATTAGTTGTTCATTGAACCTTCTTTGCTTCAGTGTTTTCCAAATTTCATCTCTTTCTCTAGGTCAATGAAGGTCAGGTGTGCCTCTTTTCCGTACCTAATCAGATTTTCACTGATCTGTCTGATGGTAAATACGAGGTCTTTTCCTGGTCGGAACCCACACAGCGTCTCGTCCAACTGTGGTTCTATAACTTGCCTTAGCCTGTCTTCCAAAATCCTTGCATATATTTTCCCCGGCACACTCAGGAGCGATATTCTACGATGGTTTTTGCAATCTCTGTTATCTACTTTCTTGAATATTGGCACCATGACACTGTACTCCCAGTTGGTTGGTATCTTCTTTGTTTTCCAGGCAAGATTGATAATCCGGTGAAACAAGTCTTCGCCACTTTTGCCCATAAACTTAAGCATCTCAGGTGCTATCTGATCATGACCTGCAGCTTTGCCTAATTTTATTTTCATCAATGCACGCTTTAGTTCCTCAATGGATAATTCTTCACAGGTCCAACCTTCCTCTTGGGGCTGCTGTTCTTCTCCAACCTGATCATTATCCCTGGTTTCCTCATTCCCTCCTAGCAGTTCTAGAAAGTGTTCTTTCCACCGTTCCATGATGTCATTTTCACTTCGGATGAGGTTATCGCTTTTGTCCTTTATGAACTTAAGGGGACACTGCTTCTCTGTTCGTAAAGATTTCAGCACCCTATAAAAAGCTTTTGGTTGTTTTGGAGGTTTCCTTCCATTGTTTTCCGAACTTTTCCCAGGATTGTTGTTTTGCATCTTTAACTGCGTTCTTCACTGCAAGCCTTTGGTTTTTGTAGGCCTCATAATCACTTGGATGTTTCCTTCCACAGTTCCTTCTTTTTCCTATCCAGCTCCTTGAGCCCTTCCGTCCACCATGGTGTCCTCTTCTGCTGTTGCCTTCCGCTGGACTTTCCACAGACTTCGGCTGCGGCTTCAAGGATTATCTCCTTGAGGAGGCACCATGTCTCCTCTAGTTGGTCTTCTCCCATAAGTGGCAATTCAAGTAGGTCAATCCTTTGTTTCACCGCCATTTGATAGGCTTGTTGATTGACCTTTTCTTTCAATTTATGGACCTTTATTCTTTCTTTAGGTTTCCTCTTGCTAACGGGGTCTTGCGTCTTGATGTTAACATGCAGTCGCATAACTACTAGATAGTGGTCATTTCCAATCTCATAACCTATATACACTCTTGCATCCAGGATAAATTTCCACTGCCACGAACCTGCTACGCAGGCGTAGCAGGGGGAGAGGTGATACTCCCACGTGGCGCGTCCCAGGTGGCGGATAGGGGAGTCCTAACCGGCTTGCCGGCGGACTTGAGGGAAATAAAATACCTCTCGCGGACCAAACACACTACCCCCTGCGGGTGGGGGACGCACATGTAGAATACACCCGCGGTATCCCCTGCCTGTCGTGAGAGGCGACTAAAAGGGGCGACCAAGGGATGATTGAATTAGAACCATAAAACTACTTTTGATTCGTACCATCACGCGGGGAACACCATGGGTTGCCTGTACTTGCGAGTAGTACCACTAAATTAGGTACGAAAAAGGTTTGTGATTAGTAGCAGTAAAAAGCCTGGCCTGGTGGATTCCAGTACCCGTGTGTCGTACCCATGTGAGCAACACCGCGGGTCTGGGCGTAGCCTGTGAGTTGTACCGCTATATGAGCGCCACCGTGGGTCAGCGTTGCCTGTGATTGGTACCCACTATGTGAGGAACACCACGGGGCCCGTGGGACCGGCACCCGTGACTAGTACACCTAGGTGAGGAAACTCATCGGTTTGCGTTGGTTGTGAGTGGCGCCATTGTGTGTGAAACACCATAGGTATGCGTTACCTGTACGAAGTGCAATACTTGTGAGTGATACCATCTTGTGTGGAACACCGTGAGTCTTCGCTACTTTTGATTAGTACCCCAACATGACAAATACCGTGGTTCTACTTTACTCGCGACATGTACCATTCTGTGGGGTCTTAGACATGGATTTTGCACCCCTTTAGGCTTCAAGCATCATTGTGCTTTGAGTGGTCCCTTGATCAGTAATACCTTTATTTACGATCTTTTTTTGAGTCTGATCCACTGTTTTGTTTGTTTGTTTGTTTTTGTTTTTGTTGGGTTCATGTCCATCCATTCAGTCTTCAATGACATTTTTTATTTTATTTTGGTCAGTGGATTAATTTGAACTTTTTGTTATTTCATTTCGTACCATTAGGGGCCGATGACCTCGATGTTAGGCCCCTTAAAACAAAAAGCATCATCATCATCATCATCATCAAATTTCCACTGGCTTTTCTGTGTTAGGATGTAGTCGATGGTAGATTTCTCATTGCGGCTGGGGACTTCTCTTGTATATCGGTGCGCTTCTTTGTGTGGGAACATAGTATTTGTGATTGCAAATTCGTTTCCTACACACATATTCCAACCCTGCCATTGAAGTAACCAAGAACGAATACAGTTCGCATGGTGTCGTCCACTGTCCTCTGCAATTCGTCGTAGAACCTGTCTTTCTCTTCTGAAATATCATCTTCGTTGGGTGCATATATGGCAATGAAAGTGGTATCTTCATTGGTGCTGCTGTTGAAGGTTAAAGTCACCGAGATCATTCTTTCATTGACGAATTTCCAGCACTTGACATAATGTCTGTAGCCTTCAAGGATAACTATGGTGACTCCTCCCTTTTGCTTTCTGTTCTTTGCCCACGCCTAAATGAAACATTGAGAACCTTTCACCACTGCTTGGTTCCATAGCTGTTCACATCATTTGATTTTTTCTTGGTCTCTGTTACTACCAAAATGTTCAGCCTCGCTGTCAGCATTTCCGACCATCAGTTCAAACTCCTTACCGGCCAGTCCTCTTACATTCCGTGTTGCCATATTCATGATCCTTTTTTCTCGCTTGGTCATCAACAGTTTAATCAGTCCGGTTTCCCCTCTGTAGTTTCTTTCAATAATTGTATCTCGGACACTTGGGTTATCAGCCCTAGCTCCAAAGCATTGTGGCAGAGGCTGCCTCCGTCATAGCTCTCGGCCTGCTAGATTTTCTGTCAGGGTTTCTTCCCTTAGCCTTTGAGGTTTCCCTCTCTCTGCAAGGCAGCAGCTTGCCTCGGTCCAGGACTGCTTATTCAGCTTTCCCCTTATTCGCAGCTAACCCCCATATTTGAGGGTTGTTCGCTATCCGCCACCTGCGATCCGCCTGGTAGCTGAGGCTCGCCCCGGGAGATATTCCCTACACAGAACTGATATTTGCTCCAAACACAGGAATTTTTGAGACTTTCTGCTGAAAGACTAGGTTCTTCTATCTTTCCCATGTCATTCTTGACTTCTTGCATGTTATATTCCTCTCCCCGGCTGCTCCTTTAGAATACTGTAGGTATAGTCCATGAAAGCAATCGGAGAAAAGGTGCCATCATCGGTGAAGAAAGTCAAATAACATCGAATCAGCTATAATGCATGTTCACTCTTTGGAAGAGATAGCAGTGAAAACCGGCCTGCAGATACCGTTTGAAAAGACCATTTCATTACCAACATTAAAGAAGCCCCAAGCTACTTAATGACAACAAAGGAGAGTAAGATAAATAAAGTTACATTTAAAGCTAAATTTGATGAGATACTTCAGCCTAACGGGCTCGATAAAGAAGGAAACCGCGAGATAGCCAGAAACATGGAGCTTGCATTCCACCTCACGAAAAATACATACAACAAGAAAGCGATTTCTCTTAGGACCAAACTACGACACTATCAGGCGGTAATCCAATCAGAGTGCCTGTATGCTTCAGAATGCCTAGGATTAACAGCCAGAAAAGACATTGAAGAAATCGAGAAGAAGGAAAGAACGATTTTAAGAAAAATTCTTGGACATAACGATTACGCAGTAACAAAGAAATACAGTATATTAAACATGCAGCAGGATTTCAGATACAATGCGCAAACGATGGTTAAATTCTTTGGACATATTTCAAGAATGCTCAACGACAGACTCACTAAGAAAATGTTCACATTTTAACAAGCACACTACGAAAGGAAACTCTTATGACAAATGGTTTATTAACACCAAGAAGGATCTACAAGAAATGAACATCACGATTCAAGACATCCACAACAGAATCACTTTCGGGAACAAGATACACACATTTAAGGGGTTCCTAGAGCCTTAAACAGCGAATAAGAAGAAACAACATTGGACGGCTGAAAAGAAAAAAAGCTGTTAGCAAGAGAATGAAGGAATACTGGCGCGAAAGAAAACTGAAGTCATGAAGAGTTATGCACATGGTCGATAGTTAGCCAAAATCGATTATGAATAAAACGAAATAAGAGTTTTGTCTCTACATTCCTCAGAATTTAAAAAGAATGGTATTTTTGTATCGGTCGTGTCCACAGTAACAAGGAAATGCACTTTTTAATTTTCCGTCATGTCTATCTGCATGTATGTATGTATGTATGTAAGTACGGGCATCACGAGAAAATGGCTGTAGAGAATTTAATGAAAATCGGTATGTAAAGTTAGAGAATGAGGCGCTACAATCTAGGCTATAAATAATGTTATTCATGCTGAGTGAAATGGTAGTTTAGGGGAAGGCCTAAAATTCAATTTTAAAATATCAATTATTAGTAGTTCTATCGAAAAATACTACATAACTTACATTATATAGAATTACATTTCTGTTAATTTATGCATATACTGTACATTTTAATCGTACCGGCTATGATAAATGATAAATTCATGAATTTCGATTTGTGTTGGTAAGTCCATATCACCGCGGAGCCACGGGGAAATGGGTTAACAGAATTAAATGAAAATGGTATGTTAAGTCGAGGAATAAGAGACTACAATCTAGACTATAAATCATTTTAAATACGCTGATTGATATGGTAATTTAGGGGAATGGGCCTAAAATTTAATGTTTAAATCATTGGTCCTATTGAAAAGTACATAAGAAAAGTTATAGAGAACACAATTTCCGATAATTTATGTCGTAATACAGTTTAACCTTACGGACTGTGATAACAGAATTCATGAATTGTCAAGATTAAATATGTGGGGAAAAAATCGTAAAGGAACGATCCCTTGAAGAATAAGACAAGAGGGAGTCATGATAGAAGGAAGAACTCCCTATACATTAGATACCCTAATATCACAGAGTCGGAAGAAAACTAAATGTGAAGGCGTACAATATCGAAAGTACATAAAACAATAACATTACACTAGAGGACCCGTGCTGCTCCGCAGCATTCGTTATAAAAAGGTCAGATAATTCATCTTGATATGCCTGTCGTAGTCATATTGTTTTGCCTGCCCTTTTCAATGGGTTTATGAACATTAATAAGAAGCGCGTTAGGTAGGCCGCAGTTCGTAGTCAGAATTCATCCATTCTGACATCACAATGTCGTCTGGTAAGTCTATCCATATATTTACTTTTTTAATCCTGCAGTTCTTGATGTAAAGCTGGGTATTGTGTCGTAGAAGGCAATGATGTTTTTATTCGCAGTTCTTCTGTATAGAATGGTTGTGTTGTGAGCTCGTAGGTTAGTCTCGAAGGAGCGTGTTTTGCCAGGCAGAGAACTTTTTTAAGGTATATGGCCTTCACTCTTCCTAAGTAGCTAGGTTATCCTTCGATATGTGTTCCCAGATAATGTCTGAGGCGTATGTCATGATGGGCTCTGTTTTGTACGTAGACTTTTTTCTCTTAGCAGCAAGCAAGTTATCTGTTGAAAATATTTGGAAGCTAGGAAAGGTTAGAGAATTAAAGAGTATCTGACAGTATTCTTCCGTGATCAGAGGAAGTGTAGGGCCTATACTCTCTGGCTTGACAGGTAGTAATCGTACAGTTCTGAAAGTGTTAGTCGCTTAGCAACCGGCTAAGTACAGAACGTATTGCGGGTTAGGGCAAGCCTTCACGTGCAATTATTGAAGTGATCATTTTATCATTTTATTTTATAATTACTCAAAGTTGGCTGAAATTACACACCTATCAATGCGTCATAATTCACCGGCAGGTAATTCCGGAGAAGATAAAACTAAAATGAAGCAAATCGGTCCAGTAGAACGGACGGACGGATTTGCCAAAGCTGTTTTTAGCAAACTCTTAGACTCTTCTGCTGCCACTCATCTCCTGTAGATGGGATTACTGCGGGGTCCCAAGCAAAACAGCATGCCTGAATATTGCCGGGAAGTAGCTGGGGCGTTAGGTAATTTTCTTTGTTTTAGCATGCCATTCCTCCGGTTCATAAATTTTCTTATAACTATTGTTACGTAACACACTGGTTCATCATACTATTTCAGCTATTCGATCCATACTCTTGAGGCGCTGATTGGAATGAGTAGTGTGCAAATATAACGGAAAACGGCAGAAGCGAGTGCACGGGTGTCTGCGGCCTGCTCATTCCTATAGCGAAGCACGAGCACATCAGCTAGTAAATAAATGTTTTATTCCTATATACATAATGAATTAAATATTTTCATTCAATAAAGAGACGTTGTACAGGAATATGCATACAGAAACAACTTACCTCTTCTAACGAAAACTCGCATCGGTTCTACAAAACCCATTCACCCAACAATGGCTTCTTTACTCTCCGCTGCGAAAACTGAGGCTTCTGGCGTGTTGTGATGTCAAGAGGCAGGCTGTTTTAGGAAGGTACTGAAGAGGTAAGGTTTATGTCGTGAGGCAATCTACAGTGAAGATTTTAAACAAATTTGTGTAGGTCTCTGAAACCCAACGTGAGCTTTGCAGGGTCTATAAAGAGGAGAAGCTGCGTGAACGATTCGAGCTGTGCTCAGTACAGTACGTGCCGGACTGGGTTGCGCAGGCGGTAGAGCTCAAGGTGGCGGGGTTCGATCCCGGCTCAGTCCGGTGCTCAAATACGTCAGCCTCGTGTCAGTAGACTTACTAACACGTTAAAGATCTCCCGCGCGACAAAATTCGGACACTTCGGCGTCTCCGAAAACAGTAAAACTAGTTAGTGGGATGAAAACCAATAACAGTATTATTACTAGTACAGTGCGTGTAGGTAGCAGGTGACTGAACGCTGTCAGCTATCCTGACAATTTCTCTTCCTCGTCGTCTTATCCTTGTCCACGAAGGTAGAATTTCTTTAGGCTCAAGTTCCTTTACCACTTAAATCACGTGTTATAGATAATTTCATAAAAAGTCCCTTTATACTAACGTTTCGTCGGTAAGTCAGCAGACCTAATGCATAATATCAGTATTGCTCATTTCCTGTTAACATCAGTGCAAACTACTGGAACTGAAAACATATTTCTCCCTTTCCAAATCATCAACCTTTCACAATTACTCCAGAACGGTTTATCAAATAGTTCTCGATAGTTGTTAAAAAAAAAAAAAAAAGTTGAATTTCATGTTGTTTTGAGATGACGGCGAAGAAGATGAAGACGAACAACTTTATTCCTGGCATGAATACGAAATTTTATTATTTTCCCTGGCCTTTCTCACCAGTTGCTTTGGGTGAGCACTAGACGTGGATTAAGCTGGGTTTTATGACCGGATGCCTTTCCCTACGCCAAACGGCGACTAAAATCCCTGGCTTGGCCGGGAATGAAACCCGGGACCTTGTGGACGGAATGCCACTAGCCTGACCATTGAACCAGTGACCCTGACATTTGTGCTAAATTGTAGTATTTTCCTGAATTGTCTTTGTCGTAATCTTCGCTCTCACTTCCTGCATATGTTATGTGAATGTCTGCATCTCCCTATCGCCTCTCTAAGCTAGATGTGCTCTTCTTCTTCTGACTGTCGCTTAAAAATGACAAAGTAGGTTTCCTTTGGTTATTACTAATTATTGCCATTCTTATTCCTTTATTGATCTGTATTTCACTGTTCTGCATTTTTACCTCTACGCATTGCTGTGTTATGATAACTTACTCATTGTATTCATACCGCGAAAGTATTTATAGCACCTTTGTATATCCTGCCTGTCGTAAGAGGCGTTCTGCACAAACAGGTGTTAACGGCGACGATGTGATAGGATTGAGAGGGAAGCGAACGCGGCCTTAATTAAGATACAGCTGGGCTGAGTGGCTCAGACGGTTAAGGCGCTGGCTTTCTAACCCCAACTTGGCAGGTTCGATCCTGGCTCAGTCCGGTGGTATTTGAAGGTGCTCAAATACGACAGCCCCGTGTCGGTAGATTTACTGGCACGTAAAAGAACTCCTGCGGGACTAAATTCCGGCACCTCGGCGTCTCCGAAGACCGTAAAAGTAGTTAGTGGGACGTAAAGCAAATAGCATTAATTATTAATTAATTAAGATACAGCCCCGTCATTTACTCGGTGTGAAAATGAGAAACCACGGAAAATCATATTCAGGGCTCTCGAATTCAAGGTCACAGCTGCGTGGCACAAACCGCGGAGCCAACTCGCTCGGTAAAAGGGGTAACCCCACAGGGGTTCTCAACTTGGGATCGTGGTTGAATGACACAGGTATCCTACCTGAGCCTAGCATTGCTTTCGCATACTTCTATCCACCTCCGTGGTGTAACGGTTGGCGCTATTAGCTGCTGTCCCTGGGAGGCCCGAGTTCGATTTCCGGTACTGACAAATATTCAAGATTGGCAGAAGGGCTGGTATGGGGTTAAAAACAGTTAATGCAGCACACCTCTATTGGGGGTGTGCCTGGAAAGAGCTGCACCACCTCGGGACGACGGCACGAATTTACCTTTTTTTTTTTTCCTCTTCTCTTTTGACGTACTTCTCACGTTAATTTCTCCTATACGACTTCCCTAGCTAAAGTCTTCTTCCTCTTTTTTTTTTTTAAATTGGTTTTACGACGCACGACACAGATAGGTCTTATAGCGACGATGGGATGGGAAAGGGCTAGGAGTGAGAAGGAAGCGGCCGTGGCCTTAAGTAAGGCACAGCCACGGAAAACTATAGTCAGAGCTGCCTGCACTGGGGTTCGAACCTTACAGCTTACAGCTGCGCGCCCCTAACCACACAGCCAACTAGCTTGGTAAAACTCTAGTTTTCTGCCGACTCCAACGGTATTACGTTCGCGAGGACTCCAGGAAGTCTCTCTTGACCCCTACGTGACCCTTCCCTTTTTGTTTTGTTGCTACCCTCTTTCGTCAGAAGTTCGGACCTCTTCCATTCCCCCCCCCCCTCTCTCTCTCTCTCTCTCTCTCTCTCTCTCTCTCTCTCTCTTTATTATTATTAAGAGAGGAGGTTTTTCCCACTTGTACTTTCTGCTAAGCAGTAACCACACCACTACGCTCCTCCGGCTCTCGCCCGGCTCGTCATGGAAGCGAACAGTACACGTATTTTGCAAATATCACTTGGAAACAGTCCAGTCACAGGGGCTGCAATATCCTGACACACCAAACTCAGTTGTGGAAAACTGGTAATGGTTGTTTATTATTTTATACCGAAACATTGGTTAAGACGTGGACTTTACATCAGCTCACAGATCTTGGCAGCGCAAGACCCAAAGTAAACTCACACACAGCCATCACACTTGCACGTGATCTAAAATAAGATTGTTTACGAATGAACGTAAGTAAATTTATCTGAATTGGTTGCTTCGACGTCATACACGTGTCATTTTACTCACTCGAATATACACAATATTCTGTATAGCACAACCGCGATTTTAAACTGTTGTATTGCAGAAGTTAATAAATTAATCCTGCTCTTGACGCGGGCACGTATTAACAATGTAAATGAAATTACAGGCAAGCCATGTACACCCTCTAAATGTACCCCTGTGTCTCACGAGCGGTTGAACCACCTTTCCGAGCCAAATGGAAAACTTATTCGTGAGTCAGCAGCTACTTTTCATTCTAGTACGAGTTTGCGGAGAAAACTGCAGTTACTGTTCTACAAACTCTGATTTAAATATTGTGATCGTTTATAAACATAAAATAATTGTTGGACGCCAGGAAGATAAACTTCCGAATAAATATACATTCAAAACTATGCCACAATCAAAGTTAACAGTTCTCATATCTTGTCTGATTATTCGGGAATCCGGTTCTTCCTCACCCACACCTGAATACGTGCTCTGAGGATAGGTTAACTGTTAATTAGCGGATATCTAATCTAATCTACACATTATTTATGTCACAAATAATATTAAATACAAATATACTATCGAGGCGAGTTGGCCGTGCGGTTAGGGTCGCGCAGCTGTGAACTTTCATTCGGGAGATAGTGGGTTCGAACCCCGCTGTCGATATCCCTGAAGATGGTTTTCCATTGTTCCCCACTTTCACACGAGTCAATTAATTAAGGCCACGACCGCTTCCTTCCCACTCCTCCCCCTTCCATAAGACCTATCTGTATCGGTGTGACGTAAAGCACATTGTAAATATACCGTATATGCTATTTACTGGATGAAATTAACAAATAAGCCACTAGAGTACTTCTGGCTTACAGTACTATGGTCGTCTGACGTAAAGTCGCGTGGACGAGGGGTGAACATGGCTGACGCGCACGCGCCTGTCTCAAGTCTCAAGGCCTAACAATTAATATCTGTCCCGTCCTCAGTTACTCTTGCTGTGCAATTATGCTTTAGTTACACATTTATGCCCGATTGCAGATAGGTCCATCAAATCAGTCCTTAATGGCAGATCAGCTGATTGCCAATCAACCTTAATTCCAGAGTGCGTTGCACAAATTCAATTTAATTGAAGATCCGAGAAGAAAATAAATCTGGCAACAGCGTAATTAGTGACCACAGCCGTGTTGATTCGTTAAGGATGGTGTCTATTTTATCCTCTTTGATGTCTAGCAAAGACATCAAAGTGCCAGCGAATCAGGGAACAGCTGATCCTGATTGTGTTTGAGAAAGGTGAAAAAAGAGCGAATTTTGAAGCTTTCGTTTGATATAATTAATTTTCGACAATATGAGTGATATCCCCACTAAGAAAGTGAGAGCCAAATTCCTTAATATAGTTCAGGGATACTTGCATATCATTCAAAATAACAATAAAAACGGATGCTGTGTGTGGGCAAAATTACAAAAGAGTAAACAACCATGCTGTGGATAGGTTGAAGTTTTGTCACGTTTGCTTATTAATTCTAAAAGTCTGTGTTTACATGGATATTAATATGGTAGAGATAAGTAGCCTATTTATTTTAAGAATTCATTGATGTAAATTAACTAGTTCCATGTTCAAGATTGAGGTTAAATGTGAGAATAATTACTTCGAAAAAAATGGTACGTCACTCAAATCGTATTTTCTACACGTACATGAACATAAATTTATCATTGAAACGTTTAATCAGATGTATTTAATGAAAGGAATACATCCTTGAGTTTAAATACTGCAAGCACTGATTGGAGAATCAATGCCTGATCAGCATTAATTTGCTGGTCAAATCTGCGGTCATTCCATGTGAAATTTGTGCTGGACAAACCGGAAGCGGGACTTTTTTTCGGTTTTACCTGTCATGTTTCATTCCAGCAACACTCTCCAATATCATTTCCTTTGTCATTCATTAACAATTGCTCCAGAGGGCAGGCTTCGGCAGCCGACACAATTTCTATCCTCGCCGCTCGATGGGGGCCTCATACATTCCATTCCTGACCCAGTCAAATGACTGGAAACAGGCTGTGGATTTTCATTTTTAACTGTTTCAGAGAGTTCGCGCTGTCTGTCACGACGAATGTTTGTAGCTTACACTCACCACTCTCGATTATGCCACGTTGAAGCAAGTCTTCGACGATTTGGTCCATAAGCTGGGACGGCCGCGTAGGGCGAAAGATGACCGGGACGTCCGGCGGCCGAGGAAGGTGGACGCCTTACTCCATAATGCGAGTAGCGTACCGTCCCGTGGCGTTGTCCGGGTACAGAACTGGGTGTGGCAGAGCGACGTCGACTGAAGTGTAGAACGTAGGTTTTGGGTGTCGATGGACTTCCGGTGGGTGATGCGAATCCCCTGCGTCTGGTGGTGGCTCCAGGGGCGGCCGCGGACGTAGCCATGATCCACTAGAGTCCGCTTCGGCCGCATCTTCATCCTCTGGGTCTGGGGTGCCGGGACGTGAGCCAGGTGTGCCCGGCCGGGAGTCATCGCCTCCATCGGTTAGGATATCAAAAATGGCTTTCACGGCCGCAGATCTTACAATCACATGAATAGAAACAGCTTTTGGGTGGTTAGGCCGTGTGCATTTTGCAGAGTTTCGCCCAGACGTGCCATTTGGGCTCATCAGCTGGATTGGCACGCCCCTCCAGGACTCTGCTTAGCAGTGGCAGACCAAGCGCATGGTCCCGCCGTGTTAGCAAATAGAGATTGCTAACCTGCTAAAGGAGAAGTGAATTCTCCGTTTACAAAAAATATTACTCCCCATGGAGTTAGAATATCAAAAATGGCTTTCACGGCCGCAGATCTTACAATCACATGAATAGAACCAGCTTTTGGGTGGTCCTGGAGGGGCGTGCCAATCCAGCTGATGAGCCCAAATGGCACGTCTGGGCGAAACTCTGCAAAATGCACACGGCCTAACCACCCAAAAGCTGGTTCTATTCATCGGTTAGGATGCCCCACGGTGCAGAACGTAGTCGGAATTCATCCTGGTAGATGGTGGGGTGCAGGGGCGGGGCTGCTTCGACCTCCTGCAGCTCGTCTGGGATGAACGACGTCCAGTAATCCACGAGGGTTGCCTCGAGAGCTGACTGGGGCGCGTAGGCGATGTACTCCCTGGTCGCGGGCGAGTAGGACCGCTCTATACGACTCTCCCAAGGTGCCCCCTCCGACCAGGGAACCGTACGCGCCCTATGGTAGGGTCGTGTCATGACCTAGGCGGGACGATCACTTGCAGAGAGAAGAAGGTGACGGTCCATCGTCCCGCAGATTACCGACTGACGTCCCTCCCGGGGCGAGCCTTCCTTTTATAGGTTTCGAAGATTCGCGATCGTACAAACTGCCGCGACTTCTCGTGAATTTTAGATAGTATATGGTGTAACAATAATGTACGGCCAAACTTTCGGGACGCATTCCTCAGATGTGGAAGAAGGAAATATGTTATATGGACATGTGTCCGGAAACGCTTTATTTCCATTTGGGACTCATTTTCTACAATTCTACATAGTACATTGATCATGGGCAAAACACACAAAGAGATCGTGCCAGAATAGCACACGAAACTCTTTCGTACATGAGATGTTCAAAGTGCCCTCCGTTAGTGTTGATACATGCATCAACCCGCCGTCGCACTGAAATCCGGATGCGCTTATGTATCCCTGCAGCGCGTGTTATGCAATCAATGAACGTTGGTCGTGTGACTCCCGTCGATATTATTTCAGTAGTATAGATCTCTTTTGCGGCGCTCACAAGTAACTGATCTTGACAAATGAGCATTCAAAAGAGAGTAGAATAGCAGTGACGAATTGCACTCTCATTTCATAAATATCGATACTTTCTTTTAAAAAAATGAGTTTTAAAAATTGTACGAAGTGTGCGATTTGCAAATACTGTTGTTGTAGGAAAATACGCGCCATCATTGCTGTCCACTGAACATTTTGGCCGCTGGGAGGCCTGTTTTATGTCATTATAATATGCTGTAGTTATCAGTTAAGAAAATAATGGTAGTAAAACCAAAAAGTACTTCCGGGACATTAGTCTGTATAATAATGCACTTGCATGAGCTTCCGTTCAAGTGGATATCATAAATGTTAAAAAAATCAAAGATTACATTATCCTCTAGTGCCGAGCATAGGTCTCCATAGGAAAAATATTATTTTCATTCAGAATTGTATTTATAGAATTGTTCTATAAAGGTTCTACGCATGAATGAAAACTTCATGGTACGTATTTTTACTAATCTGTCACAGTGAGCATTAGTCACATTAGTCATAGTGGGTATTCCTTAGTTCACCACTCCACCGCATACTATATGAACATGCGAGATTTCTCGCACGGGTCCTCTAGTAAGAACTAATTCAGCTGTAACGTTCATATGGCCCCGGGGGTTCTCACATGGAGTGACCGGGATTTGAACTACGGAACCCAGCGGTGAGAGGCCGGTGCGCTGCCACCTGAGCCACGGAGGCTCTCCACTTCTATTATAACGTCTAAATTAAAATCTCATTCCTTGAGAAGCCTTTCTCGTGAACAGTCGAGATTTTCTTCTGATGACGCAGAGCAAAGTTCTCTGGGAAACATGGACTTTCACCTTATTTTCTTGACACGGCATAAGCCCAAAAGCCTATAATATGATGTCTATAAGTAATTAATTATCAGAATGTACTCTGAAGTAATTTTGCTCGTCAACAATGGGTTGGTTCAGTAGGCAGTATTAATGAAGTATGAGGGACCGAAGGATAAGCCTGTTTATCTTTAATTAACCTTTGGTATCTTGGTGTTGTCAACTCGTAGGCCTACATCTTTATCGATGTTGAATTTAGCTCTGTAAATATTATGGCAGAAAAGAAATCAACTCCCATTTACAAAGGGAAGAGGCAGCGAACGGAGTACTTTCTTGCTGATCGCCAGATTAGTCACATTAGTCATAGTGGGTATTCCTTAGTTCACCACTCCACCGCATACTATATGAACATGCGAGATTTCTCGCACGGGTCCTCTAGTAAGAACTAATTCAGCTGTAACGTTCATATGGCCCCGGGGGTTGAATTTAGCTCTGTAAATATTATGGCAGAAAAGAAATCAACTCCCATTTACAAAGGGAAGAGGCAGCGAACGGAGTACTTTCTTGCTGATCGCCAGATTAGTCACATTAGTCATAGTGGGTACTCTAACGATGACTGCGACTGGAATCTCTGTTTCAATGTCGAGTCAATAGAAATGCCTAAGTGGATGTTGTCATTTTATTATTTCTAACCACTGAGTAGGCACACAACAGTATCCTCGGTGCAGCTCCTTGCCAGAGTTTGGCGGTGCCCACTTTCGGAACCACTGCTATGGTGCACAACTACGTTACAGTTGTATTAAGGAGAGAGGTTGGATCTGATTGGTGCTAATGGGCAGTGGGCAGCGAGTTGTGCATACATCCTCATTAGGAGCTTCCTTCATCAATACCCGCCAGAACATGCATTTCAGAAATATTCATCGTCGCTGTTGGCCCTGCTCCAGTAGCTTGTACGGGCTCTTACTGGGCTAGTAAACTTTATGAATATACCCTTCTGAGTTATACACAGTGATGGGAAGAGTACAAAATAGAAGTAATTGGGCTGAATTACAGTTACATGAGACATGTTCTACTTAAAGCGACAGTCCGGAGATTAAAAAAAAAATAGTTTTATCTAATGCATGGATTTTCACGAAACTTTGTGGGAATGTCACCCACATACCCACATAAAAGTAGAGATATCACGAACATTTCTTTCATATACAATTAATCGTTTTTCCAAAATAATATATTGTTTTGAAATTTTTAATTAAATTTTTTCGTGAAATTTAATTAACATGTTAATGTAAATTCGTAATTAGGTAGAATATACTTCTTTTTAAAGCCCTTTTCCAAATTATTTTCTTTGACATTTTTGTAATTTCCATTATTTCATGAAATGTAATTAAGCACTACGTATCGATTTTTCAGTACATACTTTATATTAGGAGATATATCGTACTAAAGTTTGTGTAAATTTACGTTCTAAAATTTTGGACTTAAAAAAATCTACTACTTGAAAAAATTCTGCAATCAAAAATTCCATACACAGGTTTCTTGATATAGCTGTGATACATATACCATACACATTTTGTTACATTTGGCAGAATGTTATGGGAGAAAATGTGATTTAAATATTTAAATGTACAGTTACAGTTGGCAAACAAAGCATTATTGCAGTGATAAATTGTTTGAATTCAGCGGAATAACTTCGTGGTGAGAAAAAAGAAACTGAGTCGTTTCAATTTCAATCATTAAAAGTTCACCAAAATGACCAAAATATCGATTTTTATCTCCGGAGTGTCGCCTTAATTACAAATTACAAATTATTTTTTCAACAAGTAATAAGTAAAATCTGTACATGAGAGCTAAAACAGCGTAATGAATGTGAAGTGATCAAAATTACACAAAATATATTAAGAACAATGACGAACATTTATTGCATAAGTCACAATGCAGCAAAAATGCTCTACAATTGGCGTTTATCCTCTTCTGTAAAATGACTAAAATGTGACAACGTTGGTTTAGCTCTCAATCAATCAATCAATCAATCAATCAATCAATACTGATCTGCATTTAGAGCAGTCGCTCAGGTGGCAGATTCCCTATCTGTTGATTCCCTAGCCTTTTCGTAAATGATTTCAAAGAAATTGGAAATTTATTGAACATATCCCTTGGTAAGTTATTCCAATCCCTAACTCCCCTTCCTATAAATGAATATTTGCCCCAGTTTGTCCTCTTGAATTCCAACTTCATCTTCATATTGTGATCTTTCCTACTTTTATAAACGCCACTCAAACTTATTCGTCTACTAATGTCATTCCACGCCATCTCTCCGCTGACAGCTCGGAACATACACTTAGTCGAGCAGCTCTCCTTCTTTCTCTCAATTCTACCCAGCTCAAACATTGCAACATTTTTGTAACGCTACTCTTTTGTCGGAAATCACCCAGAACAAATCGAGCTGCTTTTCTTTGGATTTTTTCCAGTTCTTGAATCAGGTAATACCATACTCTAGTTGGGGTCTCATCAGAGACTTATATGCCCTCTCCTTTACATCCTTACTACAACCCCTAAACACCCTCATAACCATGTGCAGAGATCTGTACCCTTTATTTACAATCCCACTTATGTGATTACCCCAATGAAGATCTTTCCTTATATTAACACCTAGATACTTACAATGATCCCCAAAAGGAACTTTCACCCCATCAACGCAGTAATTAAAACTGAGAGGACTTTTCCTATTTGTGAAACTCACAACCTGACTTTTAACCCCGTTTATCAACATACCATTGCCTGCTGTCCATCTCACAACGTTTTCGAGGTCACGTTGCAGTTGCTCACAATCTTGTAACTTATTTATTACTCTATAGAGAATAACATCATCCGCAGAAAGCCTTACCTCTGATTCCACTCCTTTACTCATATCATTTATAAAACACAAAGGTCCGATAATACTGCCTTGAGGAATTCCCTCTCTTAATTATTACAGGGTCAGATAAAGCTTCACCTACTCTAATTCTCTGTGATATATTTTCTAGAAATATAGCAACCCATTCAGTCACTCTTTTGTCTAGTCCAATTGCACTCATTTTTGCCAGTAGTCTCCCATGATCCACCCTGTCAAATGCTTTAGACAGGTCAATCGCGATACAGTCCATTTGACCTTCTGAATCCAAGATATCTGCTATATCTTGCTGGAATCCTACAAGGTGAGCTTCAGTGGAATAACCTTTCCTAAAACCGAACTGCCTTCTATCGAACCAGTTATTAATTTCACAAACATGTCTAATATAATAAGAAAGAATGCCTTCCCAAAGCTTACATACAATGCATGTCAAACTTACTGGCCTCTAATTTTCAGCTTTATGTCTATCACCCTTTCCTTTATACACAGGGGCTACTATAACAACTCTCCATTCATCTGGTATAGCTCCTCCGGCCAAACAATAATCAAATAAGTACTTCAGATATGGTACTATATCCCAACACATTGTCTTTAGTATATCCCCAGAAATCTTATCAATTCCAGCCGCTTTTCTAGTTTTCACCTTTTGTATCTTATTGTAGATGTCATTATTGTCATATGTAAATTTTATTACTTCTTTAGCCTTAGTCTCCTCCTCTATCTGGACATCCTTGTAACCAACAATCTTTACATACTGCTGACTGAATACTTCTGCCTTTTGAAGATCCTCACATACACACTCCCCTTGTTCATTAATTATTCCTGGAATGTCCTTCTTGGAACCTGTTTCTGCCTTAAAATACCTATACATACCCTTCCATTTTTTACTAAAGTTTGTATGACTGCCAATTATGCTTGCCATCATGTTATCCTTAGCTGCCTTCTTTGCTAGATTCAATTTTCTAGAAAGTTCCTTCAATTTCTCCTTACTTCCACAGCCATTTCTAACTCTATTTCTTTCCAGTCTGCACCTCCTTCTTAGTCTCTTTATTTCTCTATTATAATAAGGTGGGTCTTTACCATTCCTTACCTCCCTTAAAGGTACAAACCTGTTTTCGCATTCCTCAACAATTTCTTTAAACCCGTCCCAGAGTGTGTTTACATTTTTATTCACAGTTTTCCACCGATCATAGTTACTTTTTAGAAACTGCCTCATGCCTGCTTTATCAGCCATATGGTACTGCCTAATAGTCCTACTTGTAAGACCTTCCTTTCTATCACATTTATTTTTAATTACGACAAAAACAGCTTCATGATCACTAGTGCCATTTATTACTTCAGTTTCGCTATAGAGCTCATCAGGTTTTATCAGCACCACATCCAAAATATTCTTCCCTCTGGTTGGTTCCATCACTTTCTGAATTAGCTGTCCTTCCCATATTAACTTATTTGCCATTTGTTGGTACAGAATGTACAGGTCTGCCGACAGTGGGGTTCGAACCCACTATCTCCCCAATGCAAGCTGACAGTTACGTGACACAAACACATTATTATTATTATTATTATTATTATTATTATTATTATTATTATTATTATTATTATTATTATTATTATTATTACGTAGTATTGTGGATGTGCAGAGGTGAAAGAAGGTGCTGGGGTGAACAGGTCTCAAAATACGAAATTAAAGTTAATATAAAATTTAACAAGGTTACATTTTCTTTGCAAAATCAAGAAATAACAAGAATGGCAAGTACAGAGTAGCAAAGCAACCAATCGAGAATGTACAATTACAGTGTTACAGGATTTGGGCTCCGAGAGCCAGACACACAATTCTTGAGCAATAAGCCCAACCTTACGATATACAAGATTCAACAAAGGGGCCGAAGACCCAAATCATGCCCAGGAGCTCTTGCTCCCAATTACACAGTAAAGCCTCCTCGAGACACGCAGAAACAAATTTTACGAAAGAGCGACCCGCTCTTAAGTTCAAGCCTATCAAAGGCCACACCAAACTCCACTTTCAAGTTGACCTCCAAACACAAATAACACAGGGGTAAAAATACCCAACCTACTGAGGCCTATTCAGTGAAGAAACAGGACCATTACGTGGCCTCCAAAATACCAACTTGAGAGGAGGCGAAACTGCACTACTAATATACTTTATTTAAAAACCTATTTGGCACTAGGCCGCAAATGGAAGGGCTAATCCCATACTAAAGAGGTGACTTATATAAGAAAACGATTTACATTACATTAAAAGGGAAGAAACGGTTGTGAAAATAAGTTCACCTCAAAACAATATGAGTGGGAGCTCGAGAGGGTTAAGCACTCTCTATCCCAATTTGTAGTTTAAAAAGATAGAATATATACCAAGTGTCTTTACATTTTAGAGGAAAGTTACATGGTAAAAGGCTTCGGACCTGCCCCGAGAGTTAAACTGCTGAGCTAACAAGAAAAGAAATTATTAAAAGGCCATTGCCTGGTGGTTGAACTGCTGCCCGAAGAAAGAGGCGCTTCCCGCCCCCTGCTACATAATTTACACAAAGATAGATGTTACTGAAGTGGCGCGGAGACCCGAAAATCAGCAGTTTATATACCCTCGTGGAAAGTTCGAGGCGTTTCAGGAATGAGAACACCCTCCCACAAGCCTTTTATTGGTTAATGGCAAAAACGACTACACCAGACGAAGAAGAACCACCTTATTGGTGGAAAATTAATTACAGAAATTCCTTATTGGTCAAATTCAAAACTGGCGGGAAGAAAGGGTTAATATTGCCAACTTAAACAATGACTGAAAGAAATTTAACAAAGAACAAACTTATGAACCCAAATTTTCTCCAAAAACACAGTTCTTTCACTCCACACTAGGGTGCATAATTGTAGTCCTTCAGTAGTGCTATCTAGAAGAGAATGTCCACACTTCTTACTACAGGCAAAACAAAAATACATCGAAAACGACCCAGTTCAGAAACTTCAAAAATTTACAAGTAGGGACATCTTCTGAGAAACTTGAGAATTAACACTGTAGATAAAGTTCAGGCTTTCTCCAGTAGAGGAGTTTCAACTGGCGCAAAGTTTGAATTAGCGGCGTGGATGTGTACCACCTTGTACAATTATTATTATTATTATTATTATTATTATTATTATTATTATTATTATTATTATTATTATTATTATTATTATTATTATTATTATTATTATTGATGTTAAAGAAGAGAGAAACTAAATAATGTACATGTACATATACATTTTAGTCATTTTACAGGAGAGAGGAAAAATGTCAGTTCTAGAGCATATTTGCTGCATTGTGACTTAGGCAATAAATATTCATCATTGTTCTTGTTTGTGTAATTTTAATCACTGAACACATTCACTAATGTAATTTGCACTTAAAATAGTTAATTATTATTTTATTGCCGTAAAAATAAAATTACAGTTGACTTAACGTTTATATTGAAATTAAACACAATGTGTTCAAATGTGTTAAAGGTTACAATTTGTCATTTATTTTCTTTTTGTACATCACTTCGTTTTTACCAGTCCTTAGCAAGTGTGCTGATGCATTGTGCTTGTTTAGTACAGTTCATCAGGTGGTACCTAGGACAGGTCATGCCGCACAGACGGCAGATACATTCTTCGTCTGGGGCGTGGAATTTGGTGGTTAGGCATATTTTCCCGTGGAATCCGTAGACACCGAGCATGTGTATACATGGCGAAGTTTGTAGTTTGGGCCCTTCCATTCATTGTTCTTCATTACTTCTGTTTCGTAGAAACCTTCAGATGTCTGCTGGGCTTTCTGTCCTCTTTCTTCAAGGACGGCGGTCGATGCGTCGGTGTCTGGTTGGCACACGAATGTTTGTTTGATGTCTTCCAGAAAGAATGTTTCGTCTCTGTAAATTTTGAGATCTGTAGGATCCGTTTCAAGTACCTGGCCTTTATATTTTCTATTTTTTCATGTTTGCAAAGGTTAGTTTGTTCCATATTAATTGTATCCCATATGTAACTACCGGGGCCACTTTAAGCTTGCGGTGCTCATTGAGAGGTTCTGCGGCTCGGAGATCTCGTACATTGCTTTGGTTGCTACCGCTGTTTTTTTTCTTTCTTTTTACGTGCAGTGTGAAGGTTGCGCCTGTGGTCTGTAGTGTGATACCCAGGTATTTAAATGATGACACGATCTCGAGTAGTTTATTTCCGTTACGGAAGACGTGATATGTTGCCAGTTTTCCTCCCGTTCTAAATTTCATAACTTTTGTCATAGCATTATTGATGGTTAGCGAGTTTTTACCCGCCCATGCTCTGAGGTTATTGAATGCAGTCTGTGGGATCCCTGGATATGGCTCTAAGTTTCATGAAATGTGACTTACGTTGGTTCAGCTCTCAGGTACAGAAATTACAATTACTTCACAGTCTTCAGGAAATCATTGGCATTTCTTATCCAATGGGGATGGTATAATACCAAAGTTTGCAAGTAAAAAGACATCACTCCATTATTATTATTATTTTATCAATTTAGGGAGGCTCGGCTTGTGCCGGTAACATAATGGGCTGACTCGGCCTAAGCAAGGAGTCACCCTCGTGATTATAAAACTACAGGTACATATATGTACAAATATTTACAACAGAAATAATTACAACATATACATTTTATACAATAAATACAAACAACTTCAGACTTCTTATGTCCCCGTTTTTGGAATCTGTTCTTCAGTATTACTGGAACTGCGGCCTGGAACTTCATGCTGTTTGGCGTGAGTCAGAGGAAAAGTCGTTCCTAGGAACTTTCTCACAATATGGCAGGTGCTCAGGAGGGTGGCTCTCTGTAGTTCTACGTATGTGTGATGATGCAGGTTTAATGCGGCCAGAGAGCTGTGCAAGCATTTTGGAATAACACCGGTACATGATATTACTATTGGAACTGTGGTGACTGATTCTAGTTTCCGCAGGCGTTGTATTTCTATTGCCAGTTCTGTGTATTTTGATATCTTTGTGGCTATTGTTGTTTGCAGATTGGAGGTGTTTGGACAAGCAATTTATATAAGGGATGCGGATCTTTTTGATTTATCGATTAGATTAATATCTGGCCTATTGTTGCTGAGCGTGACATCGGTTATAACTTCTCGGTCCCATAGTAGTTTATATGAAGAGTTTTCGAGAATGGGTGGAGGTGTATATTTCCAATATGCAGTTGATGACTGAAGAAATCCACATTTTACGAGAAAGTTTCAGGTGAATGATTTTTGCTACCTGATCATGTCGGTGCTTGTAATCGGTGTTGGCCAAGTGTGGGCAACCAGAGATGACGTGCTGTATGCTCTCTGTAGTTCTGGAACAGCGGCGGCAGTTGTCTGAGACAACTGTTGAATCATTCATGATAAATCTACGGTAGTTCCGTGTAGCAATTACTTGATCTTGGATGGCCAGAACAAACCCTTCTGTTTCTGGGAAAAGACTGGAGTAGGTCAGCCAAGCGTGCGACGCAGGTTTGTCGATATGAGGCTGATCCAGTT
The DNA here is from genome assembly GCF_040414725.1 of Anabrus simplex. NCBI lineage: Eukaryota > Metazoa > Arthropoda > Insecta > Orthoptera > Tettigoniidae > Anabrus > Anabrus simplex. Next base: position 717,464,847 of record NC_090265.1, read on the forward strand.
CATGGGGGTATTTCCCGTGAAGAGGTTTTTGCTTCCACATGGCCATATTCATCTCTTTTGTAGGTGGGGTAGAAACAGGCATTTCTGGCGACGACAGATTGAGAGGTGTATAGTTTATATCAGCTCTGCCAACAGCATGATGAAGACACGATGTATCAGCTCTCGAGTGGAAATGTTCTCTTAGACTTGATATCAGATTGCTATTATTATTATTATTATTATTATTATTATTATTATTATTATTATTATTATTATTATTATTATTATTATTATTACTATGCAGAATTTCAAAATAATTGCTCCCAAGCAAAATTTTGATAACTCATTCGAGTTTTCATTAATTTGAAGATAATTAAATTAACATATTTATTTAAATAGGGGAATGGAAATTCCTGAACCCCTCCGCCATTCTTGACGATGTAATACACGATTATCTAAATCTCAACTAGTAACCACAACAACCTGCGAGTAAATGAACGAGAACGCATCGTATCCTGGATAATATGCCCTTGGCGTGACGCCTTGCTAGTGCTGGGACTCTTAAAGTGCCAAACTCTCGATGCGATGTATACAGAGTGCATCTGTGATGATGCTACAGACTTTCATTGATGATGGAAGACGGCAAATGTATCAATTTGAGATAAGGAACCGTAGTCCGGAAACGTTCGAGTCAAAAGTTATTAATAATCCAAGTTAGGCTGAATTACAGTTGCATGAGAAATATTTTACTTAATTACAGTGCAGTTACTAATGACTTTTTCAACAAGTAATCAGTTCTTAACAGACACTGGGGTGTCGGAATTTCGTCCCGCAGTAGTTCTTTAACGTGTGGCGCCATGTGAAAAGCCTTGTGTATGAGACACCTGTCGAACTGAAGAGGATCTCATGGCAAAAATTCTCGTTGCCTGCGACGCTGTTCAAACAACACCGGGGATATTCGAACGGGTACGACAGAACTTTGTGCGACGATTCCATGCCTGCATTGACGCAGGGGGACGACATTTCGAACATTTGTTGTACAAAGGGCATTAGGAAAGTTTTGCAATGTGAGTGAACGCTTTAGTCTTTTTTCAAAATAATTTCTACCACACTCAGTACACTTCTCCATACGTCGAAACCAATCACTGAACCAATTCTGCCACTTTTCTTCGGTTACATTTTCACACTCTTGATTCCATGCTGCCAGAAGCTCCTCATCGGATGCAAGACGCCGCACTTTCATCTTCACTTCTGGGACGAGTGCAAAGTCACATGGGGACTGTATGGAGGGTAATCAAGCACAGTCAACCCTGATCTGGCATGAAAATCCATTGTTACATTAGCAGGATGTGCCGGAGCATTGTCGTGATGCAAGAGCCAAGTGTTGAGCCGTGACCCTGAACGGAGCTGCTTTAGAGCCTGGATGATCTGAGGCAGACAAGTCTCACTGTATCACTTCGCAGTAACTGTCCTTTGTGTTTCTAGCACAACCCGAGTCAGGATGCCCCGTTTAGTGAAGAATACTGCAATCATCCTTTTCTTCACTGACCTTGACTTTCGCACAGTCACTGGAGTACCCTTATCTTCAAACAGCCACACCTTGTTCTGGGATTTTGTTGGGACATAGTAATAATAAAGCCAAGTTTCTTCACCTGTAACGATGCGTTTGACGTTACGCGAAGTCACATTTTCAAACTGTTATAGCATTGTTGGGCACCATTTCACTCGATGTGCCCTTTGTTCCTCTGAAAGTGAATGGGGCACCCAAAGAGAACAAACCTTTCTAACATGGAGATGGTCGTGTAGAATTGAATGAATAGCTGGTGCAGGGATGTGGAGGGTCTCTTCTACCTGCCGATATGTCAACCGCCTGTCTTGCTGCAACATTTTCCTCACAGCTTCAATGTTTTCCTTAGTCACTGATTCAGACGGTCGCCCAGAACGAGGATCGTCTTCAACCCCAAAATTTTCCCTCTGGAACTCTTTGTACCAGCGGAAAATTGTTGTCTGATGTGGACAGTCTTTCCCCAGCACGGGAGTCAGTTCCTCCAGGCACTGGTCAACAGTTAATCCACGAGCAAAATTGTAGCGAATAATTGCGCGATATTCACCTTTAGACCACACTGACATCTTAACTTGCTTTCATTCCCACTGCTTGGTAACAACTGGTGTGAAGGTCGCGCCTTGCTGTCTTCTAGACCGGTTTTCACCCCTCTTTTCATCCCTTACCATAACAGGGATGTCCAGCCAACCGTTTTTGCGTATTACAAAACTTTCCTAGTGTTCTTTGTAAATGGAACAGCTTATGAAACTTGTGCAGGTAAACGGACTTAAATGAGTAGAATTTTGCTTAACTTTTTGACTAGATCGTTTCCGGAATGTGATTCCTTATTTCAGATTGATCCATTTGCTTTCCTCCATTATCCCTGAAAGTTTGTAGCACCATCACGGATACATTCTGTGCTACTTGAAGCACCATTTCAAGAAGTAAATTACGATTAAAAACTACATTTTGTGAAAAGTAACGATTACAAGTAAAATTTACTGAGAAATCATTCCGTTACTTTTACCCAATTACTTCCCAACTGTGGTTATAAAGCTAACCGAATCTGGATTCCAATTGAGTCTTTTTATTTCCGTCAGTTGATTTTTCGTCGTTCGCTCTGATAGAGAGTAGTTATCGAGCGAATAAGAATAGGAAAAATGATTGGTCTCAAGATTTAAGAAAATATGCTCAACTGATAGTTAAATTTGTTCAGTGATTCAATTGTTTAGTGACCCCACCGCACCTGACGGTAGGGAAGAGACGACCATAAGGCCCGTAAAATGGGACCGACACTGCTTCCTCTCACTTGTGTCCGTTCCCTGGCTAGTGTCTTTCCTATCCGACCTTCCTTGGTTAACTCTTTGTACTATTCCGACCCTGACGGTATGAGGTTTCCGAGGCGTGGGGAGTCTTTCATTTTCAACCGCTTCGTGGCCCTTTCCTTCCTTTTGACGATACCTTAAGGGTTGGACTTCTTCCAATCTTCCTCTGATTAGTATTAATATAGGATGGTGCGCACGTTTACTTCCTCTTTAACAGTAAACATCAACACCAGCACAATTGTGTATTGCATGTTTATTACACTTTTTATAGTGTTAACTACGCGATTCATGTTTCTTACCCATCTTGTAATACCTAATAATTGTTAGGGATGCTTTGAGTTACAGCCTCTTGTGAAAGTTTTGATATAGCACGGGCATCATGAACTGCGAAAGTTCCAGAGAATCGCTGGGTTTAGGGTTGCCACATTTTGGTAAGTTGAAAGAGGGACACATCAAATATGAAAGTCTTCCCCTCCCTTAAATGTGTGATATGAAAAAGCAAAAAATATGTAACTCTAACCTCTTAAAAAGTTAAAGGTGCATTCGGGAGATAGTGGGTTCAAACCTTCAAACCCTACTATCGGCGGCTCTGAAGATGGTTTTCCGTGGTTTCCTATTTTCACACCCGGCAAATGCTCTACCGTAATTAAGGCCACGGTTCCTTCCTTCCTACTCCTAGCCCTTTCCTATCACATCGTCGCCATAAGACCTATCTGTGTCGGTGCGACGTGAAACAAGTAACATGTTCACTGGCAACATGAGTGCTTATTTTAGAAGCGGGGCTGAGTGGCTCAGACGGTTGAGGCCCTGGCCTTCTGCCCTACAGCCTGTTTCCAGTCATTCGATCGGGTCAGGAATAAAATGAATGAAGCCCCATCTAGCGGCGAGGATAGGAAATGTGCCGGCTGCCGAAGCCTGTCGCACTCCTCTGGCAAAATGATTAGTGATTGACAGGTGAAATGAAATGATACTGGAGACTACTATTGCAATAAAAGATTACAGGGAAAACCGGAGTACCCGGAGAAAAACCTGTCCCGCCTCCGCTTTGTCCAGCACAAATCTCATGTGGAGTGACCAGCATTTGAACCACGCAACCCAGTGGTGAGAGGCCGGCGCGCTGCCGCCTGAGCCACGGAGGTTTTAGAAGGCACAAGAAATCTTTATTTTCTTGATGGACGTCGTCATTTCTGAATTCTGCAATCGTCTTTTAGCTGCTTCACTTGTTTCACGAGGCGAGCCTCCGTAGCTGAAGCGGCTGCGCACTGACCTCTCACATCTGGGTTCCGTGGTTCAAATCTCGGTTACTCCATGTGAGATTTGTGCTGGACAAAGCGGAGGCGGGGCAGGTTTTTCTCCGGGTACTCCGGTTTTCCCTGTCATATTTCATTCCAGCAATACTCTCCAATATAATTTAATTTCATCTGTCAGTCATTAATCATTGCCCCAGAGGAGTGCGACAGGCTTCGGCAGTAGGCACAATTCCTATCCTCTCCGCTAGATAGGGACTTAATTCATTTCATTTCTGACCCGGTCGAATGACTGGAAAGAGGCTGGTGGGGATTTTCATTTTCCATTACTTGTTTCATGGATACATTCTTACGACAAATACTACATGAAATTTCATAGAAGAGGAATGGAAAAAGTATACTACACAACAGGTGCGTAGCGAGGTGGGGGGGTTTACTAGGGGTTAGAAACCTTCCCCCGTGAAAAGTTTATAAAAAGAAAATAAACAGAAACCGACATTAAACAATAAACCCATTCAGAGACATAATTGTAGAACCAACAGATCTGTTGAATCCATATCCTAAGAAGCCTCGAAAGTTGGATTTTAGATTTTAGATCGTAAACTGAACATATCATTAGCTGTAAAACTGTTGACTGTATCATCTATACACACGGCTCACGCATACTTCATACTGATGAAATTCACAAAGTTGGATGTGCCTGTATAGTCTATCACGATGGTGTTGAAATTATTTAAGCCCGGTATAGGCTTTCAAGTAGCTCCTCAGCTTTTCAGGCTGAGCTCTGGGCCATAAAGAATGCAGTGCTGTGATGTAAAAATAACAAGAATGTGAAGATACTTGAGTGATTTGCAAGCAACGTTGAGCTCCATTAACAATAAGTACAATATGAATCCGATAGCCGCTAGAAGCTGAAGAATGTCCTCACATCTGTATCCCTTGCATTCGTGGGCAAACAGGATTTGATGGAAATGAAAGAGCAGATTCTTTGGCAAAATTAGCCGCCACATGCCGCTATGTTAAGCGACAAATTAAGAAATATATTATACATCGATGGAATACACCAATAGCTGGACCTCTAGCTTGAAAGGATCTGTTAATAATAATGGCGTATGGCCTCCGGAGAGGCTTGGTGCAGGTCTTTTTCTAGTAGACGGCCTAATAGGCGACCTGCATGTCTGTGAAGATGAGGGCCCTACCTAGGATGATTTCTAATGTTGAATACGCCACACACATCCAGTCCCCAAGCCATTGGAATTAACTAATTAAGGTTAAAATCCCCTACCCGGCCGGGAATCGAACCCGGGACCCTCTGAATCGAAGGCCAATACGCTGACGATTCAGCCAACGAGTCGGACAAAGGATCTGTTACAAGAGAACTATTCTTCTTGGAAGTTAAAGATCGACTGCAGAGTAAAGTATTAGTGTCTAACTTTGTCCTAACGCAATTTCTATCGGGACGTGGAAGATTTAAATCTTACCTTGAGCGATTTAAAATCCAAATTACAGATGGATATTTATGCTTTTGTGGTTCTGCTCAGATAGTGGATCATCTACTTTTCTCCTGCCCCGTATTTTGAATGAAATGAAAAGACATATTTGAGTACCACATGAACAGTTGTGATCTTGTATTTTCTAAACCATTGCGTGATATTTTCAAGAAGTCTTGTTGTCATAAGCAATTCTTAACATTCATTGAGCACATCTTAAAAAAAATGAATTCTTAATCTTTCGTTTTGAAATATTTTAAGATTATAAACTACAGCCCTAATGTACTCTTGTGAAAGAGGGCTCCATGCTGTACTGGATATTCAGTAATAATAATAATAATAATAATAATAATAATAATAATAATAATAATAATAATAATAATAATAATAAACTTGTTGACCTTGTTCATATTGTTCTTGTTCTATATTTTAATGTAAGATTTTGTAGTGTAATGCAATCTGAATATCAACATAATTCACTTGTATCAGTGTCCTTATAATGACAAGTCTTGCATGCGCGCACCACATACGCACAAGCTCCTTCATTGTGTCCTATCGTCATTTTGTAACTCTATAAAACCCCTCCCCTCCCATAGGCCGATCCTATCTACGCTACTGCTACACAGTACACAAAAGTTGAATTCACAACCAGAATGGCCAACATATAGTCTGTCGTCCAGGAAGAAAATATAAACTGTCGCAAAACGATCGGTTTGAACTCCGGAATTACCAAACTACCACATGCCATCCAGAAAGAAAGGCGCTGGAAATTATTAAACAGCAACAAGTTAAGTTAAAAAACAAAAAAGTCACAGGAATTTGCGATTCACAGATCCCGATCTGATTCTAAAAAAGAAAATATAATTACTTTCAAAGGTTAGGATTTTTTCAGCGTATCTTTCATTGATTCCCAAGGAAATGTTTATGAAATTGTAGAAAGTCTAACCAATATTTTTACATGAAAAACTCTTTTTTGGAAACATACAAATGCTTAATAGAGTAGTCTTAATTCCTATCATTTAACTTCAGGGTATTATTTGTCTAGGCTGACCAGATTTTATGGGTAAAATTCTGGAACACAGTACTTTGATTCAAACTTTATTTCAGTGCTTACCATTAATTTTCATACCTAGATATTATGGTGGCTATAAGCCTTTGCTGGCAGGACCTAGTGTTTACAGTGCACTATGTCTTCTGGTATAGGCTAGAGCAATTTTGTTACTTTCATAGATCTGTCTCTGTCTTATCCTTGGCTTTGACAATATGAAAGTGACTGAGGTATGAGCCATGCTAGTAATGCCATTCCTTGTGTAGTCAGTTCCTGCTATGAAAGGTGTGAAAACGTTGCTCATAGGGTCGGTTGGTGCATGCATTTGAGTGGGCTTGGCCACGGCCAACTCGAAATTCCGGCCTGCTACACATGACGGTTCCATAGTGATGACGTCAGCCTTTTAGTGCATTGTGTGGAGGTACGAGTCTTTTTCTCGTGGTGGTTTGGTAGCACGTTGTTGTTATTTCAACGTTATTAGAGGTGTTTCCAAGTGACAACTGTATGAAAACGCATCAGTAAAAGACGTATTTTCAGCGATAGTATGTGTTAAATACTATAGCATTGTAATTTCAGCAGCCTAGTGTTAAAATAGGAAGTATTCCTAGGTTATGTGATAAGATAGGTGAATTCACTGAGCTATTATGAATTTTAAGTACTCTAAAGCTTATTATTTAATTATTATTATTATTATTATTATTATTATTATTATTATTATTATTATTATTATTATTATTATTATTATTATGTGTTATTGTAGTATATGCTTCTTTTTGCAAAACGGGACGAAGGCGTAGTGTGCCTGGATGTACATCCAATTACTGTTCAAACAAGGAGGTGGCTATCTCAACATTTGCGTTTCCTAGCATAAGGAGAAGCGAGCTAAATGGATTCATGCTATACTCCGAGCTAATTTTGATCCCAGTATATGCCTGTGTCTGTATTAAACATTTTTCCGAAAAGCACATTATTTGAGTTGACACTGCAAAAAGATCAGACTGTTCAGTTTTAACTGTGCCTAGGGTAAAGCCAAAATTAACTGACGATGCTGTGACAACTAGATTTTCTGGGTAACCGTCATATATTTCTCAACCGGCACCTGCCAAACGAAAATCGCCAGAAGAAAGGAGAGAGGGTATTTTTTAGAATGATGAACTAACTTTCAAGACTATGTGCTCAAATAAGTGTAATATAATGTCATTTTAGACGACAACAGTTTGCCTAGTGACCATTATACTATTTTTAATTTGTTGTGGAGAGCTACACGTTAACTGAGACCTTGGCACTTGATTCAGTGATGCATTTTTAAACACTAGAAATCGTAGGGATCTTTCTTTCAATGTTTTAATAATGAAAGTTGAAGAACCTGGTCATTTCTGTGACTAGTGTGGGTGTGTGCAGTAGAGTTAATGAGTGCTGTGGCCAATATCTATCATATCATTGCAGATATTTTTTCTAACAGTTATTCATAAATAATTAATACCACTATGTGCTCAAATAAGTGTAGGTACTATAATTACATTTTAGAGACAGCAACAGTTTGCCAAGTGACCGTCATACTACTTTTCAAATTGTGGAAAGCTACACATTAACTCAGACCTCGATATCTGATTCAAAGGTGCATTTTTAGTGGATATCGTAGGGATGTTTCTTTCAAAGTTTTGATAATGAAAGTTGAAAAACCTGTGACAAGTGTGGGTATGTGCTACTGAGTTAATGAGTGTTGTGACCAAGATCTGTGATCTTTTGGGAAATATTTTCTTTAACAGTTATTCATAAATAATTAACAAAATCATGTGCTCAAACAAGTATAAAAGAATGACATTGTTTTGAGAGCAAACAATTCACCTAGTCACCATCAGCGTACAGTCCAGGTGAGAACCCTTCAGTCGAACATTTTACGATGTGTAACAGACCCTATACTACCTTGAGTGCATATATTTGTCGTATGTATTCTTTTGATAGTGTTGCTTCGATGTTATGTGTTTATAGGCTTATAATTGCATTTCCTTTGCTACATTGCACAGTGGTTAATTTCTAGCATCCAGCCGGCCAAAAATAATATTTTCAACCCTTGTCTTTGGTGCGCATTTTCTGTGAGTCGTGTTTATAAGACTCTTGGGTACAGTAATTAAGTATTGAAAAGTCGCGCTGTCTGATTATCTAATCTCACCGAAGGCCTAAAGTGGCTCTCCTCCGTTAGGGCATCATATACTGGCGAGGCGAGCGCGCAGTTATTTTTATGTGAGGGCTTAGTAAGGACGTCAGAACTAAATATTTCTTTAGCTTGCAGTGTGATTATATTAGATGAAGGTATGCATTTTTATATAGTATGTAGCATTTTCTGAAAATTACTATATTGTTGTCCGAAATATGCACTTAAAATTAAGGTACACGGTGTCCCAATCGCTAATTATACAAATTTGAGCTGACTTTCAAAATGGATTGCCTTTGATTTCCCCAATGTAAGTCTTTTGGATGAGTTATCTATACTTTAATGAATAGAAAACTGTGACTTTTTGCTGCGACCAGGCGCGACTATGAGAGTAATTCATTTTTTTCAGAAGCCATGTACCCTGTAACCCGGAGGTCGGTTTTCGAGCTGTTGAGGAACAGCAGGGATTATAAGCGGAACGATGATATTGCGAATGTTGTAATTGAACATTTATGCTTTGAGGATTATTCCGAGGATATATACAAGTCAATAAGGAAATCTGTCAGTATTTTGTGTGCTAAAATTCGATCATACTGGACAAACTATAGTAGAAAAAGGGACAAATTGCTGGAGTACAATAAAAGTTGGTTCGAGCAGAGAATGAACCTTGCAGAAGGACGTGCATCAAAATGTCAGGATGAGCCTGCCATTATTTAGCCTACTATAGCTCATTCCATGTTAAGAAAACAGTACTGCTTTTATGACAACAGGGTTGCCATATCGAACGGCTCCGCTCAACGCCATCACGGGAAAACGGCGGCACATAAATTTGTGAAATTCAGTATGTAAGTTCAAGACAAAACGCTGAAGAAACTAAGCTACAAATTACTTTTATGAATTGAAGGGGACGTGGGGTTTACAGCGGCCACTTTTGGTTTGTACAGAATCAGAGGTAAACTATGGCACATAAGAAACCTCAGCACTGAAATATAAGGCAAATTGCGAGAGAAAATAGACAAATAATTTTATGGACTTGAGGGGTGGGTGATGTATTTAATTGCACTTAATAAATTTATCCAGACAATAAAAGCTAGAAAACAGACGCAGTAAATAAATACTGCAGATGACTACAAAATATCACAGTATTAATGTTAAAAAAATAAATCACACACGTAGGCTTATCGCATAACTCTCATTCAACACAGTACATTTACGCACTGATTTAAAGCCTAAAATACACACGCAATAAATAAATACTATAGATGACTTCACTACAGAAGTTCAGGGAGAAAAACGCGTCTATTGGTTGATATCCGAAGCAAAGTGCTGGCAATGCCAATGATGGAAACCCCTAGAAGATTCTTCAGAGAGGCTTCCACTTCTGCGGATATTACTAGAGTAGATATAAATTTAATAAACCATCTACGTACCATTGTAGAAACTCTTTCGTGTGGGTATGCAATTGATAAAGTGACATTTGGCAGGTACGCAAAGGAAACTATACAATTGTACTTACAAAAATACAAATCGTACTACATGCCTGTAACTTTGCACACACTCTTGGGTCATGGCACTGTATTGTACCCATTGGACACTTCTCCGAGGAAGCCCATGAGACTAGGAATGAAGATAATAGGAAACCTTCCAGAAAGACACAAATACTGACCTCTCCCATAGGCTGCTTATATCATCGGACCGTTATATTACCAACTTAGGGAAATCAAGAAGGAGGAAGTTGATTCCGCTTTCACGAGAAGTGCTCAACGTACCGTCTGAGCCTCCTGTATCTGGTTCTGTCGAAGGAGATAATGAAAGTGACGATAGCGATTCTGATGTAACTGCATCTAATGAATCAATTGTTTGGCGAGTACATGTATTCCTGTATCTGTTTTTAAACATTCTAAACTGCATGTCCCACTATTAACATCTATTTAATTTCTTAAAGCTATAACGAAAAATAATTAAAATTACAAAGATTACTAATTCTATTCCTGGCGCAGTAATTTGTTCTTTGTATTTGAGTGACCACACACTTAATTATCTCCAATAATAGCAGTTACATACTAAGTTTTATGTAAATCGGTCCATTAGTTTCCGAGATACGATTTTTGGCCGGCTAGATTCCTGAAATTACGCACTGTGCATTGTGAGAAAAAGTATCGTATCAGCAAGATAGGAATTACACGCGACGACGGAGACTGAGCACTATACGCGTGACGTCACAACTATTGGTAGCAGGCCTCTATATATCAAGATGGCCGTGGCTTGGCAGACTGATATGTAATAGCAACTTCTGGCTCGGTGAGGAAAGCAACGGAAAACTACCCCACTCCTCATTTCCCTAGTACGCCTCTTCAGTGATGCCTAGGCCATGTATGACAGCTGATGGCAGAGCTGTTGAGGATCCAACCAGCCTTAGGGCTGTAGACTGAACATACATACATCCATGGTGGCTATAGAAATTGGGAAGTTTTAGCATTGGATCAAGATAAATGTTGGAAGATTCAATGTTTACAATAAATTGTAGAGCCGAAGCAGAAGAAGAAGAAGAAGATACCATGGTACTGTACTGGTAATAAATTGCAATGCAGCAGCTGAACAGCATATTCATCCTGAATATTGGAAAGGAAAATCTACATTACACTCAAAACAAAATTATCAATTCATGGATGATGTAAGAAAGTTTTATACCTTTGATCAAATAAAAACTGCAGCGCATGAGTTACTGCAAATTACTGAATCACTAGTACAATAGAAAATAAAGGGCATATTCTAACAGTCAACAATCAATGTTTCGTTTCTAATCAAACAAGAAAATCCCTTTTGACCTTAAGATTGATCATCAGACTTATTACATGAATGAATTGATTTTAGGAGTTCTTTGTATGAAAGGACATAGCCTAATCACATATTTCTGACTATGATACGAATGAAGCTGTTTTCAAGTTAACTTACGCCTATTGTCAGGGCCCTTTATGTAGGTAAGTGATATGGGACGAAAAATTAAGTTTCTCAGAATTCTGGAATTTGCTTCCACTTCTTTACACTACCGTTGGGTAAATTGCCCTTGTGACGCCATATTGTCTTGTGAAAATGCATACTTCGCCATATTGTCGTGTGAAAATACATACTTTTAAAAATGCTTTTCAGTTCTTACATTCGTGGTAATGATAGGATTTTAGTACTGTAACTGAGGAAATACTGTATACCGAGCTCGATAGCTGCAGTCGCTTAAGTGCGGCCAGTATCCAGTATTCGGGAGATAGTAGGTTCGAACCCCACTATCGGCAGCCCTGAAAATGGTTTTCCGTGGTTTCCCATTTTCACACCAGGCAAATGCTGGGGCTGTACCTTAAGTAAGGCCACGGCCGCTTCCTTCCCACTCCTAGCCCTTTCCTGTCCCATCGTCGCCATAAGACCTATCTGTGTCGGTGCGACGTAAAGCAACTAGCAAAAAAAAAAAAAAAAAATACTGTATGCATTTTGTTTCTCCATTTAATATTGGTACAATTAAGCGTCCCAAAGTATTTTCTCAAGATATTGAGACAATTCTGTGATAACTGGGATGGGACTGTCGCGCAAAATCAGGACATCTGGTCAGCATGTAATACATGTCCTCCCTATGCTCTCTTTATCCAATTTTTCAGTATGTATACAAATTCGCTCTGTACCACTCTCTTTCAATAATGACATCATTTGCCTTTTCTGTTGTGTTGTCTCTCTTATTATGTAAATATTAATTAATAATGCTTGGGTCATGTAGCTGTCAGCTTGCATTGTGTTTTCTCTCGTATAATGTACATATTCGTCTTTTCTGTTATGTTCTCACTCGTATAATGTAAATATTAATTCATCTTGTCTGTTCTGTTTTCTCTCATATAATGTACATACCGTATTAATTAATCTTGTCTGTTATGTTTTCTCTCTTACAATCGACATATTAATCTTGTCTTCTGTATTCTCACTCGTATAATATACATATTAATTCATCTTGTCTGTTGTGTTTTCTCACTTATAATGTACATATTCATCTTGTCTGTTGTGTTCTCACTCGTATAATGTAAATATTAATTCATCCTGTCTGCTGTGTTTTCTCTCTTATATTGTACATATTTATCTTGTCTGCTGTGTTTTCTCTCTTATAATGTACCTATTCATCTTGTCCGCTTTGTTCTCACTCGTATAATGTACACATTAATTCATCTTGTCTGTTGTTTTCTCTCTTATAATGTACATATTAATTCATCTTGCCTGTTTTGTTTTCTCTCTTATAGTGTGCATATTAATTAATCTTGTCTGTTGTGTTTTCTTTCTTATAATGTACATATTAATTCACCTTATCTGTTCTTTTTCTCTCTCATAATGTACATACTGACATATATTTAGTGCAGTTACATCATTCGTCTTGCTTGTTGTGTTTTCTGTCTCATAATGTACATATGGCATGCATTTAATACAGTAATATTATTCGTCTTGCTTGTTGTGTTTTATCTCTTATATTGTACATATTAATTTATCTTGTCTGTTGTGTTTTCTCTCTTATAATCAGTGTTCTCCCTAGAACCTTTTTAATGGGCGGACCGCCCTGACGTTTTTACAGACCGCCCGGCTAACATAACCTAGATATGTGCTAGTTCCATAATATATATTTGAGTCGTTGGGTGTTCCAAATTTAAATACTGTGAAACTGTTTATTTAAATGACAAATCTTCATTATTCTCAAAATAATTGCATCAGATACATCGGAGTTTAAATGTTTAGCTTGACTACCACATAGTGTCGTGCGCAAGCGATGCCTGGATTAGCGTGGAATCGCTTGCGATTCCGCATGACGTCACAAATCCGTATGGCACTTCACATCAACAGCATGGTAAGCCACCGTGTTACATGATTATGAACGAACAGTAGAACGCTAGAAGTTCAAAATACTCTGTTATGCCTTGTTTGTGATAACACTAAAGTAACTCAATTTTGCATTCCGATATTATTAATGCCCTGAGGGGAATAAACGGGCATTTTATCACATTCATATTTTAAGCCCTATTTTACGCCCAGCCACTCATCCTGACACCAGGCTGACGAAAATTTCTGGGGAGAACACTCAATGTATATATTAATTCATCTTGTCTGTTGTGTTTTCTCTCTTATAATTATAATGTACATATTCATTCATTTTGTCTGATGTTTTTTCTCTCTCATATTGTACATATTGCCATGTATTTAGTGCAGTGACATCATGTATCTTGCTTGTTCTCTTCTCTTTCTCACATAATGTACAGCTGTACAAAGAGAAACAAGTAGCCACTCTCTTGAACGCAGGCCCCCTTCTGGACCTCCCGTTACTATTCGGAGACGGACTATGTTGCATGTTGTTGGGCCACACACTAACATGTCCTGATATTTATAGTTATAATGGGACAGTTCTGTTTGTTACTATTGGGACATTATTGTAGAGAGTTGTACTGGTATTCGTGAGGTTGTATGTTCGAACACAACCTACTGTGTATATTTTTTTAAGAGAGAGAAAGTATAATTGCTCCTCTTTCTTTTATGACTGTTTTAGTATAACACCAAGTTCATAAATTTGTTATGGCATTTTGGCTTCGAATGGAAAGATTGTATTCTCAACAAAAATATGTATTTTTGGCATACACAATAAAAACTTTGTGGTGTCTGTCTTAGAAAATTCAGACAACCGAGTGTGGTTTGGTTCACAAAGCTAAAAATATTAACAAGCAAATTGAAAAAAAAAAAAAAAAAAAAAAAAGCAAAGTCACAATTCAGTATTTAGTCCATCTTCATTCCATTTTGATCATTCTTGAGTTGACCACTCTTTTCAAATAACGACTGTTCTCAGCCATGGCATTCCAGGCATCCAGGATGAGCTACAGATCATTAGGACGTCTTAGGAGGGGATTGGGACATTTTTTTTACGGCTATGCTTCTTTACTTGTGCCCACATATTTTCAAGTGGAGCCAAGTCTGGAGAGCGACGAGGCCAGTCTATCAGTTTGATATCCTATCTGCTCGCAAACCAGTCTCAGCTGAATTGAGATCTGTTGACTGGATGATTACCCTGCTGACATTTAAGAATTCCGTCAGGATACAACAAATGGACCATATAATGTTCTAGCAACCGTTTATACGAGGGTTGGAACTTAAATAGTGGCAACACTGCTGTGGAGACGCTACGCAACGGAAACTAATATTGCTGCTGATAGCACACGTTGGTTACATACCTACCTTACCTTAGAGCAAATGGACTCGCCCTTCTCACATCATCTGCGTGTGCACAAGCGAGAGAAAAACAGTCTAGGAATGGGCTGTAAACGGAGTCGCGAAGAGTCGAGACTGCTACCTCTGGAACCGACACTCTCGACTCCATTGTCGACTCCACTGATGCACTAACGCCATCTAACAACTATTGTCGGAACTGCTTGGAATTATAGTTCCACGCTCCTCCCTTGGTAACCGGTGATACGATGAATACAAGATGATTATTAGCCAGCAAACATTAAATATTGTTTCGGGATTGTATCATCGTTAGTGTTAATGTTGTAGGTCTATTTTGGCGACGATGATGATAATGATGACGATAATAGTAGTGATAATAGTAGTCTGACAGTATACGTTTACATAATTGCCAATATTGAGTTCAACGTGTTCAGCTCCGCGGTCTAGGGGGCAACGCGTCCGCCTGTTACCCGGCGGTCCCGGTTTCGATTCTCGGTCGGGTTGGTTTTTTAATTGTAAGTGATCAATACCCCTGGCTTGGCATACAGCAGAAAAAAAAAGAAGCGAGTGCTTAGAGTATGATTTTACAACAAATACTTTACCAAACATTGTGCGTCATAATAGCCATCGCAGTCTAGGGAGGCCCCGGGATGGATACCGGCCAGGTCAGGGATTTTTACCTGTATCTCAGGTTTCGTGATGACGGTGAGGTAGAGACGGGGTGTAGAAAGCCAAGAATAACGGTCGAGAGGATTCGTCGTACTGAACACACGTCACCTCGTAATCTACTGGCCTTCGAGCTGGGCAGATGTCACTTGGTAGGCCAAGGCCTACCAGGGCTGTCGCGAAAAGGAGCTTTTGTGTATACTACTACTACTACTACTACTACTACTACTACTACTACTAATAATAATAATAATAATAATAATAATAATATATTCTGACAGAATAATCTTCAATAACCGCCAACGTGAACTTGAAGTAGGTACATAATACAAACAACTTTCATGTGCTAATGGAATATTACAACGCATATGCTTCAGCAATCGTTTTTTATAATAGTATTAATGTATTATGACAGAATCGTGAGTAGTCGCCAATATGAAATTCAATTACATAATAACAAAACACCGGCGAGCGTATTACGTATGACAACAATTTCTTATCAATTATTGCTTATAATAATAATAATAATAAATATAATAATAATAATAATAATAATAATAATAATAATAATAATAATAATAATAATGCAACAACACTTAACGTGGTCTTTGAATTATAATGCTAACCTACAACATGTTTTCCAGTCAGTGACCGGGTCAGGAATGGAATGAATGAAGCCCCCATCCTGCGGCGAGGATAGGAATTGTACCGTCTGCCGAGGCCTGTCGCACTCCTCTAGGGCAATGATGAATGACTGACAGATGAAATGAAATGATGTTGGAGAGTGTTGCTAGAATGAAAGATGACAGGGAAAACTGGAGTACCCGGAGAAAAACAAATCACACGTAGAGTGACCGGGATTTGAGCCACTGAATCCGGCGGTGAGTGTCCAACGCGCTGCCGCCTGAGCCACGGAGGCTTTTAATGGTTTAATCTATGTTCGATTTATGTTAGAGGATTTACCCATATTAGATTTGTTTTCGTCGTTCATGTGCAATTCATAATGATTTACCATAGATATCTGTTTATCACTTTCCTGATCACGACGAATAAAGACGTGAAATTAAATGTCCGTGGTCTGCTGTACCGATACTTTCTGACTTGACACATTTAATTTTATTTCAACTACACCATTACGCTCGTCGTCTTCGTTAACGATATCGTATTTCACTCTACAATATTCTTAAAAACCCAATGGGCAAATGAACAGCAACATGTATGATATTTCATGTTATTTTCCGCGCCTCGACACCCAAGCGGCCCCGCAATCAGAGTCAAGTTAGCTTGGAATCGCGAGGCTTCATTCGAAGCGACCGTGCAGCCCCGCAATGCGCATTAAGTTTACTTGGAGTCGAGAGGCTTCATGCGAACCGAGACCGGTGTTCGGAGTCGATGGAGTCGACGCTCTCGATTCCAGGCTTAAGTCGCGCCCATCCCTAACACAGTCACTTGTGAGCTAGCAGTCTAACGTAACGTTGTCACCATGTTTTCCAAACAGGAACAACAGAGTTGGATCAAAATTGAATGTGCCAGAGGTCGTACAGCACGACCAACACCTCGCCTCGCAATACAATTCGTGACGTCACAGCGCTAAGGCCGAGAACGGGCCATTCGCAACTTAAACACTTAGACCGGATTATTTCAGTTCGAATGTACAATTCAATCTTTATTTTTACCGAGCAGTTACCGTACCAAAACATGTAAGATGTATTACTGATCATTTCTAACGAAAGGATTATCCGGCAAAAACAACCAATGTTTAAATAACGAAATTTTACGCAAATAGGTACCCGGCTATCCCTATACTTCGTTTGGTAGTTTCCAAAATATTCATACTCTGTTCAAGAGAAAAGTGAAATAATTAGTAACCCACGGATTTTACAGTAGGTACTGATGAATTCATAGGCTAAGATATTTTACAAAACAATTTCTAAACAAGAACGGCAGCATCTTAAAACACACAAACTATAAAAATGGCATGCACAATGAATGACTCCACATATTTGCCTTAATAACAAAATACAGTACATGACACACAAGCTTACCACTAAAACACGAACAACTTAAAACACACCAACTAAAAACTGGCATGCACACTCAATCATACTATAATTACCTTATCAATGAATGAAGTCCAGTAGGGGCCAACATGGCTTAGACATCAATGTAGAAGTCAGGGGCGGTGCGTGGTACTGTTGCAGTGTTGCACAACTCCCAATAATTTTGCACTTCATTTGTCGTCTTTTCTTCTAATGTTTTAGTTTAATAAACCTAACATATATTCGAAAACATGCTAAAATCAACCCTCTTCGATCGCTCGCTGTACTAATGCTTCGTAACCGGCCAATAAACGCTGCTGGCTTCGAATCAAACTCAGGGGGTTTGCTTTCCTACGCCAACTCCCTAGCGGACAGCGTGGTGCAATGTACCTCAGCAGGGACGAGCCTAATAGAGATGTGTCGTTCCTGACTGAACTGCTCCTAAAGAACTGCTTCTCGGGATGAGTAAGTCTTCAAGGAAGGACTAGCTACGGAGTTGTAGTTCTTTAAGTCACAACCGACCAATGAGACGCTTGCATGCGATATGAGCGGGACATGATGGAACTAAGAGTAGGAGTACACGGCCGACTTGATGCGTCGCTCTAGCTAGCTCAGCGCAGCGAGGGATCCAGTGGCCGTGAGGAGTAAGACTAACCTGAACAGAAGGTTGGCCAATGAATAGTAAAATGTAAATTTTATTTGTGTAGATTATTTGTATTATGTGATACCAGTTGCGAAACAATAAAACTTGGAGTTTATTTATGTTAGTGTCGACATAATCTTTTACATTTTCGTGTCGCGAGGACAGCTACAGAGCTGTAGTTCTTTTAGTCCCAACCGACCAAGGAGAGGCGGGAAGAGTAATTCTTCAAGGAAGGACTAGCTACGGAGTTGCACTGCCCTCGTGATGTCCAGGCCGTACTGTAACTCTGATGACGTCACGCTTTGGGTGGGACTTGGAGGCGATACGCATCCGCTCCACTTGAATAACACACTCGTTTAAATTACTTAAGAATCTGTTAACACCTTATAAAACCTAAAACTATTCATAAATATTTGTTAGTTCTGATATACAATGCATATCCTTCCCCGTAACGTTCTATTTCTCGCGTATATCCGTCCGTTTCCGTGAGTACAGACTAACACTCTGAGACATATTTTTGCGGTTTCTATCCATTTTCTAGTCAACTGGAACATTCACATCATACAAACTGATAGGAAACAAGCAACAGATTACCAATATAATATACTACAAATGTAAATTATTTCTGTACCACCTACAAGAAAGATTACAATAAGCTAACCTCCAACAATAACAAATCATTTACTGTCACTGTCATGAAATTCAGTTATTGTTTAAAAATGTAGATTTTTGAACAGCAAACAATGCCTATACAATTATTTTCATATTAAATTTTCATGGAATAACCCTGTTTCATTGCATATTATATGAAATTTTATAGGAAAATCCCAGCACTGTTATTTCACAATACATTTCTACCTGAAATGGTACAATGCATAAATTGGTCTTGAATTTTGATATACCGGTACACCGAATTCAAATAATCCGAGTCTTACTACATAAAAATATATCTAATGTTACCCATGTTTTTGACATAATAAGAAATTTTAACTCACCATCTGGACGATACACTCTTATTTCCCAGAGCATTTAGTGTTCAGAAAATTGGTTGATACACACAACTGTGTGGTGATTAACGATTCATTTCTCCCCAGTAATAGCCTTCTTCCATATCGTAACTCTTTCTTCTTCAGAAGGAAACACTAATACTGGAGTGTACTCTCCTTGTTTATAATTTGTTTTGCAGCCAGGCACACATCAACTCTTAGCATGGTGATTTCTCTCACTAATAACCTTAATTCAACTTTATACACATCGTCGTTGATAATAAAACCCTGAATGCTTTAACTCAATTCATGTTACACTAGGGATATAACATTACACAAATAAACTACATAATTAAAACACGGCAGAGCTATATTTTTAACCTAGAGCCTCACAAGAATACACGCTCACACTAAGTTTTCTTCACTAACTGAGGACTTTTCACTTAATGCGGTTGATAACGACTCAGTCTGATATATATCTGAGTAAACATGCGGCCAACGTTAAAAGTTTCAATAAAATAGCGAAGAATTCACATGTAACTCAACTAACACACGTGCTTAACTTCCCCCCTAACGATCAGCTGATTGCTTTCCCGCGCTCCCTACAGTACGGCCTGGACATCACGAAGGCAGTGGGAGTTGTAGTTCTTTAAGTCCCAACCGACCAATGAGAGGCTTGTATGGCAATGAGCGGGACGTGACGGGACTAGGAGTAGGAGTTGGAATAAGACTAACCAGAAGGTTGGTCCGTGACTGTTCTACAGGATTGCACGGAGATAACTTTCTAATGAAATGTAAATTTACTTGTGTAGATTGATTGTATATGTGAAACCAGTTGCGAAATCATAACACTTGGCGTATATTTATGTAAGTGTCGACATAATCTTTTACATTTTCGTGTCGGGAGACTAATTACGGAGCTGTAGTTCTTTTAGTCCCAAGCGACCAATGAGAGGCTTGTATGCGATTTGAGCGGGACGTGATGGGACTAGGAGTAAGACTAACCAGAAGGTTGGCCCGAGACTCTTCTACAGGAGTGCGCTGAGGAAACTTTCTAGTGAAATGAAAATTTACTTGTGTAGATTGATTGCAATACGAAACACCAGTAGGGAAACCATAAAACTTGGCCTAAATTTTTTGTAAGTATCGACACAATTTTTTACATTTTTGTGTTCGTGATTTAAAGTACTCTAAGCTAAAATAGGCCTAATCCAAACGCACGTAATGTGATATTTAGAGAGTTTGAAATCATAGCCCAAGTTTCATAATCAAAATATTAATAATGTGGAATCGCCGAACTCATAGTTTCTCGCCGACCGATGTAGCATGACGGTAAGCACTGCTTGCTTGAAACCCGGACTCGAGAGGCGCTGTGGGTTTGAATTTCCCCATCGGCTGTTCTCTAAGGGTTTTCCGTAGTTTTCCCTTTTCCCTAGAGGAACATGCTAGAACAGTACCTTCTTCAAAAACCATGGATGATTCCTTCCAAATCCTTCTCCAAACCCCCACTTGCAAGTGAAATTAATACCACGGTTCGTGATCGTATCTTGTGAATCATGGCCAAATTTCAGAGGTATTGTAACATTGTTCCTGTAGATATTTAAAGAAAATGCACTGAAAATCCAACCATTAATAATTTTATTCTCAGTAACCTAATTGCTATGCCCTTTAAAACAATCATGCTTGTTAAATTTTAAAGGTACATTCGGCTGCTGTGGTGTGAAGTGCTAGCAGATATAAAATACCCACGTGCTGGTCACGGACCATTTGTTGGCAGCCCAGCCGCCTGGGACTCAAGCGAGCGAAGTTACTGAGGGAGAAGAGTAGGAACTAAAAGAACTGCTCCCAAAGAACTGTTCATTTCAGGGACTGAGCAATTCTGACACTAGTCCTTCTGGTGAACTACTCTTACCCATCTCTAGAGCCTAAACCTGCACAGCATCAGGTAGCATGCTCGCCAGTACCGGTCTCAGGGAGTTGCACGAGACTAGCAAGTCCCCTACCGAGAAACAGTTCCAAATGTCCCCGTTAGATTGCGCCACTGTACGGAGATTAATTCATTCCTACTTTCTCTCCTCTCGCAAAGATAATTTCATTTCCTTGTTTTAAATTTACAATTTTTGCTTTACGTTGCACCGACGCAGATAGGTCTTACGGTGACGATGGGATAGAAAAGGGCTAGGAGTTGAAAGGAAGCGACTATGGCTTGAATTAAGGCACAGCCACAGCATTTGCCTGGTGTGAAAATGGTAAACCGGGGAAAACCATCTTCGGGGCTTCCGACAGTGGTGTTCGAACCCACTATCCCCCGAATGCAAGTCCACAGCTACGCGACCCTAAACGCACGGCTAACTTGCCGGCTAATTTCTTTCCTACGCCGTACCAGGCCACCCACAATATTACTAACATCTTGCTTCAATGAAAAGCAGGAGGGCAAATTTTCATTTCATGTGAGGCAAAAGTAACTTTTCCAGGCTGACTGGCTCAGACGGTTAAGGTGCTGGCCTTCTGACCCCAACGTGGCAGATTCGATCCTGGCTCACTCCGGTGGTATTTGAAGGTGCTCAAGTACGTCAGCTTCGTGTCAGTAGATTTAGTGGCATGTAAAAGAACTCCTGCGGGACTAAATTCCGGCACCTCGGCGTCTGCGAAAACCGTAAAAAGTAGTTAGTGGGACGTAACGCCAATAACATTATTATTAAGGATAACTGTACTTACAGTGTATAATTAACCTCTCATTTCCTGGGTTGTAATTGCCAGATATATTTCAGTTTTAGTAGGAATGTAGTTCATTACTTAACGACAGTAGAGTTTCTTGTTATTTCTGTAAGCTATTAAAGTGTGACACTGAAAATTTTGGTGCAACACCCAGCTTCAGATACCACCAGCCGCCACTGGTAGAAGTTTAAAATACCAATTACTGGCAGTTGCGTACAGCATTTACAGAAACATATAAGATAATTCAGCACTAAGCAGTATAATTCACTACATTAGTTTTCTTCTTTTATGCTGGGCGAGAGTTTTAGATTTAGCATCATCATTGAAGTCCTTTACAGAATTATTAATCAATATATTGCTAGCTGTATGAAGAATATTCCGTTGAATGAGATCTGTCGTATGACTGGGGCACTTGTGGCCCATAAAAATGTCAGAGGGCAAACATTTCATAGTTACTTGTAACAACACATTAAAGTTACTGGAATGATGTAAAAACTGTGTTTTGATATCCTTCTGTAATAGTTTATTCATAATTATGAAACAGTATGATGTGCACAGTACCACATCACAGTGCGGATGACACAATCCTCCCCTATCATTTGCATTTATTAAGCTTGAATGGGTAGCAGCACTATCACCTGTTTCATTGCAGATAAAAACTTCACAGTAATCGCAGATCTTTTCATTATACCATAGGTATCCACTGATGTAATGTAACAGAGGCCAATATTCTTCTTCAATCCCATCCACATCATTGTCATCTGCTGTACATTCCACAAATACACCAATGTCACACTCATTGTCTTCTACACAGTCAACAATAGCAGCATCCAATTCCATAACAGACTGAAGTCGCAATTTATTTTCAACTTCATATATTTGTCTGAGAGATATATTGTACTGACTACCTGCAAGATGTCGATATTTACTAAACCGAGCTTCCAAGTTATCCGTCTGCACTTTTCCAGGCAAGAAAAAGCTGTGGCCTTTATCAATAAGAAAGTAATTTGCCATTTCTAATAAACCTTTTATAGAGAGAGGCACCCGAAAAGGATTCCTGAAACGTTTTACCTTTCCATAGGGTGTTGACATTTACTATGTCCCACCACGTAGAGATAATTTCTATAAAATTTGCTGTACTTTCCCAGCATTCCAAGTTCTTCTTAGGTCCTATTTCCTTCATGGCAATAACTAGTGGATGATTACAAATTTTAATGCCAAAGAAACATTTTGACGTTCCAAATTTGTTGGATACAAAGCTTTCAGTGTCAGGGAGAACCCATATTTTAGAAGATTATTCTTTTCTAATGAATGAAGATGTTTTAACACACTAAAACATGCAATATGCATCTTCTCATAGTCAGTTATGTCTGGGAAATAGAGTTGCTGGTCCTTTACATTTAACCAGTTATTTCGAACACATTTTAAAATGTGGGTGGTGTCTATGATAAAGAAGAGCTTTCTGTTCTTGTCTTTGGGATGGCTGTAAACATGCTTCAATTCAGGCTGATCACTAAGAAGTCACACTGCTTTCCTGTTCAGAGCACTGTTATCTGCAATAACTGCCACTACTTCAGAGCCTATTTCTTCCAAACCAAGGATTATTTTCATAGTGTTAAATAATTCCTCACCATGAATATTAGTGACAGGTACAATATGAGCAACATCTTTATAATGTGAAAGTACACTCTGGACCATGAAAACACATGCACTTGTGGCACATTTATCACTGTTCATCGCAGTAGCTACTACCCTGCCCTGTTTGAAATCTAACTGGGGTTTGATGTGAACCTCATCCATTGACAATAGCACAAATTTATCTTCTGGAGAGAGTAATGGAACTTTACTCTTCATATAGAGCAGATAATTGTCATTCTTTTCCTGCAGAGGGTTTGTTACAAGCTTTGAGCATATTATTTGCAACGTACGTGGAGCAGGAATTGTTAAGTTACCAGATCCTCGGATAAATTTGTAACAATGGGGAGAAATTGAATGAGCTAATGAAGAAAATACCATGAACTCCCAGGAATAATTCTTCACCCTCTTCTTAGGTAACAAGAATAGCTGTTCTTTTAAGAAATTTAAGAAATTCAACATATTTTTCTTCTCAGGAAACTTATTTTCTAAGTGTTGCAATAAACCATCAAGAACAGTCAAAGTTTCTTCTATATCCTGACTGCTAGACATAGTGGAAGATACATACAGAGAATGTGCATTCTGTATTAATGTTTCAATTTCAGTAAGATTCTTAACATACTTGGGCAATGACACCCCTTTACAGCGTTCAACTTCTACATTATTGACAAATAATGAAGCATGTAAATCTTGTGTTATTTTAACACAACAAGAAATATGAGGGTTGGGTTCCTCTTTCATTAAAATGAAATATAAACCTGATTCTTTCTTGGGCAAGTCCCATTCAGTATTACATGTAATGTCACTCACTTGCAGCTTTAATTCCGCAAAGTCTTTAAATGTTATTGCCTCACCCATGTTCACTATATGTACGTAAACTGTCAGTAATAGCATTTTCTAAACACTGGTTTTTCACTCTGCGCCGCCTGTTTTCTGGATCTTTACGGGCGGCAGTAGTGGTTCCAGAGAGATATTGAAGGCAGTTTGGAAACTGTGGTGGAACAGCATCTAAAATGTTTAAAATCAGTCGTTACACAGTTGTACTGAAACTGGCATTCTGGCATTTCACCAATCTGGGGTTTGACAAAGCAGCAGTCAGTAACCTCGCGTTCTTTTCATCGAACATGCTCGTGGATCTTTCAGTCTCATCATCTTTACAATGAAGTTCGCACACCTAAAATACAATGACATTGAAACGTGAATGCACATGTTCGTAAACTATGCTGTTCGTAATTTCTTAATGCGATTTCCGTGTCGAAAGGATTTAGTAAACCAGAACTATACATACCCTAGTGTTTCGTAGGAATAAAATCCTCCCAATGAATAGCTCTTATCCATTTTAACCTCAGTTCTTCATTAGCAGGGAAAGAGAACACACTAACTTTTGGTCCGTTTAAATAGTTGCCTTTACAATTTGGCACACTGCACTTATGAGGCATTATGCCTTTTACTACGATAGGTAGGCCTAATACCAAGTAAAGAACATAAATTCACAACACTAGTCAAAAACTACACTTGTTCACACATCCAACAAAATAACATTCGAAACACGCTGCCAGCTGTTTACAGTTCGGACAGGACGTAGCAGCATGACGTCACACGAGGATCGTACTTGTATTGCTAGGCCTTCTCTCTAGGTGGTGTTGGCACGACAGTGTCATCAAGGTCTTCAAGAGGCTTGAGGGGAATCTGCATTGTCTTACAGAACAGTGGCACGTTGGGTAAAAGCCTTCAACGATGGTCGGCAAAGTATGGCGGATATTCATCGGGCAGGTCGTCCTACGAGCGTCAGTGAAGAAGTGCCATGCTCTTGCCGAGTTACTGGACAGTGCTCGAAACCAGACGATTCGTGAGCTCGCCCAAGAAACCGGATTAGCGCATACGACTCTGTGGTTCGCATCCTGAAGGTTGCGTTACGATGCTGCTAAGACGCACTTGGAGCGCTATGAACGCGTATGAGAGACTTTCTTACGCATGGGCCAAATCGTACGAGGCAAAACTGAAACGCCAATCGAACGAATGGCGTCATTATGGGTCACCACGAAAGTCGCAAGTTCGTCAGAACCCCAGTACGGTGAAAGTTATGGTGATACTCGTATACGACTGTGATGGTGTTATCCTAACGCATTACATTCCTTCACGGCAGATCGTCAGTGCACAGTATTACTGTTCGTTTTGGGAGCACCACCTGCGAACCGCTTTGCGAAAGAAGCGGCAACACTTTCTGCAGAATCCACTAATCATTTTTCACGGCAATGCTCGGGCGCATACAGCGCAAGCTGTGGCTGATTTGTTCGGTCGATAGGACTGGGAAGTACTGTACCATCCACCATTCTCCCCGGACATAAGTCCTTGTGATTTCGATTTGATTCCGAAGATGAAGGAACCTTTTCGTGCGATTCGCTTCAGAACTGTTGCCGAGATTCGACAGGCAGTAGACCGCTCCATTCACACCATCAACAGAACAGGCTCTGCTAAAGGTATACTACGACTTCCACATCGCTGGCAACGGGTTAAACACAACGCTGGTGACTGCATTGAAGGACAGTAAAGGTTGCTAACATGTAACTCTTTTGTATCTGTTGTAAATAAATAGCAGGGGCGGCTTTTCAGGCGAAGTAGGTGAAGTGCCACTTCACCATTTAGTTTTACCAGAATTATTTTTTAAAATGTATTTTTCTTATGACATTTGTTGGTTTTACGGAAAGAAAATGTTTTTTTGTACGGCGTTTGGAGCACCAAAAGCTTGCATCACTTGATGAGAACCAGGGGAACTCACGAAAGCGCCGGCTGTCGGCCACAGTACGGCGCGTGAGATTGAGTGAAGACGAGAGATTCTGCAGCTGGCTCTACTTCCCCATGGCAACCGTGACGGCACCCGCGTACTTTCCTCACAGCAGAATGTGCAAGTGAAGTTGCCGGGAGATCGGAATGTTTCGTCTTCCCTGCATCATCCTGTGTGAAGTACGAGTACTTATGCATCGTGGTTCATTCGTGGTGTTGTGCTGTTTTACTTAAACATGTATTCTGTTTATGACAGTGTTTTTTAATTAGAAATACCATTTTCACGTTGGAGAAACGAATATCAGAATAAACTTGTACGTTTTGGTCGCCCTACTGAATCACTGAAAATTTGTGCTACAAAAGAAGTGAAACATTCCGGTAAATCTTACAATCTTAGTTTCAAACGATCGTGGTTTAAGGAATTTACATGGCTGTGCTATTCTCTAGCTCTACAGTTGTTGTTTTGTTGGCCCTGCTTGCTTTTTAGCAATAAAAATTACGTTTGGAATAAAGGATTTTCAGCCCTTTTGAACATAACACGTTCTTTACATAAGCACTCAGATTCTGCAGAACAAATAAAATGCCAACTAGATTTGAAGACTTTGGAAAGAAACCAAAATACGATCTCTGATGCCCTGAAGGAAAATTCTAGACTGTACAGTTCATTGAAAATGTACGTTGAAATAGGCTTTTCCTTCAGTTGGTAATTGACGCAGTGCTCTATTTCGTGGTCATGACGAAATATTAAATTCAATACATCGTGGTAATTTTAAGGAATTGTTAACATTGCTG
This sequence comes from Anabrus simplex, assembly GCF_040414725.1. NCBI lineage: Eukaryota > Metazoa > Arthropoda > Insecta > Orthoptera > Tettigoniidae > Anabrus > Anabrus simplex. The sequence goes on from NC_090265.1 coordinate 717,492,131, forward strand.
GTACCAAGGAGCCCTGCAGAAATACAAAACCTGTATTCTAAGATAAAAATTGTGTTTAGTGGCGAATCAAAGAATAATCAAAATGAGTTAATCGAGTGCATTTCTGAATACATCGATGAATTCGTAAAAACAGAATTGACGAGTGCTGATTTTTTTTTTGTTCAGGTGGACGATACGACAGATATCACACAGGTACACAGGTGTCTCGGTGTTCTGTAATTGTGAAGTTTTTTAATGCCGATGGGTCTATAGTGGAAAGATTCTTGTGTTTTCATGATGTAAGTGCTGATACCTCAGATGCTTTGCTTGCTTTATTGGACAACATTTTGGGACCATTCGATTACGAGCACAAATTAGTAGGACAGTGTTACGATGGTGCTAGCGTAATGTCTGGCTATTTAAATGGACTCCAGAGAAAGATGAAATAGAAAGCTCCTGTTGCAGTATTTGTACACTGTTTGGCGCACCGATTAAATTTAGTCTTACACCAGAGTTGTAAAACAGTACGAAAGTGTCGTATATTTTTTCCATCAATTTCTGGAATACCATCCTTTTTCCATCACTCGGCGAAGAGAATTTACGCCATTTCTGCTGTATCGGGGTCACACATTCCAACCGTGACTCCTGTCCGCTGGAGCTCGAACTCAAAATTATTGAGTGTAATTGTGGACGACTGGGAAAAACTGAAAGAAGTTTTCGAAAATATAGTTACCACTGAACAGTCCGGTGACAAATGTATTCTACTTGCCAGAGGCTTTCTTCACGACATGAACAGTTTTGAATTAACTTTTCTGGCAATAGGGTTTCATGAAATTTTTTGTTTAACTGATATTCTTTATGATATTTTGCAAAAGAAGTCATTGAATGTGAACTATTGTATACCAAAAATAAGAACAAAACGTGATCTTCTAAGAAACAAGAGGACCAGCAAAATAACGGATATGCGCCAAACCCGAGAGTATAGCACCCTTACTTAGGACGAATGTGTTCAGATGTATCGAGTTTTATATTTTGAAATTTTGGTTAACATTTTGGTGGGCATTGATGAGATATTTCGCGATTGTGAAAAAATTAAATTTGTTTGCTTAGCCGATAACACAAAATTTGAAGAATACAACACGTGCTTTCCTTCTAGCGCTCGTCAAAACGTGCAAAATTTCTTTGGATCTATTTTTCCCAAGATGCATCGCTTAAGAAACGAACTCTCTATTTTGTATGGCGATGAAAAGTACAGACATGTTTCTACTGAAAATATGTTCCAAATGCTTCACGAAGATAAAGATATTTTTACGGACGCTTATAAATTGTTCTCCCTTATTCTGTCTATCTCATCTACTACTACATCAGTGGAAAGAAGCTTTTCTTGCTTAAAACATATAAAAACATACCTTGGAAATGCAATTTCAGATGAGAGACTTTCTTATTTGGGAAATATTGCTATTCAGAAAGAAATGCTTCTGCAGTTAATGAACAAACAATCATTCTATGAAGACATTACCGGAAAGTTTGCAGCTTTAAAGGACCGGAGGATCGACTTGATGTACAAAAAATAGGTGAGTTCAGTTATTAAGAAAAACAATTAATATAAATATATATTTTCTTTACTACTATAACTTTTTCGGTTTCTAGCGTCAGTAAACAGCTGTGCGTCGTAAATGAAAATACGACAAAATGTCCAGCTTTTCCCGAGAGTGGCGCGCTTCCATAATTGTTACTCTGCCGGTCAGATCTTATCTCTACCTCGCATTGTAGAGCAAAGGCAGCCACATGGTTGCCGCGCTGTGACGTTACACAGCGCGCTCCGGTCTGTATACATTTATGGTCACGTGCTGGACCCTCCGCCAGTCACAGGTACGAGTACAAAACAACCAAAAACAACACGTAGTTCCTAAATCTGTCGCTCGAAACCGAACGGGTTATAGCTCTTCACCATACTTTACAGCCACGAGCCGCCACTGATAAATAGTTGCCACTATTTAAGTTCCAACCCTCGTATTTATGTTCGTTCAATTTTTTGTGAAATGCAATGGATTGTGCCCACTGCATAATGAGAAATCCATCCCTAACATGACACAGACACTCGACCGCTGCGGGCATGAATGGCGGCGTATCTGTGGTCGAATCGGGTATCAGGAGGATGATACACCAAAGTGGGTCCTTCTTTGTAATAGAAAAGATTGCCCTTTTCCAATCACGATGGCAGTTTCCCACTGCAAAGACTGAACGCATGTCCATCTGCTCCCCCTTAAGAACTTCACCCTAGTAATGGCACATCAAAATATTTCAAAGAGTAAATTGATCTCAAATAGTCCGAAACTAGTACCATAATTAAAATAAATTGAAGTACTAATTTTTATATTGTATTGATTAGGTGGATTACCTCATTTATCTACAATAATGATTAAATTGATGTCAGTAGGTAAGAAATCCAACAGAATGATTAAGTGTCAGATTGGTGATACAAAACTGGAACAGGTAAATAATTTCAGGTATTTAGGTTGTGTATTCTCCCAGGTTGGTAGTACAGTATAGTAAGTGAGATTGAATCAAGGTGCAGTAAAGCTAATGCAGTGAGCTCGTAGCATTCTGTAAGAAGGAAATCAGCTCCCGGACGAAACCTTCTTTACATCGGTCTCTTTTCAGACCAAATTTGCTTTAAGGGAGTGAAAGCTGGGTGGAATCAGGATATCTTATTCATAGGTTAGAAGTAACAGACATGAAAATAGTATGATTGGTGGTACAAACAGATGGGAACTATGGCAGGAGGGTACTCAGAATGAGGAGACAAAGGCTAAGTTCGGAATGAAATCGGTGGACTTTTAAAAAATCATCACCAACTCGATGGATGAAGCTGTACGCATGAATGGAGGTGGATAGTTTACCTAGGAGAATAATGAACTCTGTTATGGAGGGTAAGAGAAGTGAAGGGATATCAGGACAACGATGGTTAGACTCGTTTTCTAAGAATTTATAAGGCACAGATAGGTGTTATGGCAACAGTGTGATAGAAAAGGCTTAGGAATGGGAAGGAAGCGGCCGTGGCCTTAATTAAGGTACAAACCCAGCATTTGCCTGGTGTGAAAATGGGAAACCATCTTCAGGGCTGCCGACAGTGGGGTTCGAACCCCCTATCTCCCAGATGCAAGCTCACAGTTGCGCGCACTAACCATGAAATTGGCCTTTATCTTCTCATTCTAAGTACCGTCCTGCTATAGTTCCCACCTATTTGCCTGTTGCCTTTGTGGCAACTCGCCCGGTGATAAGAGGTATAGAACTAAATGAGGCCACAACACTAGTTACAAACAGAGGATTGTGGCCACGTTTAGTAAATTCAGAGGTTTGCAGACTGAACGCTGAAAGGCATAACGATTTATAATGATGTATGTATGTATGTATGTATGTATGTATGTATGTATGTATGTATGTATGTATGTAATGAATGTATGTCTAGCATTGCATCATGGATTCAGTTGCATCAATTGAACAGTGAGTATCTCTTCCCCTATAGGTGCCATCTTCCCTCGGTCAGCTCTTGTACTCTCTCAATGTAGTTACTGTGATCATAAATCTGTATTGTATTATAAGAAGGGGCTTTTCAGCCTCAGTGGCATGTAAATCATTATCAATAAATTCAATTCAATTCAAATTCAACACTGACAGTAGACTATTTCTTTTACCCTCTGTGGGTGGGGGCATAAGGGGCGATCGGAAGGAGATCAGGGACTCATAACTTGAGAGTGAGGGTTAGCGACCACACCTCACCTAGCTGAGTCTTGCATTACTTCTGTTTACCTGTGCTAGCCTCCTCCTGGCCAACTTTTGTTCTCTTCCAGCCGCAGTGGTATTAGGTTTGGCCTTGGAAGTTTTTTACTCTCTCCATGGCTGCTCTCTTTCTCTTACCCATACTTTCATTCTTCAAAGGGTCAGACTTTTTCTTCTGATTAGTGTTAATAGAGGATGGTTGTCCAGTTGTAAAACTGTAATCACCACCACCATTCTTTGTTCTTTTACCACCAGACCTCTCTCTTCTTATTAGGGTTAGATGGATTGGTTGCCTTGTACTTCCTCTTAAAACAATTATTGCTGCCACCACCGCTTTTTTCTTTCCTTTTTAAGCTTTTTTCTCTGAGCCCTGTGTAGCCAATCATTCCATAAAACTGCAGTCCAAAAGAGAAGGATTAAAAAAGCAAAAAAGGACTTGTTTGTGTATTTATCTGCTTATCGGTCATACCTACGACTGCTAATTCTGCTCTTGTAAGGTAACTGGTTTCAACAAGAAAAACAAGAAGACTATTGAGTATCCGAACAGCATTCGCTCAGCTATTCGTCCTATTCCACTTGGCCCGAATTTACCTATACCACAGCCTCCGCAGACGTTAGATACGGATGACAGTGATGACATGGATGCTGTGCAGGAGACGGATGATACTGACTTTGAAGTAGGCACAGATGAGGCCCCTCTTCTGTTCACTCAGCCAGATCTAAATGATTTAGTCCGTGATCTGGGACTGTCAAAGGATAAAGCAGAGCTCCTAGGGTCAAGATTGCATGAAAGACATTTCTTAGCACCCGGAACGTCCGTTACATTTTATAGAAAAAGGGTCTTGATATTCACGCAATATTTTTCTCAAACTGACGTGTTAGTGTACTGCAGTGATGTAGAAGGTTTGATGAGTCAGTTCAACATTTCGTACGCACCCGGTGACTGGAGACTGTTCATTGATTCATCTAAAAGAAGCCTGAAGGCACTTCTGCTGCACAATGGTAACATGCATGCCTAAATACTTGTCGGCCATTCTGTGCTCCTGAAGGAAACATACGACAACATAAAGGTGCTTCTGAGAATCTCAATTGGATGGTGTGTGGCGATTTGAAAGTGTTGGGTATGCTTCTAGGACAACAGACCGGATATACCAAGTGTCCTTGTTTCATCTGTGAATGGGACAGTCGTGCTCATGACAAACATTAGGAGCAAAAGCAGTGGCCCCGAAGGTTGGAATTGGTTCCAGGGGACAAAAATATCAAGTGCGACCCTCTAGTGGAAAGAGACAGAATACTCTTGCCACCTCTGCACCTCAAACTGAGCATAATGAAGCAGTTTGTTAAAGCATTACCTAGGTGTGGCAGCTGTTTCAAATATCTATGTAACAAGTTCCCCAACCTGTCAGATGCTAAGCTGAAGGAGGGTGTGTTCAATGGCCCCGATATTCGGAAAGTAATGCTAGATGAAGATTTCCTTAACTCAATGAATTCCGTGGAGCGAGAAGCCTGGACTGCCTTTAAGTGAGTGGTTTAAAACTTCCTGGGAAACAATCGCAGCCCAGAGTATGTCGACATAGTGGAAAACATGCTGACGAAGTTGAAAATACTGGGATGCTCAATGAGTATGAAGTTACATTTTTTACATTCTCACCTTGACTTTTTTCCCTCCAAACCTGGGTGCTGTAAGTGAGGAACAGGGTGAAAGGTTCCATCAGGATATAAAGGACATGGAATGACGATACCAGGGAGCTTGGGATGTTCGGATGATGGGCGACTACTGCTGGATGCTTCACCGTGAGCACACAGAAATGCCCCATAAGAGGAAAAGCAGGGGCCACGCTATGACAACTAAGAAAGCACGGAATGAATTACGTTAGTGCATGTTTTTACCGCATTCTCTGTATGCATCTGTTCACTGTGTGCATATTTCAATATGTTGTTGGTTTAAACTTGTATTTTAGTTCAGCATGATTCGTGTGCCATATACGTATGGACTTCAATATGTGATATCATTATTAACAAAGTATACGTTTTGTGCCGAAACTGTGGGTGATGCGATGTTTTCAGTGTCATTTTTGAATTCAGGAGGCAGAAATGCATAAAGTACACCTACTTTTGTGAAAAATGTTTTTTTCCCTGTTGCATAGTGTTAATTTTATGGGAACCATCACATAAAGAAAATACCAGAAAAACAGGCGAATTCTAACAAAATACGTTACAACGTATATATTTTAATCTGAGAAAACATTTGAAACTCTTAAGAGAACAGTAATAAAATAACAGTGACTAGAGTGCATAATGAGGTTTTTCACAAACTTGGCAACAAAGATTAAGAGATTAAGGCCACAATTAAATTACACCTCCAGGGTGTTTGAAAAACATTCTTCAAGTGAAAACACAGAATAAGAGTGACATCTGTCCTCGATGAACCAACAGGAAAAGAAGGGGAGAGGCGGGGAAAAAGGAGATCGAATCCTGCATAAGAGCATAGCTGCATTAAAAATAAGAGAAAGCACAAAAACACGGTGCACAGATTTAAATTAGGTGAATTTGACTAGAATGTAACTTTCTAACCACATCTTGTCGTAAAGTACGTGTTCCACAAAGTTAATTTTAGTATAATCGGAGATTAAGTTCTCACACTGAGAAAGCGAACGCAGGTCAGCAAAAGAGGAAGATTGAAAGTTTTATAGAAGCCTGAAGGGCAGTAGGAATTTCACAGTCCCTTTACATGAACATGAGTAGGTTAGCTCACCCAGTCCTCACACATGTTTCCATTTGGATGCAAAAATAAAATAGTACGTGTATAGAACACGGACTTCAGGCGGAATCCTTGCACAACAAACCACAATCGAAGCTGGACTGCATATTTGCACGTTAGACGCGTTACCAGGCAAGGTTGTGTTGGTAAGGTGGCGTTAAGGCGTGGTATTAAGGGTCAGGGAAAACCACATAGGCAGAAAGGAGAAAGAGCCTACATGTAAGACCTGACAAATTTTGATAGCACATGCAAGGATGTGGGCTGGAAAAGTCCAGAGGTTGTGTTAGTTAAGAATAGGTATCATGCACTAGCCATAAAACATAGTCTCGCCAGTCCAGTAATCAGGGGATCAGTCCATCTGGGCACTGCCGTGACTAGCGCGGGCCTTGCCGGTTGCGGAGCCATGGATCAAGTACCACTAGGGCCCGCCGCACAGCGCCACCTCCTTGGGGTCCCTCGTACCCAGTCTCCGATCCCGGAGAATGAGGCAAAGCCCGCCTGTGCGGGGGCCTCGTAGATGGGGGTGAGTCATGACGCCGGGCCTCCTTCCTCTCTGTCCGCGCCATGGCCCAGAACACAGGGCAACTGCGATGAGAGGCCGGGTGGTCCCCGCGCAGTTGGCGCACACCGGTGCCTCTTTACATGTTGCGCAGGCCGTGTAGTGGTGGTCATCCCCACAACGGTTGCACCTCATTAAGAGCCCACACCTCTCCTGATGGTAGCCCCACCTTAAACAGCGGAAACATTGCAAGAACTCCTGAGGAGGACGTTTTCTGGTGGTCCTCCTCCGGGCCTGGTGACCCTGGGGTAACGGGTAGACCCTCTGCAGCGCCGGTTTCTCCCTGCTCCTGGCTGGCGGTGGCGTCGGTCGTTGCAGGCACCTGATTGCGTTCATTGTCCTGTGGGGCGCACATCAATGTCTGCAACATGACAGACTCGCTGGCAGGCCGGGCCTGTGTAGCAGCCTCCGAACGCCAGGGGGCGTCGTCGTCTACTGCCGTGCTGTCGTCCGCCGTCTGGAGCGCCTTCTTGGATTGCGCCCTGGTGGTAGGCCCTTCCTGGCAGACATTGGTCTGCGTCCACTTCGCAGTGTCGAGACGCTCAGCGTGGGTCGCACAGTCGCGGCGCCAAGGGGCGGCATGCTCCACCTCCGTGGTGGTGTCGCTGGTCTCCGGTGTGGACGGGAGGACTAAGTCGGTATTAACCGCCTTATTCCTTGTCCAGCGGTCCATCCTGGCCGTCTGGGTGGCGGCCATGCTGGTAATGGTCCTCCATCGGTAGGCGTCGATCATCCCTGGTGTGTCGTCTCCCTGGTAGACGGATAACCTGGTATATCTGAGAGATATCCCTCGCGATATTATCCAGGCGCTCCTGCCTGTGATCTCTGATGATTAAGCCTCGGGGCAGGAAGTTCTCGACGTGTTACGTAGGGGAGATCCTGGCCCCCGTGGACACGGGGTGGCGCATCATGTGCAGGAGCCTGTCCCGCTCAGTGGCTGCGTCCTTCCTCGGCCTGTAGTACACGAGGAGAGCCTGGTCCACCGGGGTTGCAGAGCTCTCTCGGAACACGAAGCCGTCAGTGGGGGGGGGGGGGGTCACACCCGTCCCTGTAGGCGTCCCACTCCGTCTCGTTGTCCGCCGTATTCATCCTGGTCCTCCTGTAATAAAACTCCTGAAAGAGAAAGCGAGCACTGAAAAGTGCTGCAGCTCAGACAAAGCTCTTCCAAACGTGTACCAATAAGTACAGCTGCCTGACTAGTACTGTGATTTGTCAGGCCAATATTCGGTTCATTTATAGGAGGACAGGAGGAATGTCCTCGAACAGAAAGCAAGCATCGAGAAAGTTTGATGACGTCATAGGTGACGTGGCGAAGAAGCAGCTGGAAGCCCAGCCAGCTAGTGATGTGCTTGAGCCCGGCTCGAGCTGCTCGAACAGATGACGTCAGAGTTCGAAGAACTTCGAGCTATGCTCGGGCTTTTGCGCGCGCCGCAACCTAGCGGCTTGCTCTCACTAACACCCAGAAAACTTGAGAAGGATGTGTAAGAGTATTATGCTGGACGGTACCGGTTCGTCCTCTGTCTACTATTACTTCCGTGTCTTTTGTACATAATATAATTTCGACCCATATCTGTATATTGGAGACAGTCAAAATTTGTGTTCGTGTGATGATTCGTTACAAATGCCTCCATCAGAATAAACCAATTGTCTACTAAAATATGTTGCTTGGTCCGTATAAATACAAGGAAAAAAGGGAAACCATTACACGTGTCGAAATAGTTGGTTATAAGACTAAAAATGAATGATATTTTGTCTTCAGTTGTCGACCCATTTCTCGCCAGGTTCCATGGCTAAATAGCGTGTTGGGTTTTGGTCAGAGGGGTCCCGCGTTCGATTCCCGGCAGGGTCGGGATTTTTAACACCTTGAGATGGTGTCTTGTTTTGTTTGTTCCGGATGGGCTCGAAAACTACTGGGCCGATTGACCTGAGGTTTGGTAAAGGATACAGCTTGAAACCTCGAGTCACTTTTGATTTTCATATATTTTTCACGCAATCAGACAGTAAAATTACTGCATAATAATATTTATAAATGTATTTGTGTTCACGATTGATGAGATGCCAATGCTTTCTTACTCATATTCTTCTATGCGACCAAAGGAGTGGATTCAAACCCCCCAACATTGAGGACAGAAGGAGAACCTCGCCTGCCGCGTTACACAGCTGTCTTATCCGTCCAAAACATGACATTGTAAGAATAATATTACCGTATTCATAATGTTGCGTCAAACGTAGGCCTACGGTTGTTACAAGATACACAAGTACTGCCTTGAGAGGAAATACTTCCGTTAATATGCGGAAATTATTACGGAATCATGCTTTGTCCTTTTCATAGCTTGTTATCATAATCTCAGCCTTGTCATTTTATGGGAAATCTGTATTCTCCATAAGATATACGTCAGTGACTGAATGTAGTAATATATGACAGCACGCACCTTCGTTATCAGTATCATAGACACACTTGCATGAATGGTGCTTCACTTCATATGGCATTTGCTTATCTGCACGTTCGCGGCCTTCGCGCTGTAGCCCGAGTAAGACTTCGCCTTCGGTCACGTGACTGCTCGAGCTTGCTTCGAAGAGGCTCGAACCTCGGCGCGTATCGGGTCGGCTCTATCCCTCTCGAACACGGGTATAGTTTGCCCATCACTACAGCCAGCTCAGTGTGTAGCAGGAACGTGATGATGGCGGTGCGCGAGGCAGACGAGCAGGTACAAAACAATTTCTTGTAGATTTTCGTGGATTCGAAAGGACACATTACACTATTTATTTATAGACATGATATGGTCTTTTGGGCTTATGCCGTGTCAAGAAAACAAGGTGACCGGGCAAGTTGGCCGTGCGGTCAGGGGCACGCGGCTGTGAGCTTGCATCCGGGAGATAGCGGGTTCGATTCCCACTGTCGGCAGCCCTGAAGATGGTTTTCCGTGGTTTCCCATTTTCACACCAGGCAAATGCTGAGGCTGTACCTTAATTAAGGCCGCGGCCGCTTCCTTCGAACTCCTAAGCCTTCCCTATCCGATCGTCGCCTTATCTGTGTCGGTGTTGACGTAAAGCAACTAGCAAACAATGAACAATGAAATAATGGTAATTATTTCTAGAAAAACTAACTCATCACATACATTGAATTTTCTTGATGTTGCAAGGCTCTCTGTTGAACATGTGGCAATTGCTTTGACAGTTAACTTCTTTTAGTAATTTCACGTAACTGTCGAGATCATGAGGGAACTCAAAATCTAAGTTATCAAACATTATGTAACATCCGATTCTATGTTGTGCATATTCCAATTAGTAGTGGATCTCTAAAAAATAATATAAAGAGCTGTGGTGATCTTAAATGTCATTGTCTTTTGTATTATTCACAAATTTATACAGAAATATTTACGTGGTCATCTGAGTCATCTCTCGTCTGTTCAATAGTGATGTTCAGTTAGTCTTATTTTGAAGTTCCAGCTTATGTAATGGGCGGTGCTTCTGAAAAGAAATGTGATATCTGTTATTAAATTAATAAAAATGATATGGCGTCTGTTTGCTTGTTTGTTTATTTGTTTGTTCTGGAAACTATTGGACCGATTGACCTGAAATTTGGTAATGATATACCGTAGCTTGAAATCTCTAGTTATGCAAGGATTACTTGATTTTGATAAATTTCACCATTAAGAACTAGTGGGGGATTTTACAAGGGTATGTCCCTAATTTGGGCAATTTTGGTCCTACATAATCTAAAGCAGTGTGGACGGTTGGGGGGGGGGGGGGTTGTGCTGAGCCCTGTGTAGTCGACCATTTTATAAAACTGCAGTCCAAAAGAGAAGGATGAAAAAAGCAAACAGGGCCTTGTTTGTGTGTTTATTTACTTATACTACCAACAGAATGTGACTTAGTGGCAAAAATATTAAATTTTTATTCCATTTTAGCCACCTAAAACTAGGACTTGTTAAAAAAGGCAATTTATACAAACCCTATTGTCTAATCCCTAATTATTTGCTTTACATAAAAAAATACTTAGCAGAAATACACACAAAAGTCATTTGAAGCAGCTGACAGATTTTTCAGCCCTACAGCATGTACGACTAATTAGCTTCTAACCTTAAAATCAGAAAATAGACCATACAGCAGCGTGTAGAGACGCAGTTAGTATCTGATGGTATAACACCTTACCTGCGTACATGTGTAATTGTTCCTTTGGTGAAAGTTTTATTGTACAGTATTGAATCAAAATCTAAAAAAAAAAAAAAAAAAAAGACTATTATTACTGCACTTAAGATGGTTAAACTGTCAACCTTTACTTATCTGTCAAAATACGCTCAGAGAGCATAACAAATTTACCATTTTATAGCTGTTTTGTTTCCGTTTTGTTGTCTACTTGCCCCCCTCTCCCCGCCCGTGTTCCCCAGGCCGCCATTACTCTTCTGTTTTCTATAAATGGTTTTTGACCCCCCCCCCCTTCACTTCTAATGTCCAATCGCTGCTACTGAACTAAACCGTTGGTCCTGTCGAAAAACGAAGTGCACCATGTAGCCTTGTTTTACAAGAAATGTCATTTCTCTAACGGAGTTCAATAGTATAGTATTGACAAGGCGGACGCCTATTAAACTCCTTATTTTCAGTGCAATGAGATTAATGGTAAAAGTCAATACAGACCAAAAGAGACCACAAAAGTGGTCAAATTAATAGACTCTAATGGCTTTCCAGAAAATTCAGACCGGGCGAGTTGGCCGTGCGCGTAGAGGCGCGCGGCTGTGAGCTTGCATCCGGGAGATAGTAGGTTCGAATCCCACTATCGGCAGCCCTGAAGATGGTTTTCCGTGGTTTCCCATTTTCACACCAGGCAAATGCTGGGGCTGTACCTTAATTAAGGCCACGGCCGCTTCCTTCCAACTCCTAGGCCTTTCCCATCCCATCGTCGCCATAAGACCTATCTGTGTCGGTGCGACGTAAAGCCCCTAGCAAAAAAAAAAAAAAAAAAAAAGAAAATTCAGCTTTGTTGTGTTTTTGGCTGTGGTCGCCTTTGCTAATGTGTAGGCTACTCATTTCTCGCATAAGTAGAGGTGTGAAGCCAAGACCGACTCCAGTCCTCAGGCTGTAATATTAAAAAAAACCATGGCGGCCGAAGTAGCCGTATTGCTCGAATTGGCTAACGCAAAAATATCACATAATATGGTGGTAATTTAACATGAAAAATTTAACATCCTAGGGAAAATCACTTTTTTTAACGTATGAAAACGCTTTGCCAACAAGTAGGCACCACATATAATCGACTAGAATCACATATATTCTACTAGAAAAGAGAACAACAAGTTGATTATGTAGAAATTTCATTTTGTCAAATAATGTTTTCTCTTAAATTTCACTTCGCTCAATAGAGGAAAATGCATAATAAAACTGTTATAATTACATTTATAACATCATTTTCAATGTTTCAAAGTAAATTAAGGTGCAAAATTCCTCAATTTATTCCCTCTCATAAGAACTATGAAACATAATTTGTTGCCTTACTTTTGAAGTAAGCACCCAATGAAAGGGAAGACACCTGAAATAATAATGTTATGCGCCTTTCGTCCCACTAACTACTTTCTTACGGGTTTTGGAGACGCGGAAGTGTCGGAATTTATTCCTTCAGTAGTTCCTTTATGTTCCAGTAACTCTACCGACACGAGGCTGATGTATTTGAGCACCTTCAAATACCACCGGGCTGAGCCAGGATCGAACTTGCCAACTTGGGGTCAGAAGGCCAGCGCCTTAACCGCCTGAGCCAATCAGCCCAAGTACACCCGAAATGATTGTTAACCCAATGGACGGCCCTGATAATGCTAACATAATATTGACATATTGCATAGCAGCTCTTCACACAATAATGGTAACCTTAGTAATGAAATATTCAGACACTTAAAGATAGAATAGGTTTCTACCTATTAAAGAACGTGTGCAAAATCCATATTTAACCACATGGACGAGTTTCAGTTCGGTGTAGTCTGCTTGATAACTGATAACCACAGCATGAATCGGAAGGTGTTGGTGGTGTTAAACCCTGCTTTACAAACCCAGCTAATCCCTCCAAGTCATTATTTCTTCTGTGTAACAATATATAGATTGCTCCATCTGTCACACTTATACGTTTTGTTATACTCCAAGATCTAGTCAAAAATTTCTGCAGGCAAGCACAGATTATTGTAAAATACACTTCCATCTAAATCATTCGACACTTTAAAAAGCACATAGACACTGACGGAATATCACAGTATCAATTATATTCTATCTACATTATATTTTTTGAGGAACACGAACAGGTTCACCGTTTGGAATTGGAGAAGTCTTCCCTAACCTCAGACTTATTCTCAGAATGACGTATGCACACTAAAGTTTTGTCATCGACTTCAAAATAATCACGATGCATATTCCTAATCCATTTCTCTCTTTAATGTTTTATTCCATAGAAAAATTAAAAATAATTGTATGAGAGGCGTTGCCATAGTTAGACTTAAACCTGGTTCACAACAAGATCAAAACAAACAGATTCTCACATTACTGTGTATAATTACATATCCTAAATGTCCGTTGGCTCATATAAATACACTCGCACACGTATATTCTACAAATAATCTATCGTCTAATTTAATGAAATTACACTGACTACATACGATAACAACAAATCAAAACAAACCCACATTTCCAACAATTGTTGACGATAAATGTTACTTTCTTTATAGGCAGTGAGGCAGTAATTAAAAGTGAGAGGACTTTTCCTATTTGTGAAACTCACAGCCTGACTTTTAACCCCGTTTATCACCACACCATTCCCTTTTGTCCATCTCGCAACACTATCAAGGTCATTAGCTAGTTGCTCACAATCTTGTAACTTATTTATTACTCTCTACAGAATAACATCATCTGCAAATCATCTCTGATTCCACTTCTTTACTCATATCATTTATATAATAAGAAAACATAAAGGTCCAATAATACTGTCTTCAGGAATTTCCCTCTTAATTATTGCAGTGTCAGATAAAGCTTTGCCTACTCTAATTCTCTGAGATCTATAGAGATAATGAGTGCGTTTAGAGATTGCTTTGGCAAGCGCCTGCCTGGTAAAGCTACTCTGCTTGATTAGGAGAAACATGCTTTTAGCTTCAGGCAGTGCCAAAAACAGGCTGCATAGGGAAGAAACGCGTGCCGCCATCAATTGAGCAGTCTCCAATGAAGTCCATTCGCTAAAGAGCAGCTGAACTTCAAGTACCGCTGTCAACAATGCATGAACACATTAAAAGAGATTTGAAAATGAAAGGATTTAGACCGATGCATGGGAATGAATTATCTGACAATGACATGGAGCAGCGACTTGCAGCCTGCCGTGCTTTGTTGGCACAATTTCCAAATGTTGTGTCTCGCTCCAGAGTGTTATTATCTGATGAATGTGTGATATATCGCGGTTCTCAGAGGAGGGATGTGGTTGTCTGCTCTAAGGAAAATCCCTATTATGTGCAAGAGTTGGAAAGAAACCCACCTCAAGTTATGGTATGGGCTGAGATGTCATCATGCGACCTGTTTGGAGCATATTATTTTAAAGGGTACATGAATGGAAATTCTTATTTGCACATGTTACAAACTTGGTTAATACCTCAGCTCCAAGACAAGGGAATCATTGATCGTGTGGTTACAGCAGGATGGAACTCCAGGACATTTTGATATTCAGGTGCATGAGTTCCTTGATAAACAATATTGAGGCCGGTGGATTGAGCATGGCTCGCCAACATCTTCAGACCCATTTAAATGGCCACCACGAAGTCTGAACCTTACCATGCCAGACAACTCATTGTGAGGAGTACCGGTAATCAAGCCTCATGTGGCTCAACAGTACACGACTATGGAAGAATTGTGCCAACGTGTGGAGGAAGCCTTTCAAAACATAACTTCTGAGATGCTCTACAAGATGTGAATGAGGACTTGGAGACGGATAGAACTCTGTGTGCACATACAGATCCCCTGGGCACATAGTTTTTATATGTAAGTACTCCACTATACAATATAATGTTTTGACGTAGCGATGCGGGGACTTCTCAGACACCCCGTATAGCTGTATTGTTGAGAGTGCTAAGAGTGCTTATCCATGTTTGAGAACTGCTGTGGGCTGTATAGTTTATTTATTCGGTTATTCACCAGTGAGTTTTAATTCACATTTCTTTTTGTGTCACTAGCCACTTTAATCCATGCTCGTAAACCTGCACAAAGAATGAGTACTTTAGCTAGTCGTTTATAATACAGATATCGTAGAAAATGCTGTGAACCAGACCTTGGCTTAAAGTAAACATTTTAGGAAATCATATCTTTTATGAACATTATTAAAAAGTAGATTATGGTAAGTGTTCTCTTAATCTTGAAAATCGTAACTTCCTGCATTCCAAACACTCAGATAAGGTCAAAGGATTTTTTCCACCTTCCAATACTTATTTTATTTTTATAGCTAATTTTCATGCATATACAAACGTGTGTCAACTTAAATTCTAGCTAAACATTACAAGAACATGTTTCATTCCATTTTGGAACATCTTCAGCTTAAAAACATATATGAAGTACAAATATTGGCATATTTATTTATTCATTTTAATGTTTTAGCCAACATAGGACTACTTGAGTCAGGTTTATGGAGGTTTTTCTCCTTTTTGTCAGCCCAATACTGCTTCATCCTTTCTGAACGTAATTTTCTTTCTGTTTCTGGAATCACTCTTCCTATTCTCTGTTGATTTTTGTCTGTAGTCTAGTGTGTTTATCTGTCAATATCTTGAGTGTATTTGTTTTGTATTTTAAATCTTCTTTTTCAATATATAACTCTCTCATGTCTTTTGTAAGTTCTGTGATCCATCTAATATTATTCTTACTCTTCCATAATTTTTCTATTTTTTTTACTTACTCTGTTTTCTGGTGACAGCATTACGTGCTCTAAGAATGATACTCATTTCTTTTTCATTGTGCTAGCCACAGGTTCTATTTCTTTACAAACTGTTTCATTGGAAGCTAGTCTCCAGACTCCATTTACTTGATAATTTTTATTTAAACAGGTTATCACTATTCTCCTTTCTGACTTGAGTACTCTATCTATTGCAAGTGTGTTTGTTGTTTTGAATAATGTTTCACATGCATATGTAATTTGTGGCTGGGTGTTTTGTAGTGTTTCAATTTGATTGCTATTGAGAGACACTTTTTATTATATGTATTCTTGGTAACATGCTGTGCTGAAACCAGTTTATGTATTCTATTTTGCCATGCTGATTTCTCATTCAGGTTATACGTGATTATTTCTCCTAAATATTTCTACAATTTTTATTTCTTCGTCTCCCAGCTTAAATTTTTTTGCAAGTGGAAGTTGAGTTAGCATAATTTCTGTTTTTTTCAAATGAAATTTTCAAACCAATATTTTGAGCTATTTCCTGTAAAGATTTTATTTGTTGTTTTGTTTCATCAGCAAATCCTAGACAGTTCAAATGTATGTTATCCTTCTGGGTTCCAGTTTTTATATTTTTCGAGTTGTTCTTGTACCAGTACCATTCCCTCATAACGTACTCTATAGTTCAGAGTTAAAAAGAAGAGGTGACAATCCGTCACCCTGTCTTAAACAAGTTGTTACCAAGAATGGTTCAGAAAGTTCTCCTCTGAACTTAATTTTAGAAATTGTATTAGTTAGAGTAAGTTCAGTCAGTTTGATTAGCTTTGGGTGATGTCCAAAATGTCAACATTTTTAATAATGATTGTCTGTGGATGGAGTTGTAAGATTTCTTGAAATATATAAACTTTATTGAAAGGGGTTTGTTTCATTTTCTGTAATATTCCATGACTAGCTTCAAAGTGATTATTTGTTAAGAGCAGCTTCTCCAAGGTCTGAAGCTTCCCTGGTATTCACCTAACTCTTGATCAAATTGTTCTTTAATCCGATTAAATAGTATCTTAGAGAAAATCTTATATGTGCAGTCAAGGATGGAAATACATACCTCTATAGTTGTCTGGATTACTTCTTTCACCTTTTTTATGAATTGGATTACTTATAGGTACTGTCCATTATTCTGAAAATTTTTCTGACATCCATAGCTTTTGTAATATCATATGGAGGGATGTCTGAGTTGCACTGCTGGCGTATTTCCACATCTCTGCAGAAACCTGGTCTTCTCCACATCCTTTGTAGTTCTTCATTTCCTTAAGCACTGTTTCAACTCCTTTTGCTGTAGGTGGGTGTATATTTTCTGGTTTAGTTTTTATCGGGGTATGTGCATCAGTTAATAAGAGCTTTTCAGGTTCATCACTGTTCAAGAGTTTGTTAAATGCTTCCGCCATGATTTCTGCGTTTTACTTATTGTTATGCACTATTTTTCCTTCTTTATTTTTCAACAATAACATGGGGGAGTTGTATTTTTGCAATTGTTTACCAAAGGCTTTATAATGAATTGGTTTTGTAATAATTTTCGTCAGTAGAGTTTATTAAATCTTTTTGATATCTTCTCTTAATTCTTCTAATAGTTTGGGTGAATTCTTTTCTGACATTCTTGAGGTTCATGGCATTTTTTCTGTTTTGTTGGCTAGAAATTTCAACTAAGCTTGATATCTTTTTTCGTGCATTCTATCACAATCATAGGTCTACCAGACACGCCTTTTCCTTTGATTTAATGGAGCTAGATCTTCTGCATTCTGTTTAAGAATTGTTATTAGGTCATCTGAATTGTCTGTTAGTCTTATAGTTCCTGTTCTTTGCCGATACTGGGCATTCTGGATTAACTGATGAGGGTCGTATGTCCTTTTCTCTCCAACTCTATTTTGTCTTTTTCTTCTTAATGGGGTAAATTTAATGTTGATTTTAATTATGTAATGATCTGAACCAGTGTCTGCTCCTCTTAGAACTTTGACATTGTGGATTTCCTTGTGAAAGAATTTGTCCATACATACGTGATCTAACTGCCATTCCCCTTTTGTCCAATCAGGATGTTTCCAAGTTTTAAGTTTGTGTGGTTTTCTTTTAAAATATGTAGATCTGGAGATTACTCCATGGGTTCTGAAAATTTCTATGCGTCTTTAGCCATTTTTGTTAGTATATTATGAGGAGCCCACTTTCCTACTACATGTCAATACTTTTTTTCCTTACCCAGTTGAGCGTTAAAAGTCCGCTATAAGGATCTCTTTGTTATTTGTATTTATTTTATTCATTGACTGATCAAGGAGATCCCAGAAATTATCAACTTCTTGCAGAGTTTTTGTTACGAAATTTTCTTCATTGGTAGGGGCATGAACATTTATGATGGTGTAAAGTTTGTTTGTGATTTGTAAATTTAGAATTGCAATTCTCGGTGAGATGGCTTTAAAATCAATGACGTAATCTAGTATTTTCAAATTTACTATAAATCCTGTACCAAATTGGGGGCAGTGTTTCATGACCCTTTGGCCTGGCTTCCCATTATTCACACCATAACCTTGAGTATCAAAGAGATCTTCTGTTAAATTTCTCATTTCTTGGAGCCCTACCAGAGGAATATTTTGTGTATTTAATTCATTTGTTAAGTTCATGATCTTTCCGCTTTTCAGAAAGGAATTTATATTGTGTGTCGCCATGTAGTTAATATGCTTATGTTTGATTCTATGTTTGTGTGTTTGGTTACATGTATGTATTTTTGAGTGTTCAAATTTGTTCTTGTCTTTTAGGCGACTACCCACCAAATCTGATGTAGTCTTCTCAATCCTTAAGGGGATGGACTGTGGAATTCTTTTTGTAAAAGACTTTTCCATATCTGATTATCAAAGGTTATCAATCTTAAGTGGATCAAGCTCTGATTTAACTACAGTTGTTGGCCACAGAGGATATTTATTCAGCCACCACTAATATGTGAAACAGATGCTGTTGAGGCACCGCCACCGTCACTTTTAATTACTACGTTAATGGTGTGAAAGTTCCTTATGGGGATCACTGTAAGTACGTAGGTGTTAATATAAGGAAAGATCTTCGTTGGGGTAATCACATAAATGGGATTGTAAATAAAGGGTGCAGATCTCTGCACATGGTTATGAGGGTGTTTAGGGGTTGTAGTAAGGATTTAAAGGAGAGGGAATACAAGTGTCTGATAAGACTCCAAGTAGAGTGTGGTTCCAGTGTCTGGGACCCTCACCAGGATTACTTTATTCAAGAACTGGAAAAAATCCAGAGAAAAGCAGCTCGATTTGTTCTTGTTGATTTCTGACAAAAGAGTAGCATTACAAAATTGTTGCAAAATTTGGGCTGGGAAGACTTCGGAGAAAGAATACGAGCTGCTCGACTAATATCCAATAACAGACCATTTATATTGGTATTATAAGTGGTATGTTCCGAGCTGTCAGTGGAGAGAAGGCGTGGAATGCCAGTAGTGGATGAATAAGTTTGAGTGTGTCTTTAAAAAATAGGAAAGATCACAATATGAAAGTTGGAATTCAAGAGGACAAATTGGGGCAAATATTCTTTGATAGGGATTGGAATAACTTACCAAGGGAGAAGTTCAATAAATTTCCAATTTCTTTTAAATCATTCAAGAAAAAGCTAGGAAAATGAATGATAGGGAATCTGGCACCTGGGTGACTGCCCTAAATGCAGATCGGTAGTGATTGATTAAATATTTTAACTTCATTATCACCTTTGGTGTTCCTCATTATTTTATATGTGCCAATATTTGTACTTTATATATGTTTTTAAGCTGAAGATGCTTCAAAATGAAATGAAACATGTTCTTGTAATGTTTAGCTAGAATTTAAGCTGACACATGTTTGTATATGCATAAAAACTAGCTATAAAAATAAAATAAGTATTCGAAGGTGGCGACAAGCCTTTGACCTTAGTTGAGTTAAAGCGAATACAGGATAAAAAATGAAATTCATAAGTTGTTCCAAACACTTGCAACGTTTGACCTAAATTGACTGAGGATCTATATCTAAATTATGGTTCTCCTCAGTTGTGGATGCATTAGTGCACTTGCAGTGTTGTGCTGGAGTGTTAGCTGTGTTAAGTTAGCAACCCCTGTGGTCGTGCTTGGCTGGTGGAGGTTGTCCGTAACGTACACCGGGGAGCAGTTGATCATGGGTAGTGGGCTGTGCATCAGGTAAGGCTCTGAGTGTGGGTAACTTACTACTTTGTGCAAGCACTCTCCTCTGGTTATAGAACAAAATTCTGTCACTTATTAAATGTGAGACACCCGTCTCGGTTGACGAACAGACTTCAGGGAGGTGAATTGTGTGAGAAGTGCCTACGTTAATAAAATCAGTTTTTTTAAAACTTGACATAGTTCTTTCTACAGTCACTAGATGGCATTAATAGAACCTTAATCAGGGGTGACTTTGTGAAAAACATATATTCAGTCCAGCTGATGAGTCCGCTGCTACACTGGGGTGAAACGCTGGTAATTTCACAATTGAAAAGGCCTAAAGAGTTTTATCTTTTTGTAAATGCTGTATCTTTGTTAATATAGGTAAATTTATTCAGTACTTAGCTAGTGTTAGTCACTTCTTTTACTTAGACATGATTCTTATGTCCAACTATCTTTACATGCTGCTTGTAGGATAGCTCTGAGAAGAGCTCTTTCCTTGCGATGTTGTCATTATTGCTGGGAGATTGTTCAAAAGATAGCTCCAGCATCCAGAGTTGTTGCTTTCTTAGCACCACCCAGGACCTGAAAATTTAACTTTGATATGATGCCCCAAGATTCATGTTTCTTGTTTATGAACATTTGTGTCTATCTTTCTTAAAGTACCTATACATACCTTTCCATTTTTCTGTAAAACTCACATGACTGCCAATAATCCTTGCCGTCATGTTACCATTGGCTGACGTCTTTGGTAAATTAAATTTCTTAGTAAATTCCTTCAGTTTTTCCATGCTTGCAAAACAATTCTTATCTCTATTACTTTCCACCCTCCACCTCCTTAATCTCTTTATTCCTTTGTTGTAAAATTGCAAATCTTCTTCATTCCATACCATCTTTAAAGGTACATACCTGTTTTCAAACTCCCCAGCAATTGCTTTAAACGATATAAACGTTGTTTCCCATAGTGAACCTGAAATACCTGTCCCGAATGAGTAAATTTATAATACCATTATAGTTGGTACGTTATTGGACATTATACATTTTCCAGCTAACTCATTCCTGGTTGCCAGCGTTTTGTCCCAGTGTGGTAAGTTGAGCTCATTAGTTGGTAAATAGCACACCTACCAAGATGCATGGCTAGTGCATACCGTGGAGTCCACTGCTTAGGCTACTTGGAGCCACCGGCAGTGCCAGTGCACTATGACAGACTTTGTCCATGGTATGCACTAGCCATGCATCTTGGTAGGTGTGCTATTTACCAACTAATGAGCTCAACATAGCACACTAGCGTGGAACGCTGGCAACCAGGAATGAGTTGGCCGGAAAATTTATAATGTCCAATAACGGACCATTTATATTGGTATTATAAATGTACTCATTCCGGACAAGTATTTCAGGTTCCCTATGGGAATCAATGTTTATATCATCTGTTGGCCAGGCTGGCGTCAATTTTTGAAAATGAAACAAGGTCTCTCAGTGCATTGGTACTGCCAGTGGCTCCAAGTAGCATACGCAGTGGCCTGTATGTACTAGCCATGTGCCTTGGTAGGTGTGCTATTTACTAACTGATGAGCCTAATTTGGCATACTGGGGCAAAATGCTTGCAACCAGGAATGAGTTAGCCAGAAAATTTATAATGTCCAATAACGGACTATTTATATTGGTATTATATACTTGCTTTAAACTCATCCCTAGACAGTTGACACTTTATTCAACATTTTCCACCGATCATAATTATTTTTCATAATGTTTGAAAACTTGCTCATGGCTCTCTTATTAACCATATGGTACTGCCTATTATCAGTTTTATAATATACTTTCTATTGCATTTAGTTTTAACTATGACTAAAACTGATGACACTTCAGTTTCCCTATAGCATATAACAGTGTTTGCCACTTGGTGGTCCACAGACTCCTGGGGTTCCAAGAAACACTCAAATTTTCGAAATCAGAATTTTATAAGCTCTCCGATAGTACAGGTAAAAGAATGCTGTGAGTTAACACGAGTGTCACGAAACATGCGACTATCTAGACATATCTGTATCTTATCTGAACGTGTCATGCATGCAATTGCAACATAACTGCTAAGTGATGAGAATCCCTTAATTATTGTTTGTATACTGAGGTATAACTCAACAGATCAACATTTATGGACATTTCTGCCACTAAAAGCTCATAGGAGTCACTATCAGGAGTCAGTATCCAGTATTCGGGATGGGTTCGAACCCCACTGTCAGTACCCCAGAGCTTCTTTCCCAGTCCTAGCCCATTCCTGCCCATCGTCGCCATAAGACCCATCTGTGTCGATGCGATGTAAAGCAAAAAAAAAAAAAAAAAAAAAAAAGCAAAAGCTCATAGGTTTGTTCACTGTCATCATTTATGGTCTGCTCATTCAAGGCTGAACTGAACCATGTTATTTCTATTCCTACCCGTTTGGGCCATTGTAAGGGGAGTACTGTTGTTTTGTTGGTTTTGATTTATTGTATGTTTGTACATACGTAGGCCCTATTGACTTCTTGTCGAGTTTAGGTTTGTATGTACAGGGCAATTCAAAATGATGGACCCAATTTCATAAATTTATTCTATGAAATCTAATGAACATATCATACTATGAGATATGCGCAAAGAAAGGCAAACTCTCAAAGTTTAGTTGAGTTTAGATTTCATCCCACATGGTTTCATTTTCAGCCATTATGAGCGTGCAGGAAGCGAGTAAAGAAAATGGCTGTGGCTGGAGAGCAGAAGTTGTTCTGTGTGCTTGATTACCATGTAAACAAGTCTGTGATTAGTGTTCAGCGGCATTTCTGTACCAGGTATGGAAGAGACCCACCTACTGCAAAAGCCATTCGTGCGTGGTATGCAAAATTCAGAGATACGGGCTGCATCTGTAAGCGAAAGTCGACTGGCTGTCCTTCGACTGGGGAAGAGACAGTGGAACGTGTTCGCACCAGTTTTGTGTGGAGTCCGCAGAAGTCCACCTACCGGACAGTGAGGCAACTTGAACTTCCACAGGCAACTGTTTGGCGCATTCTGCACAACCATTGCAACGTTCAGAGCCATCTCAACGAGACATTGGCACAACGCTGGATAGGTCGTGCATCTCAGGAGGATTGAACTCTCATTCATTGCCCATAGCGTTCCCCCAACTTAACCCCGTGTGATTTCTTCTTGTCGGGTTTCGTAAAGGATCATGTTTACGTACCACCTCCTCCACTAACATTGGACGACCTTTGTGCCCGCATCACAGCAGCCATCGCAGAGATTATCTGCGACACACTACACAAGGTTTGGCAGGAGATAGACTATCGGCTTGATGTATGTCGTGTTACGCGAGGTGCTCACATAGAACACTTGTGATATGACTGAAAAAAACTTTGTGAGTTTATCGTTCTTAGCACATATCTCGCATTACGATATGTTATTTAGATTTCACAGAATAAATTTATGAAATCCGGTCCATAATTTTGAACTGCCCTGTATTTGGTTTTCTTCTGATAATGTCCTTTTCCTTTTCTTCGGCTATTTCACGTTTATTAAAATCTGCATATTTACATACACTTGTTATTGAATTATATACATTGTGATATTTGAGTAAGTAGTCTGAAGCTGAGTTTTTATTGCCTCTTCTTCGTCATTATTGTTTTACAACACGTGAATTCGCAAACATTTGATTTGTATTTGTATATGTGTTTTTATACATTGTTGACATTAACATATTATTAACACAGATAGAATTTAATATTGAAGGATTGAAGAAGAACAAAAAGAATAAGAAAAGCAAAGAAGGAAATTTCAGTCTGAGTCAAAAAGAGATTTTGTCAATTAATTTTTTTTTACATAGGTTTGCCTGAAGGAAAATAGGGATTTTTAACATTGTGCTCATGGCTGCTTGCTTGTGCGGTACTACCAGTCAGAGAGCAGGCAGAAATTTTGCTTGGTGGGCTGTAACAAACAAAATATAGTTCTAATACTGGTGGTTTTGAATTCAACAATTCACAGTACATAAATATGTATTCATTATTAACTGCCACTTTGTTAACAACGCAGGGATGAACAGTAGTCAGAAAGCTCAAAGTTGACTAAATTCCAATATAAATGGTCCGTTATTCTTGGTTGCCAGTATTTCGCCGCAGTGTGCCAATTTGGACATCAGTTGGTAATTAGCACACCTACCAAGGTGCATGTAGAGGAGGCCACTGCACAGGCTACTTGGAGCTACAGGCTGTGCCAGTGTGCAATGAATTTGCTCATTCAGGACAAATATTTCAGGTTCCCTAAGAAATCAATATCTGTATCATCTGATGGCCTAGCAGGCATCAGTTTTAGTAAAAGAGACCAAGTCTCTCATAACGATGTTAAAAAGTCTTGGTAATGCTTGGTAGATTATACAGCCGGTGAAGAAGAGAACACTTAGGTTCTTAAAACATGTACGGCATTTAGCCAACAGTAAAAGATTGTAATAATTATTGAGTAGGTGTACTATAAGTATTATTGCTGATAGACTGAAGTGTTTCCTGTGGAGACTGTAAGATATTGTGGCTGTTTCAGGAGTGAAGACGACTCTGAAGAGCCACCTGTGGAGGATGCAGAAGACGTGCTGGACTTGGGACTGGGGGCCGAAGGTGAGTATCTGCTTCACTTCCTGTTGTACTGTTTGCTTGCTTTCCTCCTGTGATTGACACTGCTTGCCTTGTTTCAGCTGGACTTCTCTACGATGTTGCCTGCCCTATGGTCACCATCATCAGGTACGTACTGCTCTCATGGGTAAAGGTATGGTATATATTTAGCATGACTTGACATCAGTTTGGTGTTGCAGGCCACAGGCTGTGTCCGAGACGAAAGCCAAGAGTTTGGCACGTGAACCTTCCGTGCAGTCGGACAACAGCCACGGGTCCAGCGTCGAGTCGTACCTAGAGTCTCGCAAGCCTGATCCCGAAGAGGTGCTCATGAGCCTGGGGTTTGGTGGGCACGGGTCGACCTTGGACAGCGAGGTTTCGCGCATCCCGCGGCGCTTCCTTCAACCCTCCAAGGTACCTCGTTATTCATTTATGGCCTATCCCAGAAAATCTAAATTTATGCATAAGGTAGAGACTGATTAGAAATTAACATCAATAAGATTCTTCTTATATTTACATTGATGCTACAATGACCCATAGTGATAGACATGATCTTTTTGTTTTTTGTTTGTGTGAAAGAAGTGAACTACAGGAATTCTTTACGTTTTGCAAAGACTTTGTTCCGCGTCCTCAGAAGAGAAAATCGTCCGACTACAACTGCTCGAACAATGTCACTTGACCTTGCTCTATTGATTAAGTGATACTCTTGTTCATCACCAAATGGCTTCCTGTGTGCTGTTGCCATCTCTGCTCCAAGCCACATGTTTCATGTTTATTGGGCTGATTACCGTATGCTACTTGTGGACATCTGATGCTGAGCAAGGCTATCATTTAATCAATAGAGCAACTGTCAAGTGTTTTCCAAATTCAAACCATCATTAGATCAGTCGTCATGGTTGGACAGGTTTCTCTTACAATCATCCTCCTCCTTTGGGCCAATGACCTAGATCATCATCATCATCATCATCATACTCCTTTCACCTTATCCAGCTCCTGCCAGGTCGGGGGATTTACGGCACTTCTCCACTCTTTCACTCTCCTTCCACCATTCCTCTTCCATAATTTTGTTCCAGTCTAGGTTTCTTCTTCTTGCACTCCTCTTTACTGAATCAATTCACCTTGCTCTAGGTCTCCTTCTTTTTTTCTTTCTCTTGACTTAATCTCCATGATCTCTTCTGGTATTCCTTCCTCCTCCATCCTTTTTACAAGTCAAAATGATCTTCATTTCTTAATCTATCTTTCCTTGTCTTCCCTATCATAGTTCTTAGGGATTTAATTTCACTGTATTACCAAGCTCGATAGCTGCAGTCACTTAAGTGCGGCCAGTATCCAGTAGAAAGGAGAATAATAATACATTGTTTTTCACCTATTCAATACTTAACTAGCATACAAAATTTGGATTTCATCCTTATTTTATTGCCAAATTATTAAAAACGTGGTACATGTTTCACTCTTTTTTAGAGCATCTTCAGCCGTATTGTCATCACAAGGTTAATTAGGAACATTGAACTTGAATTTGTATACATGATTTGTCATTAGCAAACTTAAATAATACAATTTTCGAGAAACCTTATTAAATGTAATTATCTTATATATTACGTCGTATGGCTGTGATTAAACTTAAAACTTAAAAAAAAATTAATAAAACATTTTAAGTTCAAACAACAAACTTTTAAGAAAATTAGTAGTTTTAATAGATTGTGAAAAATAGTCACACTTAGACCAAATAATTGATGTCACATACGTGAATATTCTAATAGTGTTAATTTCAATGTTAATAATTGTTATATTCCTATATCACAGCCATACGACATCATATATAGATAATTATGTTTAATAAGGTTTCTCAAAAATTGTATTATTTAAGTTTGCTAATGCCAAATCATGTATACAAATTAAAGTTCAATGTTCCTAATTAACCTTGTGATGACAATATGGCTGAAGATGCTATAGAAAAGAGTGAAACATGTACCCATTTTTAATAATTTGGCAATAAAATAAGGATGAAGTCCAAATTTTGTATGCTAGTTAAGTATTGAATAGGTGAAAAACAATGTACTATTATTCTCCTTTCAATTGATTTTCAATACGGGATCTAAAATGAGAATAGTCTCTTGCAGTATCCAGTATTTGGGAGATAGTGGTTTCGAACCCCACTGTCAGCAGCCCTGAAGATGGTTTTCCATGGTTTCCCATTTTCACACTAGGCAAATGCTGGGGCTGTACCTTAATTAGGCTACGGCCGCTCCCTTCCCACTCCTAGCCTTTTCCTGTCCCATCGTCGCCACAAGACCTATCTGTATCGATGTGATGTAAAGCAACTTGTAAAGAAAAAAAAAAAAAATCACTGGCTTGAATTCTACTCTGCTTCCTACTTGTCACTGTCCAGGTCAATATGGGTGCATAATACGTTGTATATATGAGGCAGTCCATTCCAAAACTCGTCTTATCCATCATAAGTGATTTTTCAGGAAAAGCGAAAAACCTGGAATTTTCGTAATATAAGTCTCACTTGTTTAAATGTATTACGACGCGTTCAAGTCCAATGTCATAGGGTCGTCTTACTGAAGAATTATAAATATAATTAGTAGAACGTCAATAAATTACATTTGTATTTTGGATAAGATGAGTTTTGGAGCACCCAAAAAAAATCAAAATATATTACCTCACACAACTTATTTTAAAACAAGAAAAATGAAAAGATTGAGAATATAAGGTTGTAATAAAACTCACCAGTACACTCATGCACCTTTTTGCTATCAGTATAATGATATTCACAAATAAATTAAACACAGCAGTGTGATTTTATCATATTTACATCCTATCCATAGTATTTGGAGAGAATTCTTCCCTTTATAGGCTACACTGCACTCACATAGAAGTAACTTGAACAATAAAACATAACTTTGTTGTTAATCAAACTCTCAAATCTGTTCCCTCCTCTTGAGTTCCATCACAAAGAACTTCTGTTTCTTCAGCAAGATTGTTTTCATCTACAGAAATTGAGGTGAACAGATTCTTATAAAAAGAAAGCATCTCATTCCTATCCCAATCCATTCCAAAATGCTCTTCAAGCAAACTTTTTACGTCCTTTACTTTGGCGGGATTCAAGTTTACTCCTGGCAATAATTCAGATGGCATTAGCATATCTCGCAGGCGTTTTCCCTTTTTCATTACGGATTTTCCTAAACTGATGTCTGAGTCGTAATGAGGTTCTCCCCATAAGGGTGACATTTCCCAGTGAGTCTCTGCTAATAAATCGTTTCACTGAAGAAAATTCAAAGTGCCAAGATGCAGGCATTTTCATCATGTTTTCAGAAACCATTTTCCAATTGTTCACCAAGCAGTCTCTGCCAAACTTGAAGACTTCAGCATGTTTGCTAAAGATGTCTTCATATTCTGCTGGATTACAGATTATAGGGCATTTCCGTATCTCTCTCTCTCTCTCTCTCTCTTTCTCTCTACTTGAGCAAATACCCTGTCAGAGGGCAGAAATGAGTGGCCTGTCATAGGAAAGACCAATTCAACACTTTCTATATTAGGCGGAGCTGTGTGTGTGTCAAGAAATATGAGCACATTGCAATCATTGTAGAATTGCGGTTCTGTCCTCCGCAGCCATCCGCACGAATTTGTATAGTAGTGAAGTTTGACAAATCAGTTTGTGATAATCGATGGTAAACTGCAGATGACGTTTCATTAGACCCCTTGTTGAATTCATGCTCCATCCATGTGTATGTAAAAACATTCTCCTTTGTCAACTTGGCATGTGAGGTACCCCTCACAATGGTAAAATTATAGGTGTACAATTGGCGACTGTAATAGGCAATTTGATCTGAAACTTTTCGATTCACAAGATTCTTTTGGCAGTCAAATGGAAATATTGCCATGCTGTCCTTTTCTTCTTGGAGCATTTTGAAAAAAGCTGCAGCCCTTAGTTTGTGTACTCTCAAGTTCCAAGATTAAATCATTCTTCAGTGATGCGTTCAAACCACTGCCGTCTCAATCCTATATACTGCCTGCTCTATGCTGTGCGGTTAACATGCTTCTCAGCGTAAGCTCTTAGTGTCACGAGCCTCCGCTAGGGGCGCCAGCTAACGCACCCAACTAATCTCCGTACCCACGTTGTTGTGTTCCAGTGCGTTTGCATCGAGCATGTATGTGTGTGTCTCTGGTTGTGAAATGTTATTGTGTTCCTATCTGTATATCAAAGCAGGAAATCCAAATTCTTCAGGTGTGAGGATTCCTGTTATCCCCCCAAGTAAAGAACTTTGGGAAAATTAGCTTAACGCTATATCAAGGCAAGGATCAACCAAGGGTAGTCAATGGAATCCATCCGATTATTCTCGTGTTTGTAGCCTGAATTTTAGAGATGAAGATAAAAGATAAAACTAAAAGAAAAATATACTGAAGCCAGAGAGTGAGCCTAGTCGATCTTCGAATTATCCCCATTACCTTCAAACCAGGAAAATAGCTCCACGAAAGACCAGACTGCGACAGTATTTCTTCGGAAGAAATCTGTGATGAAACAAGCTCTTCAGCCGCAGGAAATATATTGGATGACGAGTACGAAATTCATTTGAACTACGATGTATCAATCCAAGTCAATATTCCAACGAGTAAGAATGACAGCAGTGATCAGAAAATCAGACATTAGAGGCTCCGATCAAGAATTCTGAGACTGCGATAACAGCTGATGACTAACCATAATGAAGTTAAAAGACTACAGAGACTATTCAAAGACAACCCAGAAATTGATCGTCTGAATAAAGTAAAGGAAGCAGAAAACTATAAAGGAAAAACGACCGTTTTATAAATCAAATCCATAATTTTCGCACGACAAAATCTGGGCAGTCAGAACAAATCACGCGAAACTATGTGGCGTGGGGAATAGTATCCCAAACCCAAACCCCATGGCACCACAGCCCTTGAAGGGCCTTGGCCTACCAAGCGACCGCTGCTCAGCCCGGAGGCCTGCATACTACGAGATGTCTTGTGGTCGGCACAACGAATCCTCTCGGCCGTTATTCTTGGCTTTCTAGACCGGGAATAGTATCCCAAATGGTTAAAAATTTATTTTACATTAGTTGATAATCCTTAGTAACAATTTTTAGTAGGATTCCCTAAGTTGGCTTTTTTCATATTTTAACGCATGCGTTATTTAAGGCTCTCTTATTTATATGTGCTGGTTCATTAATATGGCAGGACTCCTGGTCTAGTGTCATCTCCGTCACAAAGTACTCTGGACAGCTAGCCTAAATGGAAAATGTTGATAGTTTTTGTCGGGATTTGCCTATGAGTGAAGGAGAGCTGAATGTAAAACTCTCAGACCGACAGAGAGGAGTGTAACAGTGATCGCTGATTAAATGGCTGATTAGGTACAGCTCCTCTACGATCGAACCAGTGACAAGTTCGTTTGCGTGGTCAATGCTGAAGGTGTATGTGGCACAGATATTGTAAAAATCTCCTGCTCTCGCGAATAAATTTATGTGTTTCCTTGTAATCGGTCTTTCAAATAAGTTCTCTAGTGCTTCTGCCTACTTCCTCGTGAAAGGCTTAGAAGTCTTCAATCTATCCATTTAGTTCAGCAATGATTACTGTAATGTTTTTCGGCAAAACAATCCAGATTGTGCGCGTTTCTATTCACCAGCAGATAAAATACTCACATTGGTTGAATGATGATTTCATCGAGTACGTTGAAATAATTCGGTTGGAATCAAAACGTAAAAAACTGAAGTGTCTGACTAATGAGACGGAAGATGCTGTCTCGCTAACTATGAAATCTATAGTGGAATGGGTCTTATCTGTTACGAAACCAGTTATTTTATGGTCTCCCTAGATGATTTTCTGGAGACGCAATAGAAGCTCTATTTAGTTCAGTGAGATTTAAACGAACGCACACACTGCATTATGTGCTATAAAATGTATCCTGTCAGCGAAATAGTGATAGAAATTATTTTGCGTCCAATGCTGGAAAATAACAGTAAGAAGAGGACTGAAAAGGTGCTCCGTTTCTCGTGTCGAAAAAATTCCGAAATTTGTATGTACCATGCAGCAGTGGTATGATCCTAATATGTCTAATGCAACTGGTAAGAGTTTTATATTTTACGTTTCTATATCTTAAGCCAAGCTCAAATGTGAAATGTTAGTTTCTGTATGTGCATTATCTTCTCAATTAGTAACATGTTAAGGATTATTTTTCATTTTATATTGGTGTTACGGACTAACTCTAATTTAACCAGCACGTGTTCTGGGTGCGTTAAGTGCTGCCATCTGCAGTGTCGCTGTAAACACAATTCTCGCGGCACAGAGCAGGCAGTATATAGAGATTGAGACGGCGGTGGTTCAAACTTTTAAGTTTAATTTTCTCCTTGAGCTCTATTCACTTTGAGCAAGCGTCAGTAACTGGTTTTCCGAATCCTATGTTTTAGCAACGCATAAAAATTTCACGGAAGAACCACCGCTTCACCCTGAGTTCTTCAGGTGATTTCTTGTTATACATTTTGTAAAGCTTAGCGATGCTTAAATTTCCGGGTAGATACTGTCTGACCAGTGACTTTCCGCGGCAAGAGTGACTTTCACAACACTGCAAACCTTCAATGAAACGTTGCACAGAGTGCCTCTTTTCAGTGTACTCTGGTTTGATCCTAGCTCCTCCCCTCTTTGCTGTTGGAAGTTTCCCTGTCGTGAAGTGATTTCTGGCAATCCTCTGAACCCGATCTTTGCTGACATGCAATACATTCAAGAATATCTTTGGCAGCCCTGAATGTGAAACTGTTCTGTATTAGCAAATTTTATATACCTTCCACAACAAGAGCAATATTTTCTGTCATCTTAATACACTCTATTCACTGCACAAAACTGCATGAAAGACTAACACAGTTCAAGAACAATTCAAAGAGTGGAAAGACTGGCATAAAACGCGGGTAAATTGTAGCGTGAGTCACGTGCTGAAATTATCCATTCCTATTGGTTGATTATATATGGTGAGTTTTGGAACGACAAGCGCCGTGGATAAGGCGAGTTATGGAACAATAGCCTAAGTTTGGTGACAGATTTCTATGGGAAAAGGCAAATTTTGGTGCTTAATTTTGTGATAGAACTATCACAAACATCATCAAGAAGGCAATGCTACCTCTAACTCTTTTTTTTTTTTTTTTAAATGGATAAGACGAGTTTTGGAACGGACCGCCTCATATTATCTCTTTACACTTCCTTGGTACTTCCTTATTTCAGACAAGGTTTCTTAAACTCTGGTAGAATGCATTGCCCTGATGCACCCTCTAGCTAATCTCCATGGCGAATCTTGTATTCTGCATTAATTCACTCATTAGGTATTTGAAACTGTCAACAATTTCAAGGCTTTGACCATCATTTTTCACAATGCCTTTCCCTTGTCTTTCTCCTCTTGATATGACCTTGGTTTCTCTTACAAATCGTAGAAAATTCATTCACTTTACTTCTTGCATGTGGCAAAGGAGAACAAAATATTCTTCTTTGGTAATAAGTGAAGGTATGAGTAGCTATCTTCTTCTCCACCACAGATCATGCCATTTGTAATGTTGGTTGTTACAGGTGAAAGGTGTGGCCATCGAGGACTTCTTACGCTATCAGCAGGATCTGATCGAGACTTTCGAGACGGGCTTCTCTGGCTACCATGGCCTGACTGGTAAGTTGGAGCCCTGTTCCTGTGTTGATCTCTTTCGACTGAGGATTGTGTTGTGAGCCCCTGGTGGTGGTTATCTTACAGGCTCGGAGCACTCCAGCATGGTGCTCATCTCTTCTGCCTCCTCTCCTATAAGAATGTTTCCCCCAATCTCTCCAGTTGCGGGGGACAGCGTGGTGAACATCCCAACTCGCTTTGTTCCCACACCCCCATCCGCAACACGCCGCAAGCTACTGTCTGTCCCGGGACGGACGCCGAGCGCCAGGCGCCATCTCGCAGTGCAGTCAGATCATCAACGACGTGCCAGTGAACCTTCACACCATTATAAGCACAAAACATAAAAGCCTTACATTTTTTGTACTTTTCTGTTTATTCCCTGTTCTGGATAGCAGATTTAGATGCACAGTCAGAAGTGCATACCGTATATAAAGATCATCGATGCTGTTGTCAGGCTAGGTGAACACTCCCAATGGAGATAGAAATGCCACATTGTTACTGTGACCTACAGAAAACCTGTTTATGCAATAATGAGGCGGACAATGTCCCATCACTTTAAATTATTGATATTTCTCTAATTCCAGTTTATACAGCAATCAATGTCTGCAAATCGTATCTTATTATGGACTGTGTTGTCTACTGGCTTCTGATTCATTTGTTGCTCTGTCTGCTGTGTGTCTCGCTGCATTCTCTGTTGTTTTCTGCCTGTTTTTGGAGATAATAGTCAGTAATGACTCTGAGGAGGGTCAGTGACATAACCATTAACACGTTAGCTGCCACACTACATTTGACAACCCCCCTCCCCCACTTAAGTGCCATTTTTAATGAAACATGGTTTCTCTTACATGTGTACTGGTAATAATTCACAAACAAGGTGAAAATGTTAATATACAGGGGCTCACAAGTGCCGTGGGTCGGCACATTTACTTTTAGTCATTACAAGCACTTAAAATAAAACTGTCGACCCGATCGGACACTGGCCTTTCATGGGAGATTGGGTGCGGGAACTTGAAGCCACATTGTTTGCTTCCTTTCACTACGTCAAAATCTATTGTATGTTGGTGTCTGTGAAAATGAGTGGTTACTTAGATGTTGCCAGGGAGCTGGTTGGCTGGAGACCCGAAACCAAACATCATAGCCCCCCGCTGCCGAGTGCGGCCTGCGGGGCACAGGCGTGCTTTGCTCTGTTGGCCGGTCAAGACTGGCCACCGGCTAGGATTTCTTAGGCCACCAAACATGGGCTTTAACCCGGCTCCACAGGGAATGTGTCCCTTCACCATCCATCATCACATCTCGCTACTGAAATACGTTATGTCAAATAATTTGTTCAAATTCTCAATTTCAGCTTGGTCATTACTACGTAAAATCATATGCTAACCTGATCGGGGTGATAAGTAACATCACATATTGTCATTTTATAAGTGTTCTATGCTGCGTAACCAACCAAATTGGGTGACAGTGTTACATCATTGGATGACCGAAGAATCTTGAGACACCATAGTTCAATTTTTCCGCGCTACTGTAAGAATAATTACCTAACAACCAGCTGTTGTCGGACCGGCGTAAATACCTGTACTGCCGGTTCAATTGGACCCCCATGGCAGCTAACATGTTAAATAATGTTGCATTGCCACTGCAGTAAAGAATCAGTGTGTATGTTATCTCTTGAACTATTAACTGGTGCTATATGAGTGTTGGATGCAATACAAGAGATGAGAACATTTCACACTACTGTCACTGGACTGGTTAATGTGTCACTTGTGTAGTATTCGCTCATTTCGTGAAGTTATTTGTTCAAATATGAAGGAGGAAGAGGAAGTGCAGGGTTGGTGTTATATCTTGGGTGAGCAGATTGAGTTTCCCGAGCGTGCAATGGGAGGTTGTAATGACGACACGGCTTGTACTCGCAGCTGGATGGCTACATGAATCTGTTCAGTATAGTCACTAGCTAATAATATTGCAAAAAGAAGGTGGAACAGGCTATGTCCATGCACAAGTCTATCACAATTGTATCAACAAGACCTCTTAGTATCAGTAGTTTTGTGCAATAACTAGACTGTGTTATCTTGAAATAATCGTCTTACAGCAGGAGCTGATTATGCATAGAAATCATAAACACCCATGGAATAGAATTCTTAGGCTTATTATTATCTCTAACTTTCTTAGCGAGCTACTGTGTATCTCCTGTTTGGTTCACACGGGGAGGCCACGACGTTTGAATCACGGATTATCTTCAAAACTTGTAAACTTTTAGTAGTCCATTAGGACAATATAATGTGCAAGTAGTAAGGTGTACTACTTAGGCGTTCTCGAGAAAATCGCAAGAGAAGTTTTTGCGTCGAATATGTACTGTTCCATTGCAATCATGAGCATGAGATGGTGGCAGTAGAGTGGTTAGCGTTCAAGCTCTGTAATTGGTGAATCACTGGATCGAGTTCTGCTCATCGTTATTTTTTTCAGCACTGGTCATATTCTTTCATATATATTACAATTCCAAGGTAATATAATGAAAAAATGTGTATTTGCATGAACGTTTATTGTATTTTCAATGTTATTTGGCAGTTCTGGGTACCTTACCTGATTTCACTGTCAGGTATGAGGAATTTTGCAAATCATGACAGGGATACATTATGCATTTGGTCATTTACTTGTCGATAATTAGATATAATATATTTTTGTAGTGATTCAAATTAGTAAATAGCCAAATAACATTGGAAATTCAATAAAAGTTTGTGCAAATACATGTATTTTTTCATTATATTACCTTGAAATTGTAATATATATGAAAAGAATATGTCCAGTGCTGAAAAAAAACAAACAATGAGCACAACCCGATCCAGCGATTATGGAGTGTGAACGCCAACTACTCGTCCAACACCATCTCGTGCTAATTATCGCAACGCACTGGTGCATATTTAACGTAAAAACTTCTCTTGGGATTTTCTTGAACGCCTAAGTACTTGCACATTGTGTTATCCTAATGGAAGACTAGAAGTGCACCAAGTTTGAAGATAACACGTGATCCGAATGCCATAGCCTCCCCTTGTCAAACTGATAATACACTCACAATTCCTGTATTGTCAGCCATGGTCTTGGGTGATGATACAGTTGGATGGGACCCATCACGCACACAGACAGCTCATATTCTGCTCATCTTTTACTATAATGTAAAGGTATGTTTGGTTGCTCGTGGAACATGTCCTGCTGATAATCACGAGCGATGGAGATGATAACGTTCGTCAGTCTTCACGTTTTTCCCTCCTCCCATATCTTTGCCCTGTATCCTCATAAGTCTGTTACTAGTGCTTTGCTGTGGGGGGTTAAAATCATGGTGCCAACATACCTGGGTAAAAGTGTAGTGATCTTTTTGATTTTGTTGTTGTTGTTGTTGAAACTCTTTGGGCTCAGATTCTCTCAGATGAGTTGCTGTAGGATCAGCTGCATCTACAGAGACATCCCTTATCGGATATGACAGTATATAATTTTATTTGTTACATTTTATACAGCGAAGGGAACTCGGTACATTTATAACAACAGAACTTTAAGTGAAAGCTCTTTGTAATTTCACGACAACATCTTAAAAGTACACTAACCAGGAACTAGTTTGTGAGTAACGCTTCATTTCAGCAGATGTACTAAATGAAACACTCTCTCTTAAGTGTGTGTTGCTAGAAAATCATTTCAAGTGGTTGACGGTATCAGAGGCAGTTCTACCAAATGTAACAGAAATGTTGCCATTGATGCTTTCATGGCCCGTACTTTAGACATGATATGGGCTTTTGGCTTATGCCGTGTCAATAAAATAAAGTGAAATTCTTTACGTTTTACAGAGAACTTTGTTCGGCGTCTTTAGAAGAAAATCTTGACTGTTCATGTGGGACTTCTCAAAGAATGAGGTTCGAATTTAGCCGGTATAATAGAAGTGGAAGTGGTACATTCGTTCGTTACCAGATGGCTCACTGGACATGGAACAATGCTAGCGTTTGAAGCAGAAGCTGACGGAACCATCAGAATCAGTCTGAGAGGGAGTAATATAACATAACAGGTGTTCACACATATGAAAGTATGACTCTGATTCAAGTCTGGAATGAAACATCTGGTGGAGGAACGTACGTATTTGGAAAACACCGAAACTAAATAACAATAGTGAAGGTACAGGGAAGGGAACTACCTGTGTAAATCCTTAATGGCTGGCAACCACGTATTACTTAATTGATAGCCGGGTCTGTTGAAATTTTTAGGATTTCTAAGTATTTCCACAGCTGCCCGTATAATCCTGGACCTGTAGTGTCTAGTGTGGGTAAGAGCTTGAGCATTTTGGAGCAAGACATCATGACCCGATGATAGGGCGTGCTCAGCTACTGCTGATTTGTCTGGCTGGTTGAGACTAATATTTCGTTCATGTTCTTTCATACAAGTACCCATGGACCGGCATGTTTGGTCAATGTATACCTTGCCGCAAGTACAGGGAATTTCGTATACCCCAGGATGTAAAAGTAGGGACACTTTGTCCGTGGTTTACCTAGGCTGTGAGCAATTTCAGTGACGGTGGTAAACACAGTTTTTATATTGTGTTTGCGGAGGACCTTGGCAGTTCGATCTGTGGTGTTGTGAAAGTAAGGCAGGTAGGCAGTTCCCTTCACTTCTTCCTTCTGTGAGCTTTGCTTGGTCATTTCTCTGGGATCAGGGCTCTTTGAATCTGCACATTGCTGTAATCATTAAACTTGAACATGACTTTGAGTGTGTCCATCTCCATGGCTAAATGGTTAGCGTACTGGCCTCTGGTCACAGGGGTCCCGGGTTCGATTCCCGGCAGGGTCGGGAATTTTAACCATCATTGGTTAATTGTTAATTTCGCTGGCAGGGGGGCTGGGTGTATGTGTTGTCTTCATCATCATTTCATCCTCATCACGATACACAGGTCGCCTACGGGCGTCAAATCAAAAGACCTGCACCTACTGAACCGAACATGTCCTCGGACACTCCTGGCACTAAAAGCTGTACGCCATTTCATTTCCACCTGGATATTTGATGGCTCACAAATTCGTCTCGCCCTCTTGGTGAGTGTCGTGAGAATGCCTTGTTTATGTGCTGTTTGGTGGTGAGAATCTGAATGAAGATAGCAATTTGTGTGGGTAAGCTTACGATAGACAGTATGTCCTAAGGAGCCGTCCAGTATCTTTCTTACTAGAACATCCAAGAACGGTGGAGATTTTCTTCTGAAGATGTAGAGCAAAGTTCTCTGCGAAACCTAAATAATTTCACGTTATTTTATTGACACGACAAAAGCCCAAAAGCCTGTATCATGTCTGTAACAGAAATGACAAACTACAGTATGTAATTCAAAATGTCATGGTAGCTCTCTGTGTTCATAAGGCTCAGATTTTTGTAAATATTTGAAGATTTTTGTAAACTGAATTAATTAGATGAATAACTTCAAAAGCTCCCAAACTGTTGTTAGTTCTTTAAAGTTTAACCACGTACTAAATATTTATATGTCCCAAACGTTTATTAAATTTGAGATGTAATATTCAGCATTTAGACATAGGTTTTGATATTCTAGGCATATTTCATTTGTTGGATACTTGGGTAAAAATATGTAATTCATGTGTATTTATCAAACTTTGAAACATTATTATATATAACAATCGCATGGTAATTAATGGTATTTAATGTAACTGACGTATAGTCCAGCTCCATGGCTGAATGGTCATCGTACTGGCCAGGTTGGTGATTTTAACTTTGATTAAGTCCTCCTCTAGCTTCGGGGGCTGAGTGTCTTAATACATGCCACACTACCAACCACCACAGAAACATGCAGTAGTGAATACATTCCTCTACATGGGATTGGCATCAGGAAGGGCATCTGGCTGTAGAAATTGGCTAAATCCATACAAAGTGCCAACTGCAGGTAATTGCAAAAAGGTCAGGAAAAAGACTGTAATATATACAGTGAGCAAAATAAATGTTGCATATTGCAAGAATTTTAATATTGATTGTCAAGATCCAGTGATATCAGTACATTGGTTTGTTTGTAATGTAATTCTGGCAGAAACAGTCCATGTTTGTACTGTGAGAGGGCAATGTGTGCAGTCTATGGCAACCGTGTCACCTGTAAACATTGCAGTACTTGTGCTGTGTGTCATTACGAGAGTTGTGGTGCTTCAGGATGGTTTGGACAAGAACAGCGTGTGATCAGAGACTCCGTACAGTCGCAGGGAATGAGACAGGTGGACGAATGTCGCTGTGAGTCAAAGTGATGTCTCTAGAATCTGGAACAAGTTTCTAGTGACAGGATCAGTTGAGGACATCCGAGAAGTGGCCGCAGAAGAAAAACAACAGGTGTGCAGGACCGATATCTGCATATAACAGCAAGCAGAAACCCTCAACACAATGCTACACATCTACGGCGGCAGTTCCAGTCAACCACAGATGTCAATACAAACGATACGAAATTGGCTTCATGAGCAGGGATTACGTTCCGGACAACCTCTCAAGGCTTTTCCTCTAAATGGGGTTTGGAGAGGGGCACAAAACCACTCTTTGTGGACTAGCCAGCGGTGGCACGCAATGCTTTTTTCTGATGATACCCTTATCAGTCTCAACCCTGACAATACTGATATTCGTGTGTGGTGGCAGCAAGGACAATGTTTACATCCTAACTTTATCGTAGATCGCCACCCCTATCAACGCGGTTCAGTCGTCTTTTGGGGTGCAATCATGTATGGCCGTAGAACACCCCTTGTGCCAATATGCGGGAGGCTGACTGGTGTGAACTATCGGGAGGACATCCTTGCACGCATTGTCGCTCCATTTGGTGAATATTTTGGAGTGGGATTCAGCCGGTGGATGACAATACTAGCCCTCATTGTCACAATCTTGTGGAGCATGGAATCAGTTGGATGGAATGGCCTCTATATTTTCAGATCTCAGCTGCATTGAGAATGTATGGGCCATGCTAAAACGAATGGTTTACAATCGTCTTGTCCCACCAGAGACCTTACAGGGCATCATTGAGGCCGTTGTGGAGTAATGGGACAGTATTCCACAGGCATATCTGGACAATTTGGTAACTGTATTCAAAGGAGGCCCAGCTGATTCATAAAAATGTGTTATCCAAGATGACAGTGAGAAGACACTGTGGTGTTTGTAGTGGAATCTTTTGTAAGGTTTTATTTGTGTTTATCAAGTGTTATCTTCTTTATGTTTGCTTTCTTATGATGACAGAACGAAGTCGGTTTTGTTTCCTATTATATCCAGTATTGACAATAAAGCAATATGCAACATTCATTTTGACCACTGTATATTCAGAGAGATCGAAATAACTATGAACCAAGTCGTGCTTGTTGCCATCTGGATATCGTAGACTGACACTGACACAACCATACCGCAATATGTGTAACTATTTCAGAAGGTTTTACTTGCCAACTTTATGAAAGGAGATACTGAAGCTGGTCACCATGGTTTTCCACACATTTTTGACATTTCTTTAAAAAAAACACCTTTGTATTCTTTGCTGTAATTCACATTGAGTATTGTTGGTTATTTCCTGGTGGATATTGTGTTTCAATTCTTCCACGGTATGGGGATTTGTCTTGTATGCAGTAGTTTTAAATTTATGCCAGAGATAAAAGCCGCAAGTCGCCAGGGAACCAAGGGAGCAAAAATCCATACTAATAACTCTGTCCTGAAACATTCTTTCAATTTCTCTCATCGAAATATTCACTGTATGAGCTGTGGCAATGTTAAAATGCTGTCCATTAGGTTTTTAAGACTAAACACTACCCTCAGCCTAATAATAATTGTATGGCCTCAGCTACCGTGTGCGGACATTTCAATTTGACATCATCTGGCTTCTTGCTTGTCAATTTTGACGTTCTGTTTTACTCTAGGCCTACTAGATGGCAGACCGAGTAAACCGAAACTCTCTTGGGCGTCTTTGGCTGAGATTTAATACATTTTGACAGGTAAACATCAAATGTATCACCAGAGATCTTTTACGTGCCGACATCGTACGACATGGGGTGTCAAATGGACTTTTCTCCGCCCTTCAAAAATCCAACTACCTCTGCTGGGCTTGAACCCACTATTTTGGGGTCTGGAGGCTGACACTCTACCAC
This sequence comes from Anabrus simplex, assembly GCF_040414725.1. Taxonomy (NCBI): domain Eukaryota; kingdom Metazoa; phylum Arthropoda; class Insecta; order Orthoptera; family Tettigoniidae; genus Anabrus; species Anabrus simplex. The sequence continues at coordinate 717,532,685 of NC_090265.1, forward strand.
TGACCCACAGAGGCAGCCACCGTCGGCCTGAAACTGATTTTAAAATATGAGTTGTTTCTGTCGAGGAGTTGGTGCCCGAGATGCTGTTGGCACTGTTAAGGATTCTTGGAGAATGTATGATGTGCAGGGGCCGAAATCTGTATGATGTGCTTCATTGATTATGAAAAGGCACGTGATAGAGTTTTCTGGCATAAAATATTCCCATTATTAAGTCATTCAAGTCACAATAAATTGCCATGTCATTGACTGTGGAATCAGATTTAATTTGCCTGGATGTAGTTTGAGCAGACCTGTCACATTAAAACATGTATAAAATACTAACTAATGAAGGTAATTTACTCAATTTTCACATTCATGCCATTGAATGTTATGACTTAATCCATTCTTCATTCCTTGAATGACTGCTGGCTGCGGTGCAAATGTTTCATTCGAAATAATTTCAAGGGTGGATCCGTGTACTCTGAAAGCATTGCAAATTCGGACGGTGGGAAAACTCTACATTTTTGTAAGTATTTCTGAAACATCACTGTACCCATGAAATTAATATATATCAGGATTATCGTCCTTTTTTTCTCTTCAATTTCCAATCACTACGGTTCTTTTGTATCACTGGTCTCACGCGTTCAGAAGGACCTTCTGCAATATCGCTTCTACTGCAAAATGAATACTGAATACCGATGAAAATAAACGGTTGTTTAACAATCCCAGTGTCACACAGAAATACAGACAGCATTGTTTACCAACAGTCAATGTCTCTAGTTCCTCTAGTGAGAACTTATATTGCAAAGGGAATTTAATATACTAACATAAACAAGGCTGTGTGCCGGGTAATTTGATTCAGGTGCCGTAACACCGCATGCGACCACAGCTCATCAAATGACTAAAATGGATTAAGGAATATAGGAGTGGAAGACCACGTCATCTCAACCATATGGGACCTCTACAGTGGTCAAAATGCTGTTGTACATTTGAGAGATGATCTTACAAATCCAATCCCTGTCAGAAAAGGAGTAATACAAGGATGTCCTCTGTCCCAAATTCTTTTTAATGCTTTTGACGAGTTGATGATGGCGGAAGCTCTAGAAAATACAGGTTTAGGAGTAAAACATCAATGGAATTCCCATACAAGTAATTAAGTTTGCAGTTGATCAGCCCATTCTAGCTGGCAGCCCATCTGCCTTGCAGGCAGTACTGTCAAGAGTTGCATCAACGGTGTAGAAATATGGTATACTGGTGAGTTGGCCATGTGGTTAAGGGGATGCAGCTGTGAGCATCCGGGAGATAGTGGGTTCTAACCCCACTGTCGGCAGCCCTGAAGATGGTTTTCTGTGGTTTCCCATTTTTACACCAGGCGAATGCTGGGGCTGTACCCTAATTAAGGCCATGGCCACTTCCTTCCCATTCCTAGCCCTTTCCTGTCCCATCATTGCCAGAAGACCTATCTGTGTCGGTGCAACGTAAAGCAACTTGCATAGAAGAATAGTTTTCCATGGTTTCCCTTTTTCACATCAGGCAAATGCTGGGGCTGCACCTTAATTAAGGCCATGGCCGCTTCCTTCCCACTCCTAGCCCTTTCCTGTCCCATCATTGCCATAAGACCTATCTGTGTCGGTGCGACGTAAAGCAAATTGTAAATTAAAAAATAATAAATACAGTATGAAAATAAACACCTCAAAGACCAAATGCATGACAGTCTTGAAATTCCCAAAACCTCTTTGCTTCTCAGCTGTAAGGCTGGTTGGATCCTCAACAGCTCTTCCATCAGCTATTATAGATGGCCTAGGCATCACCGAAGAGGCGTATTAGGGAAGTGGGAAGTGAGGTTGTTTCCCATTGCTTTCCTCACCAAGCCAGAAGTTGCTATTACATATCAGTCTGCCAAGCCCACTGAAATGCATGCATCATCTGACCCTATGAGCAACATTTTCACACCATTCATAGCAGGGATTGGCTGCATAAGGAATGGCATTACTAGCATCACCCGTACCTCGGTCACTTTCATATTGTCAAAGCCAAGGATAAGACTGAGACAGGTCAATGAAAGTAACAAAATTGCTCTAGCCTATACCAGAAGACATAGTGCACTGTAAACACTAGGTCCCGCCAGCAAAGGCATGATTGATGATTATAATCTATAAATTTCATTTTTGTTACATATTGAAGTGCAATTATAAGAAATATCAAGTAAATAATATTACATTAGTCTTGGGACTAGTCTCAGTCACTTAGTGGCCATCTTCAGCCAAATAAAATTAAAACAGATTATGTGATAACTAAAACATATGTATACCAGACAAAGACAGTGTTGTAGGAATAATTATAACATTAAAATACATATAATAAAAATTATGGTTATGATCTTCTTGTCATAATAATTTATTTCTTATAAAGATTGATGACTCAGATATAGAACAAGTCAAGTCTTCCACTTACCTATTTCAGAAGATTACAGAGGATGGGAGGTGCACCACTGAAGTTAAATGCCGTATTGCTCAGGTAAAAAGAGCTTTTATTCAGAAGAGGAGATTACTGTGTACCAGTTAACTTAGTCTTACTCTCCGATTGGGAATGCTACGTGTGTTTGTTTGGACATTTGCATTGTATGCCTGTGAAATGTGGACACAAAATAAAAATGAAGCCTTTAAGATGTGGTGCTGTCGTAATGTGAAATAGTAAACAGATTGGCTAGCAGTACCAACTTCTACAATCTCATAAGACATCTACTTTGGGATAACAACGTGCCCATGAGAATCAAGATGACTCTTTATAAGTCATACTTTGTGCCCAGCCACACATACTGCCTTATACATACATATATGTATACTGAAAGAGAAGGAAGTTAGTAAATTTGCAAGCATGTGAAATGAAGTTTCTACGAACTACCCTCCAAGAAACATGCAAGGACCATGTAAGGAAAGATGACATCAGAATGAAACTGGAAGCAGACTTGACAGAGGAGAAGTTAGGGACGTGGAGACTAACTGGTATGGACGTGTAAAGCGAATGCCTGGCTCAATAACACTACGTGCATAAGTAGAAAGAAGGGTTGAAGGAAAAAGGCCAGTGGGAAGACCTAGGAAGAGATGGCTACACCAGCTGAGGGACGATGTGGAGAGAAGAGAAGGGAACTGAGAGTCAGTGCTGAGAGAGGAGTCATTTCTGGACAGACAACGATGGCAAAGACTTGTTCAACACCACCCTACCCAGCACACTGGAGGGGTTCTATGATGATGATGATGATGATGATGATGAAGGAAGCAGCAGATGACAGGATGGTCTGGAAATGTTTTATGGTAATTGATCAGTCTTAGGACTGTAAACCAGTGGTGGTGGTGGTGGTGATGATGCTGAATTGTTCTATGATCTGGAACTCTTGCACCTGGGAATCTTTCTGCAAGTCATATTTGAACTTGATGAACTGAGTTAACACATGTGATGAATCATATGTAGGCAAGTCAGTAAGTTATTTGCAATTTTGGTTTAATTGTCTTTAGGTTGGTTCTATGGCATTGTGTGCCCACCAGCCGCTAGATGGCACCGTTGTCTACGTCTGTGATAGGTTTCAGCATTATCAGATCAATACAGTTTGCGCTGTTGCGACATAGAGATGGCCGCGCTACTCTCGGTTTGTACTGATCTGATAACACTGAAACCTACCACAGACGTAGACAACAGTACCATCTAGTGGCTGGTGTGCACATAACGCCATCGGGCCAACCTAAAGACAATTAAACAAAATTGCAGATACTTATTTACTGATTTCCACAGGGCATTTTGGACAGTGAAATGGATACTCAAGATCTTTAATTGCACCACAGTCGCAATTGGCATTCTGTGTATAACCCCTTCTTTTGAGTGTAGCCTTGGTTCTAGGTATTCTGGTTCGTATCCTATTCAGGGTCTTCCACACTGGCCAAGATTCCAGTCGGATAGTGGGGACTTTTGCTGCCAGTAGTGATTCCTAGGAACACTTGTTGTGGCTGGAGCTGGCCTGGTGTTAATGAAACTCATCCGTGACCTGAGAAGCTGTTTTACTACTTCATGATCATAGAGAAGATGATGGTTGGTTGCCCCCCTCTTGTTTGAGTTTCTCAGTTTCACTTGCTATTTGCTTTTCAATGTTTGTTGGTTTGAGGCAGCCAGTAATTGCACGGCATGTGTTGTTCTACTTTATACAGTAGAAAACATATGCAGACTCATTCGTATTACAATTAAGTACAGAACAAAAGACACCATTAACTGAACTACACCTAACAGTGAGCAACGGGACGCATATGCGTTCAGTGGGAAGACACTGCCAACTGGTTCATAGTTTGTTGGATCTCTCTATAAATATATGTACCATAGAATTGTTGTACGGACAAATATTGGAACACGTAGATGATTCCTTTCACAATTTTTACAGTAGCTAAGAAAGTAATGGATCAAATGAACTTTTTAACAGACTTTAAGAGAATATTTAGAGTAATCTGAACAGTAAGATAATGACTGACTCAGAGCTTGTACATTGCACCTATGTCATCCAACAGTCCACAGTCTGCTGATATAAACCTTTCCAATCTGACGTCCGGGACCATTGATTAAGCAAGCTCAGCTGAAAAATTATAACACTCAATGGACAAGCGTCCATTGTGTCAGCCATGAGAAAGTTTCTTACTGGGAAGGAAGATGTAAATCTTAGTACAGTCTGGTTTTTCTTTTTAAAATGTGACTTTTCATGCTCAAACATTTCATAGAAATAATGCTATTTTTGGATCTAAACTAACCTTCCTTTCTCCATAATTTCCTTTCGAAGTACATATTTCATAATGCGTTTTGTGTTTTGAATTTCCTGCCCATGAAGGTTGATTGTCTTTTCTTGTAGCTAACTGGTTCAGTATCCTTATTAATAGAATCCTTAATTCCAGTGGTTTCATAAAATTTGCCAAATAAAAGGAAAATAATTTTTGAGAGATTCTGATAACAATAGACAAAAATGCATATATATTTGTGTGGAGCATATTTGAAAAATAACTGAACTTTGAAAAGAACACTGTGCAAATGCAAAATCTTAAAAGTTTTTTGTAACTGGCCCAGTATAGTGGTATCCTTCTTAAGTAACTAGCCATGCATTTCTGAAACAATTAGATTGTGAGTGTGTTTATTATGTTTTGCAATTGTCGAGATGTCTGAATGTTATGAACCGTGTATCAACATAATTGCTTCAGCCTCAAACTGGGGAAAACATTAGCAGACACACACTCTGCTGTGCAAAAATATTTGTTGAGACTGAAGAAAGGTCAGGTTGAACACGGAAGTTATGAATAGTAGTGTTTTGACATTAACATGATCCATGGATTCCTATCCGAAGGTCAAGCGGTGAATCGCTGGTATTATCTTGAATTCTGGAGACGTATCTCATCAGGTGGACAAAACAACTTGAGCCTCCACAATGACAACACACCAGCCTGCACATTCCTGTTTATTTGTACATCACTTTTTTGTTTGGTAAGAAGGAAGCCATATTTTCCACTGTCGACCCAGTTAAATGTAATTTAAAAGGTTTTCAGTCTGTTGAACACACAAGTTCAAAATAAATATTACACTATAACATACACTGCTGGCCAGAAGTTTCTGGACAAAGCATGTATAGTTACTGTTCTTGTTTTTTTTCCCCCACCTAATTCAATACAGAAAAATGTTTATTGTGTCTAGAAGGACATTTTATTACAATACAACATTAACAGGGACATGTTTTGCTCATTATATTGAGCATCTTCAGCCTTATTTGAACAATTATCTCAAGGTTGAGTCTTTACATTGAACCTTCATTCGTTAAAATTGTTTTACACCAATAAAATATTACCACTAGATAACACACACATAAAAAGAATTAACAATTAAAATATAGCTGTGATGGACTAGACATTGATCACAAAATGCTGATGTCCAAGTCATTGTAATGTTCTAAAGATTTGGCTAAAAATCTCGTTAGTTCCCGGTTTTTAGTAACATTATTTAGTGCTAAGTTATTTTTCTAAATTTAAATGTCCTATTTGAAATGAGTGATGTTAGAGGATTAAACTTGCCATGTTTTTTCTCCTTCGTTGTACTTTCATATTTAGTTGAGAAATCACAAGATTATTAAAAGACTAGCAGTTACCCGTGGCTTAGCTTGCATGGATTTCGTAAAATAATAAAAGTAATCGTTCCTCGGTACTGTAGAAAGACATTATCTGAAAATCCCTAAAGTATAAACATTCACCGACAAATTTAGTTTTATTTACCCCGGAAACTCTGTGTAAACCACGTTTGTGTTATTGCCTTTTGGGGCTAAGACGACCATGTAACATAGAACTGTACATATGAGAAACAGTCTTCTCTCAAATCGAAAAAAAAAAAAGTTTATTTTTAAAGGAGATTCCAAATATCTATCTCCACGTCGTAACATTTTCAGTGTTTGAGATAAACTATAAGAATCCCCATAAAAATAATTTAACCCCTTTATCAGTCTTTACCAGTTTCCAAAAACAAAAAGAAATACATGTTCCTTTACCTTTTTTTAAAGGAGATTCCAAATACAAATTTTCGCATCTGTAACATCATTAGTTTGTGAGATATAAGCATCCTCATTAAAAATTATTAACTTATTTTTTCCACTTCTACCGGGCGAGTTGGCCGTGCGCGTAGAGGCGCGCGGCTGTGAGCTTGCATCCGGGAGATAGTAGGTTCGAATCCCACTATCGGCAGCCCTGAAAATGGTTTTCCGTGGTTTCCCATTTTCACACCAGGCAAATGCTGGGGCTGTACCTTAATTAAGGCCACGGCCGCTTCCTTCCAACTCCTAGGCCTTCTCCATCCCATCGTCGCCATAAGACCTATCTGTGTCGGTGCGACGTAAAGCCCCTAGCAAAAAAAAAAAAAAATTTTCAACTTCTTCCCCCCCCCCCCGTTAAGTGACCTTTCTGAAAACAAAAAGTATGTGTTTGTGTATTTTTAAAGGACTTTCCAAATACCAAGTTTCATGTCTGTAACATGTTAAGTTTTTGACATATACTGTAGATATACCGGTACTCATTTTCAAAATTCACCCACTTTTTCACTTCTTTTCAACCCCTTAAGTGGGTTTTCCGAAAACAAAATAGTCCATGTTTCTTTATTTTTAAAGCAGATTCAAAATACAGTACCAACATTCACGTATGTAACATCTTCAGTTTTTGAGATATAAGTATCATCATAAAATGAATTCAACGTCTTTTTCCCTTTTTTTCCACCCCCTCTCCCCTTAAGTGGACTTTCCAAAAACAAAAAGTATGCATTTCTGTATTTTTAAAGGAGATTCAAAATACCAACTTTCATGTCTGTAACATCTTCATTTTCTGAGATATAAGTATCCTCTTAAACAGAATTCAACTCTCTTATTTATTTTACCCCCCCCAAGTCAGTTTTCCAAAAACAAAAATATACGTGTTTATTTTTAAAGGAGATTCCAAATACCAAGTTTCACGTCTGTAACATCTTTATCTTTTAGAGATATAAGTATCCTCATACAAATAATTCAATGAATATTTCAATTCTCTCCCCCCCCCCCCATAAGGGGATTTCCGAAAACAAAAACACACGTGTTTCTTTATTTTTAAAGGAGATTCCAAACACCAATTTTCATGTCTGTAACCATCAGTTTTTGAGATATAAGTATCCACATAAAAATAATTCAATTTTTTCACTTCCTTTCACCCTGAAGTGAATTTTCCTAAAACAAAAAATTTGTGTTTATTTATAAAGGAGATTCTGAATACCAATTATCACGACTGTAACACCTTCAGTTTACGAGATATGTGTCCTCATAAAAGGAATTCAATTCCTTCTCACCCTCTCCCCTCAAGTTTATTTCCCCCCGAAAATATGCGTTTCTTTATTTTAAAGGCGATTCCAAATACCAATTTTCACGTCTGTATCAACTTTAGTTTTCATAAGATATAAGTATCCTCATACAAATAATTCAATAAATTTTTCAATTCTTTCACCCCCTTAATTGGATTTTCCAAATTCAAAGGAATATATGTTACTTTACTTTTAAAGGGGATTTAAACAGCAATTTTCATGTCTGCAACATCTATAGTTTTTGAGATATAAGTAGACTCATACAAACAATTTAACGAATTTTTAATTTTTTTAACCCTCGCCTAAGTGGATTTTCCAAAAAGAAAAAAATATGCATTTCTTTATGAAATTCCAATCACCAATTTTTAAGCCTGTAAGGTCTTCAGTTTTTGAGATATCAGTATCCTAATAAAGAATTCAACCACTTTTTAGTCCTTTCTACCCGCTCCTCCCCCCTCCCCCAAGTGGTTTTTCCAAAAACAAAGAATACGTATTTCTTATTTTTGAAAGGGTTTAAAAATACCCATTTTAACTTCTGTAACATGTTAAGTTTTTGAGATATACTGTAGATATGCTCATTCTAAAAATTCACCCCCTTTTTTTGTTCCCCTCACATGAATTTTCCGAAAAAATTATCTACCGTATGTCTCTTTACTTTTACCAGAGATTCCAAGTAGCAGTTTTCAAGTCTGTAGCATGTGAAGTGTCTGAGATACATTGCAGGCCTAGATATATTTTTTTTAAATTCCACCCCATTTGTCACTCCCGGTCACACCCTATTCATTGGATTCAACCCCTTAGCAACAAAAAAATATGTTCCTTTTTTAAAGGAGATTCTAAATACCAAGTTTTACATCTGTAAACTTTTAGTTTTGAGATATAGATATACTAATTTTAAAAATTTCTAAAAATTCTCCCCATTTGTCATTCCTGTTTAACCCCCATTAATTGGATTTTCCAAAAACAAACAAATACATGTTTCTTTATTTTTAAAGTGGATTCAAAATACCAATTTTCAGATCTGTAATATCTTCAGTTTCTGAGATATAAGTATCCTCATTAAAGGTATTCAACCCCTTTTTCACCCCTCCTAGTGGGATTTTCCAAAAACAAAAAAATGTGTTTCTGTATTTTTAAAGGAGATTCTAAATTCCAATTTTTACATCTGTAAACTTTCAAAGTTTGAGATACACTCATTTTAAAAATTCACCCTCCTTTTCACCCCCTTAGCGATGGAATATCCAAAAATCCTCCCTTAGTGAGCACCTACATTGTAATATAAATGTATCCTCAAAATTTCATTTCCTTATGTCTAGTAGTTTTGGCTCGGCAATGATGAATCAGTCAGTCAGTCAGTCAGGACAAGTTATTTTATATATATAGATTGTGCATTGAAAGTTTGTGGTCTGCTGGATACGTCATACTAGTAGTCCTCACTGATCCTCACCTGAATTGAGTCTGCCTATTTTTACACTGATCTGTTTGTTATTGAAGCGTGGTTAAAAGGAACACCAAATAAATTCTAGTTGCTGGTGTATTGTTTTACTGTTACATTTGTGGATGAATGTGTCTGTAACAAAAGAATATTATGAGTGTATTGTTTGTAGTTGTTATAAGAAAATCTTGTGGTTGGAATGCTGTGAAGAACAAAGATCAGATTCCCAAAATTCAACAAAGTTAAAAATCTATCCTTAAAAATTCTCATTTTTAAAATTTAAAGAACGAGAGCAACAGAAACTGATAAACATGAACCTGAAAATACCTAAGGCAAAGGCTCTGCCCAAAATACATAAAAACAACATACCCATTCAACCAATCATAAATAGCAGGAAAAGCCCCACTTATAACACATCAAAATTTATACACCAGTTTCTAAAACAACATTACAAGATAGAATTCTGTGAAAGATTAAAAAAGTTCAACCTGCAGCCTCATCACAAAATAATCTCATTTGATATCACCAACATGTATTCAAAGATAACTACTAATGAAACAGTCAGCATAATTAAGTCCAATTTATCCAAATATAGCAATTTAAGTAAATTAGAAATAGAACAATTTATTATGTTACTCAAATTTGTATTGAATAACAACTTCTCTTCTTTCAATAATAAGATTTACCACCAATTAAGCTTGGCTGAAGGACCCCAGCTCAGGAATACTGACCAATATTTATATGGATAACTGGGAAGAATCTAAAAGTAAACCAAATATAGAAGGGCTATGCCTTTGGCTGAGGTATGTGGGTGATACGTTGTTTGTAATAATAGACCACAGCAAAAATAACAGTATAAAATTCTATAATTTTTAAATAGGGTAGACGGTTGTATAAAGTTCACCAAGGAGGACGAAAACAATGGTTCATTAAATTTTTCTAGATGCGAGTGTAACACGTACAGATTTTGGATTTGATTTTCAGATATACAAAACCGACACACACCCCAATTACAAGAAAAAATTATTCCCTTCATCAGATCCCATAAACAGGCATCCTTTTTCAGCATGGTTTATAGAGCCTCTAAAATACCTTTATCACCTGTTAACTTAAGGAAAGAACTTGCAGTAGATTCATAAAAGAACTAGCATGGACTAATGGTTACAAAACAGAGATGGTGAATCGAATCATTAACAAAGTAAAACTTAAACTGGCCACTAATCTTATTCCAGAAAAGACTAAAAACTCAAAATACACAACTTTCACCTAAATCAATCGTGCAATTCACCAAATTACAAATTCCTTGAAAAAACGAGGTTTACAAGTAGCCTTCAAGACACATAACACTAATAAAAGCATATTTTTCAACGATAATACAGTTAATTTAAATAACAATAAATATCAGGGATCTGGAATATATAGGCTGACATGCACACAGTGTAATTTCTCATATGTTGGCCAAACTGGGCGCAGCTTTATTACAAGATACATGGAACACTATAACGCATTAAAACATAACAAGTATTCCGCAATGAACAATCACATGAAAGAGACCGGCCATCAATTTAGTACATATGGTTTTCCGTGGTTTCCCATTTCCACACCAGGCAAATGCTGGGGCTGTACCTTAAGGCCACAACCGCTTCCTTCCAACTCCTAGGCCTTTCCTATCCCATCGTCGCCATAAGACCTATCTGTGTCAGTGCGACGTAAAGCCCCTAGCAAAAATTTAGTACATGAGAACATTTATATTAATTTGTATCACCATTTCAATAAGGAAAAGACCTAAACGATGCAGTCAGAGCAATTGTCAAAATTGTTACAAGTTTTCAAATCAGAAAATAGTAAAATCTACAAAATATTCAATTATAAACCTTCCAACACATTAACAAAAACAACTCCCACCTTGAAAACACAAGCTAGGTCAATATCCAACATCCTGCCCACAGTTCCTTCTCATACGCCCCCTACTTGCTCTCCACATGTTACACCAGTGCCTAACGCCCCGTCCACAGTTCCTTCCCCTACGCCACCTACTCGCCCTCCACACACCCCGCCCCATACATATAACACAAGAAGTAAAAACACGATAGCAAATAGTCTCAGTGCAGCAAAAAGCACAGCTAGGCACTAAAGCGTGAATTAAAGGGGTAAGTGATATTCCAACCACAAGATTTTCTTATAACAACTACAAATAATACACTCGTAATATTCTTTTGTTACAGACACATTCATCCACAGATGTAGCAGTAAAATAATACATCAGCACTTAAGTATTATTTATTTGGTGTTCTTTTTAATCACACTTCAATAACAAACAGATCAGTGAAAAAATAGGCCGACTCAATTCAGGTGAGGATCGGTGAGGACTACTAGTATGACGTATCCAGCAGACCACAAACTTTCAATGCACAATCTTTTAATAATGTTGTGGTTTCTCAACTAAATCTGAAAGGACAACGAAGGAGAAAAACGTTGCAAGTTTAATCCTCTAACATCACTAATTTTAAATAGGACATTTAAACTTAAGAAAATAACTTAGCACTAAATAGTGTTAGTAAAAACTGGGAACTGACAAGATTTTTACCCAAATCTTACAGTTGTTTAGAACATTACAATGACTTGGACATCAGCTTTTTGTGATCAATGTCTAGTCCATCACAGCCATATTTTAATTGTTAATTCTTTTTATGTGTGTGTTATCTAGTGGTAATATTTTATTGGTGTAAAACAATTTTAACGAATGAAGGTTCAATGTAAAGACTCAACCTTGAGATAATTGTTCAAATAAGGCTGAAGATGCTAGATATAATGAGCGAAACATGTCCCTGTTAATGTTGTATTGTAATAAAATGTCCTAGACACAATAAACATTTTTCTGTATTGAATTAGGTGAAAAATAAAACAAGAATTGTAACTGTTACTATTAACTTCAATACGGGTAAAAAACATGAAAATAGTTTTATGCAAAAACATATGTACCTGCACAAATATGTTTAATGATTGTTTAATGACAGATTATCTAACTGTAACCAAGTTTCAAAGTTTATTGGCCAACGGCAACGAGTTTATGTTCGAAGTTCAGCATTGGAAAAATGCATCCTGACTGTATAACACCTACAGTGAAACATAGAGGGGGCTCTGTGATGGGTTGGGGTTGTTTCACATTCATTCGAGTTGGTACACTGCACCGAATTCAAGGAACACTGGACAAAAACGGCTAACATTCCATCCTATCTCGTTATGCTCTTCCGCCTGGACAGCAACTTACTGGACGTGGGTTTGTCCTCCAACAAGACAATGACCCCAAACACACGTCTCGATATTGCATGTATTATCTGCAAAACAAATAAAGCTCTGGGAATTGTCTTTAATGGTATGGCCCCACCAATCCCCAGACTTAAATCCAATTGAGCTGCTGTGGGAGAACTTGGATCGACAAGCCTGAAAAGAGTGTGTTTCTTCATCGGAAAAGCTATGGGACATCCAGCAGAATGCAGGTTCTGAGAATGCAGAGTATAGTTACGAGTGTACTTGCTGCAAGGCGGGGTTCTTTGATGAAAAGAGAGTTGGATGTGTTCTGGTGATCTGTGGGAGTAAATGTGTACATATTGTCTATTTCTTGCTCAAACCAGACCCCAAACCCCATGGCACTACAGCCCTTGGAAGGGCCTTGGCCTACCAAGCGACTGCTGCTCAGCCCGAAGGCCTGCAGATTACGAGGTGTCGTGTGGTCAACATGACGAATCCTCTCGGCCCTTATTCTTGGCTTTCGAGACCGGAGCCACTATCTCACCATCAGATAGCTCCTCAGTTCTAATTAGGTAATCACGTAGGCTGAGTGGACCTCGAACCAGCCTTCAGGTCCAGGTAAAAATCCCTGACCTGGCTGGGAATCGAACCCGGGGCCTTCGGGTAAGAGGCATGCACACTACCCCTACACCACAGGGCCGGCCATTTCTTGCTCAGATGTAATGTAAAAACGTAGTTTTCTTGTAAAATATTAGTTTTAGAATATAATTATATTTATCAATTCCTTGCATAGGTATGTTGTTTGTTTTTAATCTCTTTCCATTCTTTAACAGTTCAATGGTTGTTCGAAAAATTTTGGCCGGCACTGTACATGTATAAAACACATTATTAAACTAGGATAAAAATACATACTATTAAACTAAGAATGACATGTTTTGTTCTTAAAATAACATCATCAGATTCTATCAAGTCACACTCAATATTAGGAAATATTTCTTTTTGTCAAAACACCTAGGAATTTGAAATTTGGAACTTGCCTTAATGCGTTGTATGCTGGTGTGGAGACGATGTATTCCAAATATTCAGTGGGACTTGATAGAATCTGATGATGTTCTTTTAAGAATGAAACATGTCGTTCTTTGTTTAATAGTGTGTATTTTATTTCCCTGTTCAATAGTGCATTTTTTTACAGGTATGTTATAGTGTAATTGAACTTGTGTGTTTGACAGACTGGAAAGCTTTTAAGTTACATTTTTAATTTAAAGACAATTTCATTACGTTCCGTATTGAACTGAGTTCACAATTAAATTGAAAGAAGTTGTATAATGGTTCAACCTTTTCAATACATGTAGAATTAGAAATGTAATGTTACATTACTAGTTGATTATAAGCTGTACCATTTTTGACCACTGTTCCGGGTCATCATCTGCTGATCACATAAAATATAAAAAACAATGCACAGGAAAATAATAGGTGATGTATAAATTTTCCACTAGTTGTAGTTTATGAAGTATTATAACACTTTTAGCAGTAGCACTGCATGTTGAAAGTTCTTAAAATCTTGAAGAGATTGAGGATCAATCATATAAATAAAGCGAGACGTACGTTCTTGGAGGGCAGTCAGATTCTTGAAGTTTGGAGATGCAGAACAGTTGACATAAAAAACAATTGTGAGAAAAAAGTTAAAAAGCATAATATTAGAACAGTTGAGAATCACATTTACACAGCGTGTGATTTCTTGAAAGAGCTCACGTAGTTACTGAGTTATTGTAAGGTATAAATTTAAATGTTATAATGATCTGAACCATAAGTGATATTATAATACCCAGTTCAATGCAGAAAAGAACAAAGAGAGAAACAAAGTTGTTAATAGAAGATACTGTCACAGTTCTGCATCTTCAAACTTCAAAAATCCCTGTTGAGTAGTGCATTTTTGTACATTTATGTTATAGTGTAATTGAACTTGTGGGTTTGACAGACTGAAAAGCTTTTAAGTTACATTTCTACATTTTTAATAGTGTAATACACTATACACTATTTTCCTGTGCATTGTTTTTTATATTTTATGTGATCGGCTGATGATGACCTGGAACAGTAGTCGAAACTGGTACTGCTTATAATCAACTAGTAATGTAACATTATATTTATAATTCTACATGTATTGGAAAGGTTGAACCATTATATAACTTTTTTCAATTTAATTTGTACATTTTTGACAAACATGAAGACGGCTGTACTGCTCATCCACCCTAGGCTACTCACCTGACAAACTTATATATTTTTATTTATTTATTTATTTATTTTAATTTTTTTTATTTATTTATTTTTATGGTGTGACTCTGGGCATGAAGCCTGTTATTCTACCAGATCATGTCTTCTAATCTACATGCAGTTCAAGAATATATTACACAAGCAAACACACCTATACCCCAAATTGAAAGAACGATTTGATAAAGCTGAAATTGCAGGCGGAACTGTGTGTAGCACCCCAAATTGCTTACCGAGACTGCCTCCATAAGGGATAAAAGCTTACTAGGCTCCGTAAAGAGTTATTTTCAAAGTTCAGTTACTTATCGAACAGGCTTCTTATTTGTAGCTGAAGTGCCATGGACCAATGTCTACTTGTTGTAAGCTCTGCTACTTCCTCTGATAGTGTTTTACACATATTATAATACTGCTGGGAAGAATTTCCAAATTTGTTTTAACTTGTTGATATTGTTATGTTTGTGAGAGAAGGTGACCAATCTGACCATTGTTTGAAATACATTCTGTTAAAACTATTATCTTATGTGCTTTTTCTTCAATAAGTCTTTTTCACATTGAGTGAGGACAAGATTCCTGCGAGAAAGTAAGTAAACATGCTGTAACTCGAGAATTCTGAACCTCTTTGAACGAGAATTTCAGAGGCATGATCCTTGTTGTTTGTGTTTCTGCATGCTAACACTTAAAATGTTCTCAGCTGAAGATCACCATTACAACTCGTTGTAGCTTCTTTTGGAATACATCTCATTTTCAATTCTGTTTCCATTCTGACTTAGATTTCAGAGGCATATTATATGCTTGAGGACAGGGGAGGGAAACTAGTGCTACTTCGGCTTTCATTTCCCTAGTGCTACCAACCAAGGAGAACGAAACAGTTGGAGAAATTACAAGTAATCATGCTCATACTGGTCCGTATTGACTATATAACATGAGAAAAATATGTAGATTAACCACCTAATCAATACACAATATAATCTAGAAAGATTATTTATCTAACATATGTGGACATGTTTTGGCTCTTGGAGTAAACATCAGGACGCAAACAGTTAAGTAAGATTAAATCAAATCAAAACACTTCTTTGCAAACGAGGTGTCTACCTTTTGGTAAATGGTACACTAAAATACATTATTACCAGGCACTAATTTTTAAATTAACAAGAGAAGACATTTTCCTAGAATACAGTATTATACAATTTACACTAACATTTTTTTCTATTAAACACACACCTCATCTTTAATAAATTTATATTGTTTACAAAATTCTACTTATAATATCTTCTGTACTTACAAACATGGTCAACTCATATAGCCTACAGTATGTGGAATCACTTCAAATAATACTATACAACTGCTATAAGATTAAAATTTACATTGTATTTACTTATATATTACTTTTACCCATTTTGGAACCTAACTAATATAACGTTTAGCATAATGATTAATAGCACATAAACACTTTTTAAAGGAAATCATATATGTAGTAATGACATATACAGTAGAACCCGTTTATCCGAAATAAAGGGGGCGGAGCCACTTCGGTTGACGCGTTTTTTCGGATGACACATGGCAAATATTTTTGGAAGTTAAATGTTGAAATAAAAATGCATAAACTCTGTTAAGCAAAGGTGCATACTGTATATTAACATTAAAGTCTTTACATAATGTCACTCATTGTATAAAATCAGTGATTTTCTCCTGAATTTTCTTGGTGCAGCGCTGTCGTGTAGCTATGTCGCGCCACTGTTTAATCAACAATACATCAGCTGGTGTAGATTCATTACTTTGTTCAACAAAGTGCAAAGCAGTCAGAAATAATGAAACAATTTATTTTGTAATAGAGTAAGAAAAGCATTGGAACTACAGTATAAAACTGCAGGGCTAGTGGAACAACCTTGGGTGAAAGAAAAATATGAATGGAGAAGGGTTGCTGGACTTAACTGGTTTCCTAACAGAAGCTGCAGTATAGTCCGAGCAGTAAACAAGATGAAACTCCTGCAAGTGAAGCAACGTTAACCACATTCTACATAATCTTCATGACGAATAATACAGTAGTAGTAGTAGTAGTAGTAGTAGTAGTAGTAGTAATTCCTGCTTATTCAAGAAAAAATGTATCATGGAACGAACTAGATGGTAAGAAACAAACTTTTTTGTTTTATGCTACACGTGCATTCTGGTATAAGTCATGATATAAAAATAGGGTTTGCCTAGTAGCTCTCAGCACATATAGCAAGAGAATTACTAATATTGACGGCTAAGAACGAGAAGGTAAAAACAAAATATTAAAATACAGTTTTGCCAGAGCATTTTGGTTAAGGGAAGTTTGGTTAAGCGGGTTTCTACTGTATCTTGATGATTGAAACAATTCAAAACAAAATATGTCCACATATGTTAGATAAATTTCTTTTTAGATTATATTTTGTATTGATATTGATTAGGTGGTTAATCTATTTTTCCACAGGTGGAGAAATGTAAATTGAGCTCAGTCTGAACAATATATACTCTGTTGTACATTTAAAGGAGGAAAAAAGTAAATAGAATTAGGGGAGGCAAATGTGAAAAAGTGCTGTGCTGTAGATATTTGTGCCTGCCATTCGTATTAACCTTTTCACTCCGGTGGACTGCTGTAGCAAACTTGTGTTGATCGGCTTTTCTGTGTTTCACTACGGTAGATTGTTGGAGTAGTTTGACCTTCGTGATACGTAGCAGGTGATTTGCAAGTCTATAGTTACTCGTGAGTTGCCAGGTGTCGGGGGCATTCAGTTAGAAGGTAAAGGTTTGAGTGACCATCACGCTCGTCATTTGCAGCGTAATAATGCTATTCACTACCAACATATTGGCGCTTCTAGAGATAGCTTCAATGCGTTGTGGTATCGTATTTCATAATGCTTGATAAACTATATCCTCATATCAGGTAAAATGATTTTGGATCAAATGAAGACGGGAAAGATTTAAATGTGCCAATGCTCTGTCCAAAGTCAAGGATCTAAAAGAAGGATGGGACACATCATATAAATGCAAATGACTGATGCATGCACAATATATATGACTGAACTGTTTTTAAAGAAAAGTCAACCTGTGGTGTCTTAACAACATGAACAAATGATATAGTTGTTGATTCCCATAGGGAACTTAAAATATTTGTCTCGAATGAGTACATTTTTAAAACTATATAATTGGTCCGTGATTGGACATTATAAATTTTCCAGTTAACTTATTCCTGGTTGCCAGTGTTTTGCCTCAGTGTGTTTAATGGCCAAGAGCATGTTTGTTACTTTCATTTTTGTCGTCCTTGGCTTTCACACTATGAAAGGTACTGAGCACTAGTAAGACCTTGTGATGAACAGTGTGAAAGAGTTGCTTACAGGATCAGTTGTCGTGTACATTTCAGCAGGCTGGCAGACTGATATGCAATAACTTCTTGCTTGGGGGAGGAAATCACCTTATTTCCCATGTACACCTCTCCAGTGAGGCGTAGGCTGTCTTTGACAGCTGATGGTGGTGCAGTTGGGGATCCAACCAAACTTTGGGCTGAAAACTCGGCATACATTATATATAATAATATACCATATTCTTTTGGATATTAAGGAAAAAGATAATTTCACTGTATTTTCAAACAAAATTTTACAGAAGTAATTTAATTTGTGTATAAACACAAATTACTGGTAGGTAGTGCATTCCTTCTTCTTTTCTTCTTCACGATACGCTTCTGCTAGAAGCCTCTTCCAGTCTTCTCTTTTTTTTTTTCTCCCGCAGTCTATCGGTCATCACTGTCTGTCGTTCATCACTGTCTCTCATTGTAGTCCTCTTTGATTTACATCATCCTCCACCTGATCTTTCCATCTTGTTCATGGTCTTCCAATTGGTCTTCTTCTAGATTCTATCCATTCCAGAGCTCTTCTTGGTAATCTTTCTTGTCCCATTTCTTTGACGTGGCCGAACCGTTTCAGCCTATTGCTCTCCATAGTTTCTTTTAGGGGGTTGATCTGTAGCGTGTTTCATATTGTTTTATTTCTTATCTTGCCCCTTCTCATTTTACCCACGATCATTCGCAGAAAGTGCATCTCTGTCGCTCGAGTTGTGAGCTGTCTTATTAGGAATTCCTTGGCAACTCACATTCCTGTCAAATGTCGCTGTTTCTTAACTGCAGTAATAAAAGGAGTCAATTAATGATAGTATTGTAAGGAATATTTTGAGCATTAATGTAACAAATCACGTATTCTCAGTGTCTAGGTATGATAGACCTTCGGACCATAAGACACAGCCTTATTTTAGGCAGTATTTTTTGTAATGAAAATACAGTATATACAAGACAAATCAGTTTTGAGAAAACTTCTGCTACACGATGCCATATTGGATTCTTCTTCAGCTTTATTATTCCCACTCTAGTGGGGTCACTGGTGCGGATGAATTCCCTCCAATTGCTTCTGTCTGTAACCAGGATTTCCTGTAGGTTCAGCTCTGTCATATCCTCCTTTTATACAGTCTAGTCAACTCCTTTTTGGGGTCTTCCCTTTCTTCTCTTACCAGTTACTACCATCTCCATTATCCTCCTTCCTACATTATCTTCTGTCCTCCTCTTAACATGGCCAAACCACCTCAGTCTTGCTTTTCCATTTGTGTTTAATCCCCCCACCTATCTCTCTCTTGTCAGTCCATATGAATATTTCACCATCTTTATCTCTACAACACAATATCTCTAACAGCAGCCCTCTGGTGACAGGACAGATTTCCACTCCATACACGAATGCAGGTCTCACAACTACCTTCTGAACTCTCCCTTTCAATTTGGCTGGGATTGTCTTGTCACACAGCACGCTGAAAACCCTCCTCCGAGTATTCTACCCACACTAGATTTTGCTTGAGATTTCACTTCTGAGATTGCCTATGTTTTTGAAAATTAAGTATTTGTTCCAAAATGATAATCACATACTTCACTCTGCAATAAACCCTTTTTTAACAAGAATGTCACTTCTACCTCTTACTGAACGTCTAATATGTTGAAAGGACTTTATTAACCATAACAGATACATGATTCACTTGCATGTTGTTGAGTATTCAGCCTGAAGGCCGATTTGATCCTTAACAGCTCTGGAATCAGCTGTCATAGATGGCCTAGGCCTCAGTGAAGAGGTGTACTAGGTAAATGAGGAGTGTGATAGTTTCCCCATTGCTTTCCTCACCGATCCAGAAGTAGCTATTACATATCAGTCTGCCATGCCCACTGAAATGCACGCACCAACTGACCACATGAGTGGCATTTTCACACCATTCATAACAGGGACTGGCACCATAAGGAATGTTCTTTCTTTTTTAATGTTGCGCCAACACAGATAGGTCTTATGGCGATGATGGGACAGGAAAGGGCTAGGAATGCGAAGGAAGCGGCCGTGGCCTTAATTAAGGTACAGCCCCAGCATTTGCCTGGTGTGAAAATGCGAAACCACGGAAAACCATGTTCAGGGCTGCCGACAGTGGGGCTCGAACCCACTATCTCCTGGATGCAAGCTCACAGCTGTGCGCCCCTAACCGCACGGCCAACCTGTCCGGTAATGGTATTTCTAGTATCGCTCATACCACAGTCACTTTCATATCGTCAAAGCAAGTATGAAACTGAGACAGGTCAATAAAAGTAACAAATTTGATCCAGCCCATACACGCTGTTATCAACAGAACATAAAGCATTAGCAGTTCAAGCAGGACAAATGAAAACTCTGTAGTAAAACCGTAAGACATTGGGACGGTCAGCGATTGCAAGAGCTCAGTTGGGAAGTCATGGCACTTGACACACAGGCTTAGTTTCAGTCTGCGGAATGGACTTGTCTGTTATAGTCCTCCTGAGGGGTGTCAGCTCAGTCTCTAACAGGCTGTCCAGCTGGTAACTTCACTGTAGAATGCTGAGTTTGCTGTCTCACTCTTTCCATCAACACCTTGATGTACCCCCCACTTTTCTCCTTCCCTGCTAGCCTGGCTTGCTCCATGCACATTCTGGTGTCATGACTTTCCGGCCGAGCTCTAACTCCACACATGAAGTTGACCGAAACGTATTGAGTGAAAACTGGGGAACCAAGCGCCCAAGAAAACTTGCACGTGTTGTATTGAATGTGTTATATTTTCCTCTTCCTATTATGTGTTTGTTTGTTTATATTTATTGTTTATTTGTTTTCTTTTCTTTTCTTTTTGTTCCTGTGTGCTTCATGTTTTTCTTTGTTCTGGCTGTAGGTTCTTCAGACTCCATACCATCTGTAATTGTTGCGAAGATCATGGAGAAGCTCCGTGAACATGAGCGGGAGAGTTGCACCAGCGGGGGGACGCCAGATCGGGCATCACCGCCTCCCCAGACAGGAGGTAAACAACGTTTCTCCAGTGTGGCACGACGTGTTCTCAAGCGCACCAGTGTGCTGGGTGCAATTCCCTCGCGACAGCCAGCCACTCTCAGTGTTCTAAATGATGACAACCGGCGCTTCCTCGAGAGTCAAGGCGCCAAGTCTCCAGAGGTGCCTCGTAAGAGAATGGTGATCGGTCATCGTTCCTACACGTTCGGCTGCGATGGAGAAATGATCGAGGTTACGAAGCCGAAACCGCTCGTTCACAAAGACTCTGTGTTGTCATCTGCCACCAGCCTCAGTTTGACTAGTGTCGACAGCGATAGTGATATAGACGATCGCAGCGACAATTTTGAGTTACAGCGTCACTCCAGACTACCGCTTGTGCCAGACAGTTCCACAGAGACTATGGAACCAACATCTCCAAACCCTGCCGATCGACCTCTACATTCTACCATTGGCAAACGCATGTCTTCCACTAGTCTAAGCAGTTGGGAGTCTGACTCGGTGACCCCTGACAGTCCAGTTTTAAAAAGCAAGTTCCATAGGTCACGCTTCTATCTCCCATCCACCAGTCCAGACCAACAGATGAAGTATGAATCCATCGACGAGGATGCAGAAGTTAAAAAAGGAAGTGACGTGGAGAAAGCTGACTCCGTTTTCAGACCGGACACGGAAGACACTGTGAGCCGCAGAGGCAGTCTGAAGAGACAGCAGCACATCTCGGAAGAGGAGCTCATGGAGACCAATACACATCTAAACATTGCTCCAGATCCTCGGGGTGACTCCTTTGAGATGGAAGAGGTAAATATTTACTTATTTTAGTGTGATAAATGTTTGTTTGCTGCATTTGTTTATTTATTTATTATTTATTTATTTATTTATTTTATATGGCTGTTAGTTCTGACAGTGTTTGAGGACATGTTGGGCTTGTATGATGCGTGCTGGTGATAATGATGGTGAGGTAGGGAGAGGGTAAAAACTGGTGTTGGTACAGAGCCTACTCCTGTTGAATAACACCATGGAGTTTGCTCAAGGCTTACCGTCCCCGTTCAATGGGTGAAGCACTATCAACAGCTTCATCAGGTGATATAGATAATGAAGATCATCATCATAGAACCCCTCCAGCGTGCCAGGTAGGGTGGTGTTGAACAACGCTTCGCCATCGTTGTCTGTCCAGAAATGCCTTCTTTCTCACTACTGATTCCCAATTCCCTCCTCTTCTCTCCACATCCTCTCTCAGTGGTGTATCCCCCTGTGGGTGGGGGCGGTAGAATAACACCCACGGTATCCCCTGCCTGTCGTAAGAGGCGACTAAAAGGGGCCTCAGGATTTTGGAGCATGGGTTGGCGACCACGGGGCCCTCAGCTGAGTCCTGGCATTGCTTCCACTTACTTGTGCCAGGCTCCTCACTTTCATCTATTCTATCCGACCCCCTTTGGTCAACTCTTGTTCTTTTCCGACCCCGACGCTATTAGGTTTGCGAGGGCTAGGGAGTCTTTCATTTTCACGCCTTTCGTGGCCCTTGTCTTTCTTTGGCCGATACCTTCATCTCTCGAAGTGTCGGACCCCTTCCATTTTTTCTCTCTGATTGGTGTTAAATAGAGGATGGTTGCCTAGTTGTACTTCCTCTTAAAACAATAATCACCACCACCACTCTCAGCTGGTGTAGCCATCGTTTCCTAGGTCTTCCCACTGGCCTCCTTCCTTCAACCCTTGATTCTAGGCATGCACGTGCTGTTCTTGTGCCAGGCATTTGCTTTACACGTCCATACCATATTAGTCTGGCAGTCCTTAGCTTCTCTTCTGTCGAGTCCACTTCCAGTTCCATTCTGATGTCATCGTTACTTACATGGTCCTTGCGTGTTTCTTAGAGGGTAGTTCGTAGAAACTTCATTTCACATGCTTGTAATTTACTAACTTCTCTCTATTTCAGTGTCCATGTTTCTAGACTGTATGTGAGAATGGGCACAAAGTATGACTTAGGCCTATACAGAGTCATCTTGGTACTCACAGGCACTTGTTATCTCAAAGTAGATGTCTTACGAGCCTATAGAAGTTGGAACTGCTAGCCACTCTTTTTACTTTTTTTCTTTTTTTTTTTTCTGCAGTACCCCTGCTGGAAATCATACTCCTGAAGTATCTAAATACATGTACACAATGAATGTTTTCACCTTGAAGCTTTATGTGAGAGTCAGTATCTTTCCTACTCATTTTCAGTGCAACAGTTTTTGTTGTGCTAACTTTCATGTGATACTATTTGAACTTTACTGTCCATTCATTCAGTCTAGTTTGTACCTCTACCTCTGTCTCTCCCCCAGATGGCTACGTCGTCAGCAAACACCAATATGTGTAGTTCTCTTTTCTGGTTTTTAAGAATACTGTCCATGACAGTAATGAATAGCAATGGTGAGAGTGCGCTCTCTTATTGGACATTCTGTGTGGTATTAAACCATTCTGAATGGCCATTCCCAACACATGCATAAATGATACAGGTTTCATTTTCTATACTGAACTTAAAATATTTGTCTGGAATGAATGTGCTACTTAACCAACTCATGCGCCAAAGTTGGCACACTGGGATAAAATGCTGCCAACCAGAATGAGTTAGCTGGAAAATGTATCATTTTCACTATTGGACTAATTATGTTGGACATTCAGGACAAATATTTCAAGTTCTCCATGGGAACTACAATATATCATCTGTCAGGATTATCTCTCTTAGCCTTTGGCTGTCTCCTGCTCCATCTGCTAGGCAGCAGCTTTTTGATGAAATTTTGTGGCATTACTTCAATACAGAAGTGAAAGGAAAGAGGCCAGTTGGAAGGCCAAGGAGATGATCCATAGAATGTGAGATCAGAGGATATGAAGTGGGGGAAAATGAAGAAACAAAAACTTCATGACATGGTCTAATGGCGAGTGCTTGTGAACCACACCTGCGAAAATGGAGTTGTTGAATGATGATGATGGTGATATATACAAGGTTATGTACATTGCTTGCAGCTACAATAAGTTTAAATATGCTTGACCAAACATGCTTCAGTGGCCTTAATTTGAAATATGTAGTTACTATTAGACAAATGAAGAAAATGTAACTTTTTCATCGCTTGAAGCTCGCTGGTCTGTATTAACGTTTTGAACCCATTGCTTTTTGCGCTCAACTCCTACTTAACTCCTACACCGTGGACAGCTGTAGGGAGTGAACAACAGAATTATATTACATGAAAAATATTTACAGCCACCACTCAAAATAAGTTCATTTTTCATTATGTGATCATCATACTTCTACTGGTGCCTTGGGTACGGAGGAGTTTTACCACTTCCTGTCTCATTATCACTCTTACTACATAGCTTATATTGTGCACTAATAAATCATTGAGGTCAGTAGCCGATTCGTCATAATCACTTCACTGACCTCTTCTTCTTCTTTTTCCTACAGCTTTTCCCACACATGTGGGGCTGCGAGTGCGAACTGTGTCGCACATGTGGATTTGGCCCTGTTTTATGGTTGAATGCCCTTCCTGCCGCCAACCTTATATGGAGGGATGTAATCACTGTTGCGTCAGTGGTGGTTGGTAGTGTAGTGTGTTGGGTGAATATGAAGAGGAGAGTGTTGGAACGGGCACAAATACCCAGTCCCCGAGCCAGAAGATTTATTCAGAAGCGATTAAAATCCCCGACCCGGCCGGAAATCGAACCCGGGACCCTCTGAACTGAAGGCTAGTATGCTGACCATTCAGCCAGCGAGTCAGATTTCACTGACCTCTAACTGCTGTAAATGATCAGAATCCATGAGGGAAGACAAGGGTGAAGCCATGTTTACAAAGAGACCGTGTCATAAACTCTCTTGAACATTCAAGAACGAGAGTTACTAAGCCTTCAGAATTCCTGCGAGCTATCGTAAAATACAAAAGGTGTTTTTTTTTTCTTTTTTTGTGTGGGTTCCAGTAGATGGCGCAGACACAGCATAGTCAACATAGGAGTGTTGAAAGTACAAGTTGCGTTTGCGTTCATGTCGAGTAGGATTCAACATCGGGGCAGAAGGCTAATACAGTGGAACATCGATATCTCAAATCATGTTGATTTATGAGTTTCATTTCCGTATTGACAGATTACACATGTACAGATAAGAAAGGATTTCCAGAGTATTGATAAGGTGGAAATCCTTTCTTGTCTGTACATCTCGAATCATCTCGGGAGCTAAAATTTATTTCGAGTTTTGAAATTTCTCGATATAGAGAATACCGTTTTTGAGTATGTATAGCACATAATTGAATCATATGTATCTATGGGCTTATACTGAATACATTATTTTTAACAGTATTAGAAATATACAAACAAACTCTATTTGACGGCATCACTTTAATTATAACCCTTATTGCAGTAACATTTTAAAAGGTGGTGGTGGTGGTGGTGGTGGTGGTGATTATTGTTTTAAGAGGAAATACAACTAGGCAACCATCCTCTATATAACACTAATCAGAGGGAAAAATGGAAGGGATCCGACACTTCAAAAAATGAAGATGTCGGCCAAAGGAAGAGAAGGGCCACGAAGGGCGTGAAAATGAAAGACTCCCTAGCCTTCGCAAACCTAATAGCGTCGGGGTCGGAAAAGAACAAGAGTTGACCAAGGGAGGTCGGATAGGATAGATGAAAGTGAGGAGTCTGGCACAAGTAAGTGGAAGCAATGCCAGGACTCAGCTAAGGGCCCCGTGGTGGTGGTGATTATTGTTTTAAGAGGAAGTACAACTAGGCAACCATCCTCTATATAACACTAATCAGAAGGAAAAAATGGAAGGGGTCCGACACTTCGAAAAATGAAGGTATCGGCCAAAGGAAGACAAGAGCCACGAAGGGCGTGAAAATGAAAGACTCCCTAGGCCTCCATACGTAATACCGTCGGGGTCGGAAAAGAACAAGAGTTGACCAAGAGAGGTCGGATAGGATAGATGAAAGTGAGGAGCCTGGCACAAGTAAGTGGAAGCAATGCCAGGACACAGCTAAGGGCCCCGTGGTCGCCAATCCACGCTCCAAAGTTCAGAGCCCCTGGAGCCCCTTTTAGTCGCCTCTTACGACAGGCAGGGGATACCGTGGGTGTTATTCTACCGCCCCCACCCACAGGGGGATAACATTTTAAAAGACAGAATACAGTACATACAGTAGTGAAACAAGAAACATACCTCCGCTAAAACCTTTGGAAAAAATCCAATAGTCTCTTCTGTTTGATACTGTTAACCTTTCCTCTTTTCACTTTGCAACTTCATGTCAATACAACACAGCCATGATTCGTAAATGAAGTTTGTCATGTGCGACTTTGGGGGTTGCTTTCGTACATGACCGGTAATTAATTCACACCCGAGAAACAGCGGGGCTTCGCCGATTTTCCGATCATTAGAAGTTTTTGTTCCCATCATATTAGCTTGCAGCATCAATGTAGGCCTTTCATTACTTGTTAACTCTTCCTCACAAACCACAAATGCCGTACTTTTTGCTTCAAGGGAGGAAATGTTTGCTTCGAGAAATTCAAGTAACCGAATTTTGAGTAATAGAGAAATAAGTACACGTGAAGAATAGGACAAACGGTCAGGACATTTAAGTTACTTCGAGATACTGAAAATTCGAGTAATGGAGGCTCGAGATATCGAGGTTCAACTGCATTTGAGTCCTGCTTGACAAAGGAATGCAAACGGTTAAGACCTATTTTCACGTATTCACTGCTGTTCTGGTGGGGAGCATATCTTTCAGTAATCTAAAGTGAATTTTTATTTTTATTGCTCAACAACTACAAGTGATACCGTACTCATTGGCATATACCCACAGCCCCATACTATGTGAGAGTGTCACATGAGCTTGATCAGATTTGAGCACATTTTCGCGTGTTTTCCCAACAGTCGGCATGATCTCGCAAAACAAACTGCATCTGATTATCTTGACTACTTCTTGTTCTATTCAATATTAAAAGTGAAACTCTCTCACACCTGTCTCCATCCAGCCCTAGGGCAGTAGCAGTAATCATGTCACACAGAAGGCAGTTGTTAGTAGGCACTGATATTTCTGAAACTGATGTGGGAGTGAAAATGAATTTGACTTGCCAGATTTGTAAACGGTTGAACTGCTAGATTACGTAAATGAAATAATGATAATACATTTTATGAACGCATTAAAAACAGTAAAATAAACTTAAGGTTCAACAGAAGCGGTGTACTACCAAACGTAAACAACAGGTTGGGAAACATGAAAATTACAAAATAGATGTGGAAAGCGGCATGGAACCCTGCGAGGTAAATGGAATGTATCCTTTGTGAAGGAAGAAAATGTAGACTGTAATTACCCTTGAATAAGTTGCCCCTGTGAATCAGTTGTAGAGTGTCAGACTCTGGATCCTAAGATAGCGGGTTCAAACCCCGCAGAGGTAGTCGGATTTTTGAAGGGCGGAAAAAAGTCCATTCGACACTCCATGTCGTACGGTGTCGGCATGTAAAAGATCTCTGGTTACATATTTGGTGTGTACCCGACAAAATTAATTAAATCTCAGCCATAGATGCCCAAGAGTTTCAGTTTACTCTTCTGCCATTTAATAGGCCTAGAGTAAAATGGAACGTCGAAATTGATGGGCAGACAGCCAGATGGCATCAAATTGAAATGTCTACACATGGTAGCTGAGGCCATACTATTATTATTATTATTATTATTATTATTATTATTATTATTATTATTATTATTATTAGTTGAAAAAGGCACGATGAATTCGAGCATTTCTCTGGTGTAGTGTGGTACTTCCATAAAGATTTCCTCTTCAACGATTCCATTTAAGTATGCAGTTGTTACATCGAATTGTCGGACATACATTCCATGATGAGCAGCGAGCGCAATAGCCATTGAGCTGAGTCGTGCTACTGGTGCGAATGTTTCAGTATAATCTCTACCTGGCCTCTGGGAAAACCCGCTGGCCACGACTCTAGCCTTCCTTCTCGTGATCTCGCCATTTGCTCCGTATTTATTCCTAAGGACTACACGACTTCCAATCGTCGTCCTATTTTCTGGGCGGTCTACGAGATCCCAGGTCTTGTTTCTTAGAATAGAGACAAATTCATCTGCCATCGCCAGCATCCACTCATTTTTCTCTGGACCTGAAAATGCCATCTGAATTGGAACCTCAGCCTGACATACCGAATCAGTTTGTCCTCCATCGTATTCCTGGTAAAGCTTTCGAGGTCTGCCTCGTGTTCCCGAACGGATC
Source organism: Anabrus simplex (assembly GCF_040414725.1). Taxonomy (NCBI): domain Eukaryota; kingdom Metazoa; phylum Arthropoda; class Insecta; order Orthoptera; family Tettigoniidae; genus Anabrus; species Anabrus simplex. The sequence continues at coordinate 717,561,060 of NC_090265.1, forward strand.
ATTTTTGGTCTTCCTGGAGCATGTCGAGATTGTCGTATTTCTGGTTCTGGTTCATTTTCAAAACCAAGAAATTCTTCTTCAGAACTATCCGGATGTTTGGTGCTTTCTGTACGTTCTGTATCTCTAGGATTTATGTTTACATTGATGAAAGGATCAACCTGCACTGGCTCTATTCTGGGATGATCTTCATCAAAGTGCTCTGCATTTGGGTGCTGACTTGGAAAAATATCAAGATCGTATTTTTGCTCTTTTCTGTCTCCTTTCAGAAACTTGACATCACGTGAGATTTCCACTTTTCGTTCTGTGGTATCCAAATTCTGAAACCCTTGGACTGCTCCGCATATCCGAGGAATATGCCCCTTTTTCCCCGAGGGTCGAATTTTCCTATGTTCGGCGATCGATTTAGGCAGTAGGTTTCACATCCAAATTTTTCGAATTTACAAACATTTGGAACCTTTCCAGTCCAGGCTTCGTAAGGAGTTCGTCCACCCAGTTTACTCATAGGACATCTATTCCTAATGTAATTCGCTGTTGAAACAGCCTCTGCCCAGAAAGAAGGAGGAAGTTCGGACTGCATTAATAAACATCTGGCCATCTCGACGAGTGTACGGTTTTTCCTTTCCGTTACTCCATATTGTTCCGGGTTACGCGGAATCGTCAGGCGTCGTGGGATCCCGCAGTTTTTCAACAGTGCATTGAATTGGGAATTCACGTATTCCGTACCATTATCAGACTGCAAAATCTTTATCTTCGCGTTTTTCTGTATTTCCAGACGTTTTTTGAAGTCCTGAAACTCATTAACGACTTCATTTTTCTGACGAAGAAACTTCACTTCGCACCATCCAGTCGCATCGTCGACGAATGTGACGAAGTAACACGCGTTTCCATTCGAGGAAACCCTCATTGGGCCGCAAATATCGGAATGAATCAATTCCCCTGGTTCCATTCTCCTATCGGACTTTTTCGGAAAAATGGTACGTGTTATCTTTCCTTGGAGACAGATCTCACATTCAAAATCCTCTTCTCTGTCGATGACTTCGATTCCCTCTATCCTTTTATTCTTCACTGCCTGACGTAGATCCGTTATTTTTAGATGTCCCAATCGAATGTGCCAGTCCATAAGAGACCCTTTGCGCGTATCATCAGCTCGGGCAATTTTTCCCTGTTCTTCGGTGTACGACCCATTAACGTAATAAAGTCCGTCTTTTCTGTGTGCAATGAATAAGGTACTATCGTTCGCATCTGTAACTCGAGCGGATGTTTTGTCGAACACTACGCGGTGACCCCTGTCTACGATCTTCCCGACTGAGAGTAGATTAGTACGCAGATCAGGTAGCCTACGTACAATGTATCGCATAGGTTGAAACTTTTATCACAACCATCAACGTTCATTGACATTGTCACAACATCTTTTGCACTTATTTTCGTTGTAGAATTGTTCGCTAATTTTAAATCGTCAGAAACATTGGATTCTACTTGTGAAAAATAATCCAGAGTTTTACACATGTGCGATGTACAGCCGCTGTCCAGGCACCACACTGTATCTGCGTCGCGGTCCGTTACGAACTTGCACGAGTTCAGTTCTGATGTAATATATAGCGAGGTACTTCCTTCGGCCTTGTGAGCATTGTCATGATCATTTTTACTCGATTTGCACTCCTTCTCCTTATGACCTATCTTTTTACAACTATAGCAATGAAGAGATGTGGACACACCTTTTTCGCCTTTATCGACTTTGCTTGTGGGCTTTCTATAATTCTTGTTCTTGTATTTTCGTTCAACAGTCATACAGTTTTGCATCATGTTGTTTCGATCACTGCTCCTCGCGTCACTTTCTTCGACAATTTTTATGCGTAATACCTCGGGCTTTGGAAGTTCGTCGCGAGATTCTATCGCGCACCGAAAGTATTCGAAACTGGCTGGCAATCTATACAGAAGTAATATGGATAACAAATCATCGTTGATTGCCACGTCCATACCATTGAGCTTGTCCACGGTGTCGAAAAATCTCCGCAAATGATCGCGTACATCCCCTTCTTCAATCATTCTTTGAAGCACGATCTGCTTTAATAATGCTGCTTTTCGCGCTGGCCCCTTTGATTGGTAAATCGACTCTAGTTTTAGCCACAGTTCGCGCTAAGTGACACAATCTTTTACCTGTTTCAATTCCGAGAGTTGAATCGCCAAGATGATATCTGACATTGCTTCACTGCCACGTTCTTCCCATTCTGTAATAGCTGCCGCGTTCTAGCTGATCGGTTCAGGTTTAACCTTCATCCCAGCTACGTTCGCCCACGTACGATTTTTTACTAACACAGCCTTCATGTGAATTTTCCACGTGTCAAAATTGTCCTTCGACAACATCTCGATGCGCACCATACTTGAAGCGTTCATCTTCACACACTATTTCTTCGCAGAAGACACTTGGCTAAATGTTTAACTCAACCTCGCCAACCGTGCGCGACACGATATTTTCACGCGTCTATTTTTCAGTGCATTTTATCACTACACATTTAATCACTTTCCAGACGCGCATTCTGGGCCCGTAACCTGTTGAAAAGGCACGATGTTTATAAAGTAATAAGATCAGCACGGTTTATATTAAAGTGACACCATTTATTACATACGTAAATCACAGATGGATGCAGTGAAAACAATAGACATGGAGATTACAATCGTGACGTGTCAGAATGGACAAAGAAAACGTAGTGTGTAGGTGGCGCTACTTGATGGTGGCTCAGCCACAGTCATATAAATACGTATAAATATTCTCAACATTATTATTATTATTATTATTATTATTATTATTATTATTATTATTATTATTATTATTATTATTATTATTATTATTATTATTATTATTATTATTATTATTATTATTATTATAGATATTTTAAAAGGAAGCAAGGCAAAACTCATAACTGATAGAACAACGTAATTTCACCTTAATTTCTTGACACGGCATAAGCCCAAAAGCCTATATCATGTCTAAAACTCAAAGATATTTATAAGGTAAATTTAAGTGTTAACTACGTATGCAGACATGCACTATGCACCAAAGAAGTTTTAATATCAGCTTTAAAAAGAAGTATCCAATGTGATACATGACTATTCAAAATGAGGGCTAATCCCAATCTACACAAGGTCGGAAAAAACATCCTAACACAGAGGCACAGAAAACTTGCATCATTACCTAAAATGCTTGCAGTAATTAGCATAGATTTTAAGTGCATGTGTTGGGTGATACAGAACTACGGGAGGCAAACCAGAGGAATAAGTAAATTACATTATTAGTTGCAAGGTTAAAAAAAAAAAAAAAAAAAAGAGAAGGGAATTGCCTCCGAAACAAAATGTATACGATCTTAACTGAAAAGCGAAGTCATTTCAACCATTTTAACGGTGAACGTGAATCTCGAGGATAAACTCCTGCGTAAGGAAAGAAATTATTACATTTAAATGATGTTAATATCCGAAATTAGAGAATAAACAGTGCTTACCCCGAGACAAGTATCCCATGATGGGACCAATGCGGGACCACATCTGCTCTCTAGGATGGTCAAAAATCAAAGACGCAGAGATTACCTTACTCCCACCAAAGGAGCGGGTAAGATCGAGAAACAGGAAATGGTGCAACCAGCAAAAGAACCAATCCTCGACTTTCACATTTACCAATTACATTTGATCTTATTTTGACCAGTCAGAAGTCTCTTAATTTTTGCTGACAAATGTTCAAGAGAGTTCTTTTGCTCAACAGGAAATGTGCCTCTAGAATGGCGCATGTAGCTACACGCTGTTTCACAATTTTAGAGAAAAATTTAAAATTCACATATAAATGATAATTTTGATACAACACGAAAAAATTTCCAAAACAGAATACTTCCCAGTTCAAAAGTCCAAACCAGATAATATACAACACAAAAAAAAAAAATCAATAAATTAAGAAATTTCCATCCATTCCCCACGGCTGTCTTAATCCTGCCACAAGATTGTTTAGTGATAGTGGTGGTGTTGACAGCAGAAGGCTACCAAAGAGAATGAGAAAATTCTGAAAGTGATGAATGTGATGTTGTGCAGCCAGGTTTGATAAAAAGAAAATCTGCAAGAAACAGGCAAAAGTGGAAAAGACAGCAAACCACAAAAAAATTCATTCTCTGAAACTAGCTCCAGTATTACTTGAGGAAATCTGTGGCCATAAAAGCCCCTTATTTAGTCAGTGCGAATGTGATAACTGTCTCATGGCTTTGCACATCCCTGAACTGCTTCAGAATTTTCCACACTATGAAAACGTACTGAAATGCCAAAAATATTCAAATGAAAGATTTATGATTCTTTCATTTTATAAATCAAGTTTGCATGAGAATTTTTGAAGAGCTATAACTATGTTGCGTACAAATTAAGTAATAATTGTGGGTGTGTGAATGGAATTTAGTATTTTGGTGGGTTAAATAAAACATTTTGCATGTTTGACTTACATTCCTGGATATTGAAAAGGTATGCAACAGTGTTGCAAGAGAGAAGATATATGGCAGTTCTTGTGAAAGAGAAGGTACCTGAAGGACTTGTAAGGAAAGTCCAGGCTGTATCAGGTACATGGCAATTGGAGAGGGGTACACATCATTGGGTCACAACCAAGACTAGCATCCAGCAGGGCTGTGCACTGTCCCTGCTGCTGTATGTTCCAGCTACGGATGATCGTAGGTTATGATCTTCATTTCCGTGTTGACGTTTAACTAATAGGATAGAGTTTGAGGGATGTTCCACCATTCAGCACATTGTAAAATATATTAAATTACAAGAAGACCAGTTTCGACTCCCTTGGAGTCATCATCAGTTCTTGTTGAAAATCAAATCAAGGGGAATCTGATAACAATCATCATAATAAAAAATTATGTACCTAAAGGCGATTGCATGGAAACACATCAATGGGTTGCAAGACATTACCTTGAAATGTAACTTACACATGGCAAGCAGCACTTGGAACTTGAAAAGTTCTTAGTTCTGGCTTAAACTGTCTTGTGCACTAGAAACACATGCACTGGTTGAAAATATATACAAACAATGACACAAACACTTATAATGATATGAAACCTTGGCTCTCTAAGAGCGTTCTTGGACTTGACACTCCTGTTTCTATCTGAAAAAACTGGATGAAATACACACACATTGAAACAAAATGTACAAAGACATAGTTCTGGCGTAAACTGTTGCGCGTTCATGGACACGGAGCACTGGAAACACATGCACTGGTTGAAAACATATACATACGATATGAAACACAACAATATGAAACCATTGGCATTTCAAGAATGTTCCTGGGCTCGACAGTCCTGCCTCCATCTGACTAAGCTAGATGAAACATATATACACTGAATGTACAAAGACAAACCACTTGGCATTTGAAAGTTCTTGGTTTGGTTTCAAAAAATTGTCATGTGTTCGTGGAACACAGAATAGAACTGTTGGTCTTGTTTCAATCTATTGGAAACAAATGCACTATCGTAGTTGAGAATATACATATTGATTGAAAGTTTATACACTGATATGAAACACATGGCACTTTAATGTTCTTGGATATGAGTAAAAATGCTGTCGTATGTTTGTACAACTCGGCATAGACGTGTCAAGCGGTCTTGCCACAATCAACTGGAATATGTGAACCTTTCTTAAAAACAAAACTTGTTGATTATTATAACCACACAATCACATGAAACATTTGGTAATCAGCTGAAATTATACATTGGCTTGAGATGCTTAGTATTTAAGAAAGATCTTGGTTCTAATTTAGAATTATTACCATGTGTTCGTGGAACACGGAACTTGATTGTCAGCCCTGATTCAAACAACTTGATGTACGACATAGTTGAAACAAAAATATGTTTGACATTGAAAATATTTGGAACTTGCTGGTTTTAGTTTACATAATCTTGGTGTGTTTTAGGTGAGATGGAATAAACTTCTTAGTAGATTTAAGTTGGTTGAAGTGTTCCATAATTGAAAGATATTGCCCCAGCTCTGGTGCAGCACTTTCACTCCCACTTTCTTCAGTGTTCTGCTCACTTCAGTAACTTTCACTGTTGCTATCACTATCCTCGAACTCGGATTCATTTCCCAAAACGTCATTATTGCCATAATCACCATCTAAAACAATGTCTAAAAGCATTTTCAATCTCTCGTCAACATTACCGTGAAAACGATTCTCCTGTATGCATAATGAATACTGAAAAGCGATGAAAATAAACTGTTATTCGACAAATTCAATGTCACATAGAAATATAGACAGCATTGTTTACCAACAGTATATGCTCTAGTTCCCTACAGTGTGTATTGTTAGAAATTATATTGCAAGGGGAATCTAATATAAAGAGATAAGCGAGGCAGTGCGTCATTGCGAGCTGAGCTCGTCATTTGATTCATGTGCCAAAACACCACGCATGACCACAGCTCCTCATTTGACGTGAATGGGTTAAGGAAGTTTTTACCGAGCAATTGACTGTGCGGTTTGGATAGCGTAGCTATTAGCTTGCATTCGGGAGATAATGGATTCGAACCCCACTATTTCCAGCCCTGAAAATGGTGTTCCATGATTTCACATTTTTGCAACAGGCAAATGTTGGGACTATATCTTAATTAAGGCCATGGCTGCTTCTTTCCCACTCCTAGTCCTTTCCCATCCCATTGTTGCTATAAGACTATCAAAAAGAGCAGATTGGAAAAAAAAAAAAAAAAAAAAAAAAAAGAAGAGGAACCATTTGCCTTTGCTAATGACACCGTTATTTGGGGAGAAAGAGAAGAGGAGATGCAGTCAAGACTCGACCAAGTTTCAACCTCAAGCTCAGCGAGACTGAGATGGTGGTGATGTAGGTGAATAGAGATGCTTAACCAGCAAGTATCTAACTAACAGACCACCAGTGGGACAGTGTTCACAGTTCCTTCTACCTCTGCAGTATAGTCTCTGGAGACAGCTTAGCCTCAAGAGAGATCGCCAACAGAGATCTACCAACAAGTGAGGACCCTTCTTTGGAATGTTAAGATTCCTGGATTTCCATGCACTAACAAATCTCAAAATATGAATGCATTCATACACTATCATATGGCAAAACAGGCACAATAAATGGGAAAATATACACTATCAAAATTCAGTTCAACATGGTTACATTATCATTTCCTTTTGAAACATTGTACAACAACTAATTTCTCCAAATTGTCTCGATTTAACCTCATCCGTTTATCTGTCAGCACATTCTTAAATGCAGACAATGATCTTTCTACGTCACAAAAAGTGACAGGTGCATACTTAAATGAAGATATTTGCGACAAGGTGAGGTTAAAATGTACCTCTTTTGCTCCTTCACCACACAATAAGTGTTTTATAAGCTTGACGAATTCAAAATGAGGATTTGAATGTAAGCTTATCTCTAGCTGCTGCAGATTCAACGAGGTGTAGACCTGTACCTTCCAATTTTTTGTTATCATAGCAGGCAATTTGCCAGTTTTTTAAAAATATACATTAAGTCTTGTGCATATCCTTTTTGCTGAATTCCACTTGCACATCTTTGATGCAAGCAGTGTCATCTACTGGGAAACTGTCTACGACCTAAAACCAGAAAAATAAAGTCATTTAAATGATATTATGCCTAATCAGTGGCATTAAGTTCATTGATGGCAAATTCAAAAATTGGATTATAGGATCTCTAGCATGTGCACTAACTTTGTTTGTCAGGTAGGATGCCAGGAATACATTCTTTTTCCCTCTGTCTCTCGATAATGGAAATGTAACATGGAAAAATGATACCGAAAATTTTGTAAACCAACATTCATAAAAGACACTATCATGCAACTTAACATTGTATATGCTCCGAAGTCAGAAGAAAAGTCATATTATGCCATATAAACCTCCCAATATTCACTATTGAATCCAAAATTGTCAAAATATGCATTATGCGTGAATTTTGTCCTCAAATGGCCAAAACATGTAAACATGCAAGGAAAAAGAACAATTATCTTGAACATTTAAGTCATAAAAAGAATATTTGCAAAGTTTGAGAAGTGTAACTAGCATATTTAAAAACATGCGTTTGCATGGAAAATCCAAGCTGTACTTATTACCTATGATACAAAACAAGCACTCTCACGAAGAAAGACACATAGATGAAATTAGTGAGGTCCACTGCCAGAAGACAAGGCTGCACAAGTTGAGAAAACCAAACAGGAAGCTGGGATTAAGTCATCTCCTCTAGACAGTCAGTACATCCGTACTACAGTGGTTTGGATATGTGATGAGGTTGGAGCATACGAGAACAGCCTTAGAAAGACCTAGAGCATGCTGGTCAAGCTAGGGGAAGGATAATGGATGATGTGATGAAGAACAGGACATTTATGTATTGATGAAAGTGGAAGAGTCTTATCAGCAATACATGGGAAACTGGAAATGTAAATCGTTGATGACGACTATAGCTTACATAATCGTTTAACTTTTCATAAATGCATTTATATGCTTAAAAACTCCATTCATTATAAAGTCTTTGTCTTTACTTCAGCTGGAGTAGGACATCATTAAGATAAGTTCCAGAATTCAAGTTCCTAAGTATTTAAACAGAAATAAACAAAAATATCTGAGTGTGATTTGGTGGAACCTGATGATGTTCTTTAAAGAACGAAACATGTTATTTAAAAAAATGAATTTGTTTCTTTTTCAGGTATAATTCTGTTATGATACGTTTTCTTTTTAAGGTAGTTTATAAATTTATTTACTCAAAATTAGTTTCAGCAGACTGAAGAACCTAACAGTTATAAGCTGTGAAAATTTGATCAAATGTGCAACATAATTTTTTGTGCCTAAATGGTTTGCACGATAAATATTTGTATGATTATTTTGGTGAAATATTTAAAGAATTACATAAACAACTTACTCTAGAATGTCCAAGATATTCCTTCTTATTTTTTAAATTATCATTACCTTCCATATCAGTTATCCTAAAATAAAAAATAAAAATTAGTTTTATACTGTTTTCCGTATAAATAAAATACGCTAGCGTGCAAAATATCTTCAATAGTTTTTGAGTCAATGTTTTCCATTGACGGAGGCACAGATTGGGAATGAAACAATAAAGATGGTAATAGCATTGTATCAAAATTGCAAAAGCTGTGTTAGAACCAAAGTGGGTCAAACTGAATGGTTCAGAGTTGAGACAGGCTTATGACAGGGAAGTGTATTGCCTCCCTTACCTTTTATTATCATCATGGGTAGCATTCTGCATAATGTCAAAGTGAAAGATCATGGGCAAGCAAGTAAAGTCTATGCTCTTTGCTGATGACATTGTAGTTTGGGGAGATAATGAAGAGGAAGTACAGACACAAGTTGGTTTATGGAATGAGGAGGGAAGAAATTTTGGAATGAAGATTAGTACTGTGAAAAGCAAGACTTTGATCATGACGAGAGGTAACAGAAAATCCAGGGGAGTGATAAGAATAGGAAATAAATCTTTTGAAGTAGTGAATAATTTTAAATATTTGGTCAGTATGATGTCACAAAATGGAAATTTGGATGGAGAAATTGATTTAAGAATACAGCAGTCTGCAAGTTTCTACCACTGTGTGAGATACATTGTATGGAACAAATATATGGCAATGAAGTGCAAGAAGGTTTTATAATCGTTCCATTATAAACCTATACTGATCTATGCTTCAGCAGCCTGGATGTTGACTAAGCGGAACCAAAGTAAGATACAAGCAGCTGAAATGAGGTTGTTGAGAAGCATACAAGGAAAGACAAGATGAGATAGAATATGAAGTGAGAAAATAAGGAGAAGCAGGGGAATATGTAAACTTCAAGAAGATATTGATATAGCAAAGCTGAAATGGTTTGGACACATGATGAGAATGCCAGGAGAGAGAGAATACCAAAGAGAACATTCATGGATACAGAGAATGCAAAGAGGCCTAGGGAACGGCCTGGAATGAGATGGAGGAGTTCTGTTGTGGACTGAATTGCAAATAGAGTATGTGTTACCACGTCACCATTAACATATGATATGGATTCTCAGACAATACATTACCATTGTATAAGGAACATATATGATCCTATTGTGCATCAATATTTCTCTTCTAACATTTCACACAGATCATTTACCTCTCATATTTCATAGCATTACTTATTTCTTTCTATACATTCCCCATTTTCTTCACATAACATCATAATATTCTCATCATAACTCATTTTATCTCATATCTCTTCATATTATTTCATACATTTTGCATATATATCTTATTTGATGCTTAAATAACCTTATTTTCAAATATTCGTCGTATCAGGTCTATATCTTGTTAAATAACATCTACATCTCTTCATTCTGCCATCATATCCATTTCTAACATAAATCCTAACTTATTATATTAACATATAACCTCTACTTTTCATAATATCACTTGGCATTGCATATTGAAGATCCTAAAATTATTCCTCTTATACACTTCACATATGATACAGTATAACATGGCTAATTGGAATTCTTTGCTCTCATTGAGACATTATTATTACTTTATTACATTCCCTAACTGGGGTTTGTCTTATTTCTGATGAAGACTATCTTATTTCCTTATATCATTGGCACATATAAATCACTCGTGAGAATCTAGTATCATTTAAATCATTCTGAAGACACTTAAACACATATCTATTACTGGGGGCTATGTCATCTGGTCATCTTCTGCAGCTCTGGATTCTGGTCATTCTGCTTGGCCGGTCATTGTAACGTCATCAGGCACCAGGGGTCATCTCTGCCATGTCGGTTCAGCTCGGAATCATCCAGCTAGTCAATCTCAAATCTTCTTAGAGAGCTGTGGTTTCCATCAAAAGCTCGGTAAAAAGACAAAATACATTGATGAAATCAGCTGTAACATATTATCGTTTTCAAAGCCTTCTAACATAATTTAACTACTTAATTCCACTTAATATTGCTTTGCATAATTTCAGTTGCTATTAGATCTCCAATATGTCTGCTAATATTTCAAGTTTTATCTCGTAAAGAATGGCTGTTCTAGTTATTGATCGCTTATGCTGCGATATGTTGAATATCTGCTTTTATAGCCACGGCCTTGTCTTCGTAGATTTTCTATGCCGCTGCTACTTGGTTTACAAGTCTCGCATTTAAAATTTTTTATTTTATATATTCTTCTATTATATTTTAGTTTATACATTATGAGTATTTTTCTTTTCTTAAATTGTTCCCTTGTTAATATCTTGTAGGCTTTCTGCAACTTCTTGCTTCGAACACGTCCAATCCCTTGAGTTAGCATTTCATTTGTGTTTTTTAAACAGTTTTGGTCTTAACAATTTGAATATTTATTTTGTCTTGGTCACTGCCATTGCGATCTTATTCATTCTAACTTTGTGGTACTCTCAACTTCTTTGACATTTTATATAACTTATTCATTGTGTCTAACTTCATTACTAGAAATTGTGTTTGTCTTAATCTGATTGAGGTTAGTTTCTGGAATAGTGGAACAGCATACTACAATAGATTTACAACTGTTCTTTTTACACTTTGTTTTCCCAGTATTCAACTGTCGAGCCTGCACATTCATTGGCTTCCACCAAATCCTTCATACAACATGGTTTAGGCAGATTTCTACATGAGAAGGTGTCCATGGCCTTGCTTTTCACCACACTCACACAAATCTTGATCACCGTACCCCCACTTTTTCAAGTTGGTTTTGCATCATGTCACTCGAGATCTTAATCTGTTAAGCATCTTCCAATGTTCATATTGAAGATGATGTTCTGCAGCTGGCTTCTCTTTCACTTCCCATAATCCTACAGGCAACTTCCTTCCCCAGAGTTCCTTTCCCCAAGATTCGGCTGATGATGAAATTGATGTTGTTGTTTGTAGGAAGCTCTTCCTCGATTTCAGTCTTGATGGGTGGGCGTGAAGTCCAAACATTGGGTGTCGTGGATCTGTTTCTTGCTTCTTCTCAATCTCTGCTGCAACTTGTCTCCTAACATCTGGAGGTGCTACTCCCACAAGTGGAAAGATCTTTTTAACAGGAGTTGGTCGTAAGCAGGCTGTAACAATACGACCTGTCTTGTGGAAGGCAACATCCACTTGGTTTGTATGAGCAGAATTTCTCCAGACTGGAGCAGCATACTCTGCAGCAGGGAAACACAGGGCAAGGGCAGATATATGGAGGGTGTTAGGTTGTGTTCCCCATGTTGTGTGTATGAGTTTGTGAATGAGATTACTGTATTCTTGCTGCATACCTTCTGTGGTATCTATACAGTACTGACCACGGTGGAAGGCGACCACTAAAATCAAAGCATATTTACACAGGTCTCTTCAGGGAAAATTCATCAATTTCTGATAACGATAACTGTTTTTCAGGGTGACCATCTTGGCAGGTTTCACTGTAATTGAGAAGTTAGTTTTTTACCCATAAAGGTGTACCTCCCCCCCTTTAAGATTTATGTCTGAACAGAAGCAGTCTGCAGCAACTGTAACATTCAGTGGAGGACTTGTTCCAGATTAGTGCTTTGGAAGAGGACGCCAAGCATGCCCCGTTGTCAAGAGCCCGTTCCGACAGTAGCGGTTTCTTGGAGGGAGACTCGGAGAGCCGAGACGTGGAGGCGGCGAGGCTACGCGGCGGGGACGCAACAGGAAAACGCTCCAGCCTTCCCATAGTCCGTGTCCACGATGAACGAGGCAGTCTGCTCAACTCGAGGAGCTGCTCTCTGCACTCTTTAGGGAGCAGCAGCGGCAGCGGGTGCGATCGACTGCGGTGCCGATCGCTGTCTGCACCAAATGGCTTGTCTCTAGGAGGCAGCTGGAGTAGCGTCAGCAACATGTTCAGTTCCTGTAGCGACGAGAGTGTGATCCACACGGGTGTAGGAGCACCCAGCATCGAGCTCCAGGAGTTGCTGCGTGAGCTGGCTGTGAGTTCACCTCTCTTATATCCTCTCTAAAACTAATCAACTGCATTTTCTTTGTTTCAAAGCTAATTTTTATTCTACCTTCCTCCAAGTCCAGTTGTCGCTCAGTCTTCTCCCTGTTTATGTGCCCTCCAGTTTTTTCATTGAGCAGGAGATGGTGACCAATAGATCCAAAGTCAAGTTAACATGCACAGGGCCTCTTGTGAAGTTGCTGTTGGTTGTTTACAAAATTCTCTCAGACAGAAAATACTGTATGTCCACCTATTCAATACTTCAATTCACTTTTACAAGCTTTACAAGTTTTTTTTTTTTAATGCTATTTGTTCAGGGCATCGACCTAGAGAGATCTTTTGCCCCTACTTGCACCATGTGATATGAACCTGCGTGTAATTGGAATGGAGGAAGTGTAGAGTGTTGAATGTGAGCAAAAGAATGTTAAGGACGACACAAACATCTAGTCCCCAGGCCAGGGATATTAATCATTTATTAATAAAAATCTCTGACACAGCCGGGAATCGAACCCGGGGCCACCGAGCTTTTCAGGTTGAAAGTTCTTTAGTATTGTTAAGAGTTAGGAACTAAAAAAACTCATATGTTCACAGTTTATTGAAACAATAATCTTACTGGAACTTCTTGAAGGTCAATAAAATGTTCATGTTGTTAAAAACTCATGGATAATTTTTTTCTTTATAACGAAGAAAAGGTATGCTTGTAACTTGACTAGAGTTCATTTATTGTATGTACAAGGGTGGATCAAATATAAACAGGAATTATATTTTAAAATTTATTGCATCAACCAAAAAAGAAAACACACATATAGAGATCACTTTTCTACAGTGTCCTGCCTTCGATACACATTTCCTCCATCGGATTGGGAAGTTTTTGATGCTGTTGTGATAGAAAGAAGAGGGATGTGTGCAGAGTCAGTTGCGCACAAACTCTTCTACACTTGCATGATCATCGAACCGCTGTCCGCCTAGGTCTTGTTTGAGTGGTCCAAACAAATTGTAGTCGCAGAGCGATAAATCTGGACTGTACAGAGGGTGTTCCAGAAGTGTCCACTGAATTGCCTCCAGTTTTTACCGCGTTAAAGCGGAAGTGTGCGGCCTTGCATTGTCGTGGAGAAGAATGATGTTTCGGATCGGTTGCTGGCGTTGCTTGTTGCGATACGCAGCTTTTGTTTCATCCAAAAGGTGACAGTAATAGGCTGCATTAATTGTCCTTTGTTTGTGAAGAAAATCCACCAGCAAAACGCCCGCGGAGTCCCAGAAAATGGTTGCAAACAACTTTCCAGCAGATGGGTGTGTTTCGGCCTTGACTGGACATGTTTCATCTCTTCGCCACCAGTCCATACCTGCTTGCTTTGACTCTGGGGTGTAATGATGCACCCAAGTTTCATCACAAGTCACAATATGACTCAAGAAATCCTCTCCTTCCTCCTCGTAGTGACGCAGGAGTCTCTGACAAAGTTTCTGGCGTAAAGTTTTTTGCGGAGACGAGGAACCCACCTGGCAGACAATTTTCTGAAATGGAGTTCATCTCTGATGATGGTTTGAACACTTGCATAACTTATTCCTATGGCTAAAACAATTTGCGAAATTTATATTCGCCGATCTTCACCAATAATGTCATGAATGCCAACAATGTTGTCTGCAGTGATGCTTGTCTGCAGTCTCCTTTCATGAGGTTCATTTTCCACAGCTTCTCTTCCTGTTAAAAACTTTTTAGCCCATTCATACACTCAAGTCTGTGAAAGTGTTTCTTCCTCAAACGGTACGCGGAGCCGTCTCAAAATTTTGGAAGGTATGATGCCCTCTTTTGCGAGAAATTTGATAATGATGCATCGAACAACAGACGTGTGCAACCTCTTGCTCACTCATGGCATACTGAAGCAGTCCAGCTCTCCACCGCCGTTCGCGCGTGCAAACCCCTTCCTCATACACCCCCACCAACATCCTGGCAAAGCCCTGCCTCAGAATTATTACTAACAGCAGTGGTACATTCAAATTCTAATTTATATTTGATCTGCCCTTGTACATATAGAAAACTTTTGCTCAGTCATCAATAAAGAGTTCTAAATGTTATGTAAATATACAGCTTTGTTATGCGTTGTCAATGCAGAATATTATGTTGTTATTAGTGTTGAGTCTTATGTTATTGTCAAATGGTCATCTTGCTTAATGTCTAGAAGAGAAAAATGAAAATTAACATGTAGATGTAAAAAAAAAACAGATAAAGGAGGACAAAAGAAACAAGCAATATCAAATCTGATGACATAAAGTACTTACTCTTTGTTGATCATGATGATGTAAGTAGAACAACACTGCTGTTGTGTGGAATGAAGAGGTGTTGGAGCTCCACTAGTGTGAGGAAGTGAGAGTAGGGGAGGTTGTGGTAAGGGGAAACGGAGGTGGGGTTAACGGGGAAGTTGACGGAGTGTGCCTAAAGGAGGGATATTTATTTTTTGTTCATGTGTGATATTAAATATTTTTTGTAGAATATGTTGATATTATCTGAGATTTCATTTAAATTTAAGACAGGATTATATTTCTGATATAAGTTTATATGTGTATTTTTGAGGATGTCGAGTAACTTTTTTTTTTCATTCTATTTAAAATATTTCAATCTTGAACAATGGAAGTGAATAAATGATTAGAGTCTGTCGTATGTTGAGTCATTGCTGAAAATCTTCTGCCTGTCTGACCAATATAACTTGGCTTGCAATATGTTCATTTTTGTAGGCTCCAGAATTTGGGAATTTATTACTTCTATTTATGGTACTAGCTGATGTACCCGTCCTTCGCTACAGAATTCTACATTGTACAGAATTCTAGATTAGTTTTTGTACACATTGTGAGCAAGATTGTATTAAATTACATAGCTCTTAACATCACCCTAGAAACGCGACAGGGAAGTCGCCAAATGTCTTTTCTCTTATGAAGATTGGGTTAGGGAATTTTCATTGTAATGATAGGCCTGCTTGCCTACCATCAGTCACAGTCAGGTTGGAGAGTTTTCATTATAATGGCACACACTCGCTCTCAACCTGCCTTTTTACATCCTCAAAAAGACTGTCTTAGTAGATTTTCCAACTGAAATGAACATAGGTCATTACAATGACGTCTGTAGGAATGTCACAATTAAAGGCAATGCTTTCATATGAAATACTCGATCAAATGAAAAATCACACATTTTCTTACTTTTAACAAACAGTACTATGCTGCCGATCTAACAGTCCAAAGTTCCAGAGCTGTAATGTCCAAGCTGCAAACAGCCGTGATCCGTGAACACTCTTAGTCTTTTTTCAGCGGGAGGGGGGATCGAATAGTGGAGAGTCCCATAGAAAAAACTATGCCCTTTTACTAAACTGTTCCTAGGAGTACCCGATGAGTTGGAAAATTTCAATACACTACATTGGCGGCAGAAAAAACTATCTGACTTGGAGGCAAATTTTTTCCTCCAAGCTAGAGGAGACACCCCCTCTTCACTGCTAATTTGGAATAAAATGAATGTAGAATTTAATAAAAGTGAAGAGGAAGGAGCTTTTCTTAATAAATGGCTCTTTTCAGGGTTTAATTTTGAGTTATTTAGTAAATTGTGGTGCTGTAATTTCAAATAAGCCTAAATTGTAATTCTAGACCTGGTCATACTACTACTACTACTACTACTACTACTACTACTACTACTACTACTACTACTACTACTACTACTACTACTACTACTACTACTACTACTACTACTACTACTACTACTACTACTACTACTACTACTACTACTACTACTACTACTACTACTACTACTACTACTACTACTACTACTACTACTACTACTACTACTACTACTACTACTACTACTACTACTACTACTACTACTACTACTACTACTACTACTACTACTACTACTACTACTACTACTACTACTACTACTACTACTACTACTACTACTACTACTACTACTACTACTACTACTACTACTACTACTACTACTACTACTACTACTACTACTACTACTACTACTACTACACGAGTCCCTTACTGGTGGAACAATGAAATAGACATGCAAAGGAAAGACTGCAATCGCAAGAGACGAATTCTTACAAGATCTAGGAAAAAAATCAGCCAGGTCAACTTAATACCATTAGAAGCTGACTATAAGGCATCAAAGAGGCAACTAATGAAGCTAATAAAGGATTCTAAGAGAGATCTCTGGCAAAAGCTATGCGAAGATCTAGACAGTGATATCTGGGGAGCGGGATATAAGATAGTGACCGGTCGAATAATCAACAGGGTACCAGTTCAGCTCCCAGCTGATAGAAGGAAAGCCATAGCAATGGAGTTGTTCCCTTGTACTAATGACAGACTTGAAACGGAATCAGATTTTTGTGTTGCAGAACCGTTCACTGTGGTTGAGTTACAAGAGGTAGCACGCAATATGAAGACTGGTAAGGCACCAGGTGTAGATGGAATCCCACCAGAAGCCATCAAGTATGCAGTTGAGGTGGCACCTGGTTGGATCTTATCAGTCTTCAATGATTTATTAAAAAAGCGTGAATTCCCCGATGAGTGGAAAGTAGCCAAGCTAGTGCTGTTATTGAAGGCAGGGAAACTATCATTAGATCCATCAGCATACAGGCCACTGTGCTTATTAAACACCTTGAGCAAACTTTACGAAGGATTGATTAAAACTAGACTGGAGAAAGAACTTGAACAACAGGGAGGACTTTCTTCGAACCAGTTTGGATTTAGAAAGGGTAGAACCACAACCCAAGCTATTGAGAGGGTGATTCAAATACAGGCAGAAAGCAGTGAGAAATGGGCTGCCTTGATAACGCTAGATGTCAAAAATGCTTTTAACACTGCTTCTTGGAGCATTATTTTGAGAGAACTTCGTAGGATGAACATTTCTCAGTATCTACAACAAATAATCGTTAAGTACTTCAAAGGACGAAGAATACGATTTCATGATTTAGAAGATCTTGAAATGAGTGCTGGCGTTCCACAGGGATCTGTCCTAGGACGCACCTTGTGGAACATTCTATATGATGGTGTCTTACACCTGCAGCTGACAAAAGGGACAACATCTATTGGTTATGCAGATGACCTTGCAATAGTGGTAATAGCAGAGAATGTAGAAGAACTGACCTTCCGAGTAAATGAATCACTGAGACGAGTTAACCTTTGGATGGTAAATAATAAGTTGAGATTGGCTCCACATAAGACTGAGGCTGTAATTTTGAAAGGTTCCAGGAATTGGAAAAATGTCCGTTTCTTATTAAATGATACAGTGATTATACCAGGAAAGTCTGTACGATACCTTGGGGTTCTTATTGACAGGAATTGCACATTTGGTGCACATGTGAAGGCAGTAACCCAAAAGGCAGAGAAGAAGGCATCGGCATTAGCCAGACTTATGCCTAACATCGGGGGACCAAGAACAGTTAAGAGACAGATTATGTGCTCTGCAGTATATTCCATTTTACTTTATGCTGCACCTATCTGGCACAATGCACTCAGGAGGAAGATTCACCGAAGAGCTATGGAAAGAGTACAGAGGAAAATGCTGCTCAGAGTTACCTGTGCATATCGAACTGTTTCGACAGCAGCTTTACAAGTTGTAGCTGCCAGTATTCCCATTGACCTCCTCGTTGCAGAGAGAAAACTTTGGCATGAAAGGGGTGCAACTATATCTGCTGAGGAAAAGAAAGCCTCGAGGAACCAACTCTTACTAGACTGGCAAGACCGATGGGATGGCACAACCGATGTTGGCCAATGGACAAAAAAGCTAATACCCAACATAGGAGACTGGCTTAAATGTAGACATCGGCAGGTAGATTACTATCTGTCGCAGATCCTGACAGGACATGGAAGATTCGGCGTATACACCATGAAGATGGGAAAGACGCAGGGAGATGGTTGTTGGTACTGTTCTGAAAGGTATACAGTAGAACACACCTTTTTCTACTGTGTTCGATGGGAAGAAGAACGAAGAAAAGCCTGCCAACAACTTGGCCGACAACTCACGCCAGGGAATCTGGTTCAGATTATGTTAGAGAGCCCGTTTGCCTGGAACACAGTAAAGGCAATGGCGACAAGCATTATGGGGATGAAGGAGAATGAAGAGAAAGGAAGAACTTAATAACATACATCACTCCATTCTGATGTCATGCCGACAAGCAGTTCCAGAATGGTCTGAGTGAAGAGGGCAGGGGTTTTTAGTTGGTGGAAATCCAACTCCCACACAGAGTGGTGTCTTTAAAAGATTTTCCCCTGCCATAACAAAAAAAAAAAAACTACTACTACTACTACTACTACTAGCACGTCAGAGTAGGGATTGAATAGCTGGAATACTATCATGAAGCAATGTGCTACGTACCAGCAGTATCAGGAAATGCATGAACCAGAGGAATGGCATGCTGAAGAAGAAAGTTATCAAACTCCCCAGCTATTTCCCACCAATATTCAGTCAGGCTGTTATACTCGGTACGCAGCAGTAATCCCATCTATCGGAGTTGAGCGGCAGCATACGAGACAAAGAATATCACAACAAACAATAGTCAATATAATGTTATTGTTGATCAGTGTTATGCGCTTTCGATAGTGTAGGCCTTCACATTTAGTTTTCTTCCGACTC
Organism: Anabrus simplex; assembly: GCF_040414725.1. Classification (NCBI taxonomy): domain Eukaryota; kingdom Metazoa; phylum Arthropoda; class Insecta; order Orthoptera; family Tettigoniidae; genus Anabrus; species Anabrus simplex. Next base: position 717,580,612 of record NC_090265.1, read on the forward strand.
TGAAATACCACTCTTATCATAGTCGGTATGGTACAACTGAATAGAACATAAATGAACAGAAATGGTATTCTCTATAACTTTTGTTTTGTAGTATTTTTCAATAGGACCAATAACATAGGTATTTAAAAATTAAATTTTAGGTGCCTTCCCCTAAACTAAAATTTCATCCATTTTTATTTAATAATAATAATAATAATAATAATAATAATAATAATAATAATAATAATAATAATAATAATAATAATAATAACAATAATAATAATAATAATAATAATAATAGTGCACGGCATCTGTACAGGCTTGGTGGTGACCTAATGAGGATAAAATAAATGGCAAAGACATCATAAACACCCAGTCCTCAAGCCAGGGAAATTAACAGTATGAGGGGGTTGATTCTGAAAATTGAGGCCATCGGACCAAAGGCAAACATTCTATCCATTTAGTCACAAAGCCGGACTTTAATTTTCTAAACCTTACGCTAGCGGTACCATCTCCACCGATCAGGGGTTGAGCATTGGCAGTAACAGAGGCCGGGGCAATAGTTTGTGAAGCAGCCTTGGTAATACAGCAGGCTACTCCGTTGGCTACTGGCTGCAGCTCAAAATGCTGAAGGTTTGATGTTCACTAAACCAACCATCGAAAAGGGGTAACCTAAGTCTAGTGGTAGCCCACATCTTCATCCCAGCATACGCCACTGTATCTTACTTCATTCTGTTTATCTAATGGGAGTTAATTGATAGCAGTTTCTGTTTGTATTATGATTGTGATAAGGCTACCTTTGTTAGATAAGTTATTCCAATAATGTTTAGGTCCTTTGCTTAAAATACTGTTTTCTATGTGAGATAATTTTATATTGGAAAGATTTTTGACAAACGGGTAAAAAGTATGAGAATGGAGACATGGACAGAGGATGGGTCTTTGGATGTGCTTTGATTTCTCAATGTTGAGATTCTGTAATTTTTTTGTTTAATGTGTTTTGTTTTGAGAGCAATATATTCTGTAGAATGGAAATGAGTTTGTATTCAGGAGATATTGGGTTCATACCCCATGGTCCCTTCCTTCCCACTCCTAGCCCTTTCCTGTACCATCGTCACCATAAGACCTATCTGTGTCGGTGCGATGTAAAGCCAGTTTTAAAAGTACTGTTGAAGTACTGTTGAGATTAATCCCATTGTAGTGGTGATCATCGTAAGATTTGCACAATAGCTAGGATCCATGCGCCTTGTTCAAAATGCTAATGTAAACTCTACAATAGTCACTGCAAGCAATACCTCTATATAGGCTGCCCAAAAAGAACAAAGGTGTTGATGGACTATCTTCTCTTTTCTTCATTCATTACCTTTTCCATATTCTCTCGGGTAGGGTAGTGTATCTTTCCACCAATCCTCTTCTAGTACTTTATTGCTACTGACTCCTCTATTTGCAATACAGTCCACAACAGAGCTCCTCCATCTCATTCTAGGCTGTCCCTAGGCCTCTTTGCAGTTTCTCTATCCATGAATGTTCTCTTTGGTATTCTCTCCTGGCATTCCCATCATGTGTCCAAACCATTTCAGCTTTGCTATATGAATCTCTTCTTGAAGTTTACACACTGCCGCACTTCTCCTTACTTCTTCATTTCATATTCCATCTCGTCTTGTCTTTCTCTGTATGCTCCTCAAGAACCTCATTTCAGCTGTTTGTATCTTACTTTGGTTCCACTTAGTCAACGTCCAGGCTGCTGAAGCATAGGACGTTAACAAAGAAAAATGATATATACTAAATAATTTTATACTCATTTGTGTGCATTATATTAATAAGTAAGTAAGTAAATAAATAAATAAATGAATGAATAAATAAATAAATAAATCAATCAGTCAATCAATCAATCAATCAATCAATCAATCAATCAATCGTAGCATACATAGCTCCTACTCTTAAATGCGATTGAAAACAATTGTGTTATGAAGAAAATCAACAATTACATGTCACCATTTCACTACCTGACAGTCTGCTGGTGGCCATGATCATTAAGGCGTCAAATCTATGTGGTCTGACACCGTGGTTAGCAGGTTTGAGTCCTATTGGTCAAAAAACATTTCACTATCAAAATGTTGGCCAGCAGGGTAGGAAAAGTGTGGTAAACAATTTCTAATCACTAGGTTGCATGCCAAATGCCTGGATTCAATTCCAAATCTCTCCGCACTGAGGGCATACAATGCTGTTGATAGTGATTTGTCTGTTGGATGGGGATGTAAAGCTTTGAGCAGACCGCTTGTTAATAAATTTCAATAAACCACAGATACATTCCATTTCTGATATTTAAAAAAAAGGTATAAAAATATCTTTTAAAACAGACAGTAATAATGCATCACTTCTACATGACACAAACTCAGTTAATAATAATAATAATAATAATAAATTCTACAGATCAGGAGTATATATGCTTAAATGTAGCAGCTGTCCATCACCTCTATTGGCCAAACAGGTAGAAACTTTGGCATGAGGTACTTAGAACATGTAAATTCATGTAAATGTAATAGATTTTCAGCTATGGGAAAACATATGATGGACTCAACCATAAATTCACAAATATTGATCAAAATCTTAAAATCTTAAAAATGGTTAATAAGGGTTCTCTGCTCAATATCTTTGAAAATTGTTTCATCCACCTGGATCAATACTTTAATCACAAATTTCATTCTTAATGAGACATCAGAAAAACCAAACGCTTTATTTGATCTATTAATTTCTATTTTCAATAAAAAGAAATTAAGTGCTCTAAACCCCCTGTTTTTATTTTACTCCAAATTCCCTCCACCAATCACCCACCATTCCACATCCATCAGCCGCATCTTAGGCTACACTATACCTCCCTTCTCTTCCTCCTCGCATCTGCAACTAAGCTCTATTCTATTTCTTTGCTTTTGTTCTTTCAACTTTTTCAATGATCTATATTGAAAACAAATGAACCTCTCAACACTTTCCCGTCAACATTATTATCTTTACACTTGTTTCAGCTGAACTGAATTCAGGAAGATTCTTAAAGTGCTAGTATTTTAAAGGGTTTTGATTTGGTATTTTGTGAAGTGCACCGGGTGAGTTAGCTGTGTGGTTAGGGGCGCACAGCTGTGAGCTTGCATCCGAGAGATAGTGGGTTCGAACCCCACTGTCAGCAGGCCTGAAAATGGTTTTTCATGGTTTCCCATTTTCACACCAGGCAAATACTGGGGCTGTACCTTAATTAAGGCTACGGCCACTTCATTCCCAGTCCTAGCCTTTTCCTATCCGATTGTCGTCATAAGACCTCTCTGTGTCGGTGCAATATAAAGCAAATAGTAGTTTTGTGAAGTGCATTCTTCAAATTGGAAGAAAACTTTGAGAACTTACACAAGACATGTGATTGTGATGAGCGTTTATCGGTCAACTCTTTACTTGTCTTGCACCAAATATCAGCAGCACACTTGTTTGATAAATTTTGTTTATTATAATTCATGTTTTGCCTTAACTTTAATGATTTTGACTTACAATGGTCTCTAGCAAGACCAAAACTAGTTTCAAATATATGCAATTTTTTAAAAGGTTTTTTAGGTATTGAACAGGTTGAAAACTTTTAGCCCTTGTTTTACATTATATCAGACCCTTTGGTATTATTCGACAGGAGTAGGCTATGTGCTGACACCAGGTTTCACCCTTTCTGTACCTAATTATCATCATCCCACATCCTGATGCGCAGACACTAAAGCCATACGATAAATAAAATAACTCCATCTGACAATGGAATGCATAGTGGTGTCAGTTATTTAATAAAACTTGTGACTGGTAACAGTTTTTATTATTTCGTAGCCGAGCTGAGTGTCTGAGACGGTTGAGACGCTGGCCTTCGGATCCCAAATTGGCAGGTTTGATCCTCGCTCAGTCTGGTGGTATTTGAAGATGCTCAAATATGGCAGCCTTGTGTCGGTAGAGGTTACGTGAACAAATCGTATCCACGAAATTTCTTTGTGATTTTTGTCCTAAATGGAGGATAATAATTGCTTTCACACAAATCAACAGTAAAATTTGCGGTAAATTAATAAATACCACTATTACTAGAGAAATATAGATACATAAGTACAGTGACTATTTCGCTGTAGACACGCCTCTCTTCTGTGGCATTCCGCTTCATCGTGCCGTCTTTTGTTTCCTTCTCAAGGTCCAGGGCTAGCACCGACAAATGAAAGTGCTATGTCTGTGAATTCTCAATATCTTTGTCCATCACGACTAGCACAGGCAGTTCAAATGGAAAAAAGGAGGTGAAAATATACCGCAATTAACACAAAAAATAGCATGATTCCTGGACCAGTATTTATATTAATTAATGAGTTACGGGCACAAGTCAACAACTCGCCCCACCAAGTAACACGAAGCAAACATAACAAAGGAGTTCAAAGAAGTTAAGTGAACAAAGACTGAACACACATAAGTGTTAAATGAACAAAAGACATACTGAAGCGTAGTGATGTAGTAGAATTCATAGTCGTAATGTAGCAACTTGATTTATGAATTTCATTTTCCGTATTGACATTTACCAATCTTCATAAAAGGAAAGAAAAATTCCATCTAATCAATACATTTATTTTCTTGTAAAGTATTACAATCTAGGACCGGTTTCGACCCTTCATAGGTCATCCTCAGCTATATCAGAATCACATTTGCATTTCTATCTTATACCTCTGAAAGACCTTCATGATGTATTGTTTCATAATTTTCAGTGAAAACTTATCTAAAAAACTTACAAATTTCTAAGCGTTGTGTTAAAATTAAAAATTAAAATTACAAAACTTTGTCTATTATATACATGCCCTTGGGCTGACAGAATGCATCCTTGGGTTGATTAAGCATCTAACTTAGGTATTGCTTATTCTGTTGAATCGAAACCCTTTTATACTCATGTACAATCATGAATAGACTATCAGTAAAATTTGATAAATAAAGCTTGCGTGATAATTATAATAAAATATCATGTTACATCTTTATACCTTATTGCTGGAGTGATATTATTTTAGGCAAAATATAAATGCGTGTTGACCTCTATAAAAATATTTTTACATAAACACACTAATGTACTTTAAAGTCTAATCATTGTACTGTAAAGTCTAAAATGCTTATTGCTTGGATCTTGCGTTGTTATGTGGTAAAATATTATAACAATTTGTCTTATATAACATCAGATATTGATAATGTTATATCAGAATGTACGAGGTACATTACTCGTCAAACGGCCAAGAAACTTGCATTTCAAACATCCAGCAACTTTACCAGCCTTAAAAAAGGGAAAGGAACCACCACAGTCTTACGGCATTTGATGGGAGAAAACTCCAGAAGTTAGGCCAGAACTGAATCACACATATATTCCATAATTTAACACGCATCAAGCTTATATTGATCCATTTCACAGTTATAGGAATGTGCTGTTATTTACAAATGGAACCTATAAAGATCAACATTCGACATATATAAAAAAAGGCAAATTATGGAAATATAACGCAAGAATCAAGGCCAACACGTTTCAGTGTCATTAAACACACTGACTATATTACTAGACATTCAAGTGTTTTTAAAACTTCTGTAGTAAATGATACATTCAATTTAATAGACATTTATGTTTTATACAATACATAATCAACATAATATGAAACTTGTAATTTTATGCAAGAAGGAACTGACATTTAATCATTAGGTTTAAAAGCCAACCATACACGGCATATTTAAACATTATCAATATCTGATGTTATATAAGACAAATTGTTATAATATTTTACCACATAACAACGCAAGATCCAAGCAATAAGCATTTTAGACTTTACAGTACAATGATTAGACTTTAAAGTACATTAGTGTGTTTATGTAAAAATATTTTTATAGAGGTCAACACGCATTTATATTTTGCCTAAAATAATATCACTCCAGCAATAAGGTATAAAGATGTAACATGATATTTTATTATAATTATCATGCAAGCTTTATTTATCAAATTTTACTGATAGTCTATTCATGATTGTACATGAGTATAAAAGGGTTTCGATTCAACAGAATAAGCAATACCTAAGATAGATGCTTAATCAACCCAAGGATGCATTTTGTCAGCCCAAGGGCATGTATATAATAGACAAAGTTTTGTAATTTTAATTTTTAATTTTAACACAACGCTTAGAAATTTGTAAGTTTTTCAGATAAGTTTTCACTGAAAATTATGAAACAATACATCATGAAGGTCTTTCAAAGGTATAAGATAGAAATGCAAATGTGATTCTGATATAGCTGAGGATGACCTATGAAGGGTCGAAACCGGTCCTAGATTGTAATACTTTACAAGAAAATAAATGTATTGATTAGGTGGAATTTTTCTTTCCTTTTATGAAGTAATGTAGCAAAGTATGTATGTATGTATGTATGTATGTATGTATGTATGTATGTATGTATGTATGTTATATTTCTGTTGTAATATTGGTATTTATTAATTTACTGCTAATTTTAATCTTAATTTGTATAAAAGCTTGGTCCTAAGCACAAAGGGGTGTACGTTGACTGCCTGGCCTTTGCGGATGATCTGGCCATTTTTGCTAACAACATAGATTCAGCAGTCAACAAGATCAATAGGCTGTCAGAAGTTGCTGAAAAGGTAGGACTCCAGATTTCTATTCCAAAGACAAAATATATGACAAACATCTGTGATGGACCAGAATGGACGATCACTAATCTTGGAAAAATCGGTCGAGTCAAGAATTTCAGATATCTTGGTGAAGTCATCCAGCAGAATGGATTAGAAGAGGAAGCAATCAATGTCAGGATGAGGAAGTTAGACCAGGCATACCAAATGACAAAGAATATCTATAATAAAAAGTCTATGAGTATAGGGGCCAAGTTCCGACACTATAACACAGTTGTAAAACCTGAGGGATTATATGCATCTGAAACTTTGACCTTAAGTTGTAAAGGTCAAGCTGATCGGCTGGAAAAAAGAGAGCGCAGGATACTAAGAAAAATCCTAGGTAATAGGTGGGTTGATGGACAGTGGCGAATGAGACCAAATGAGGATTTGTACAGCAAGACAGAACCTCTCACAGCGTCAATTAAGAAGAGACGGCTATTATTTTACGGTCATCTCTTGAGGATGACTGATGGTCGGCTAACAAAAAGAATATGGAATTTTATTCAATCTAAGGCAACAAGGCCGAGATGGTTCCAGGAATGCGAAAAAGATCTGATGCAGATTGGTATTTCAGACCAAGAAATTCATGACAGGAGCACATTCAGAAGATTGGTGAACAACTATCAAGGTTTCCAAATGGCATCAACTTCCAGAAGACGGAAAGGACCTTTGTCTGATGAGCATAAACAGGCACTCGTCGCTGGGCTCAGAAGATACTGGCAGGAAGTCAAAGCCGGAACAAGAACAAGACCTAGACACTGAAATGAAGTTGGTTGTTACCACGCAGTCCATAGAGGCTCAACTCGATGTATTAAAAAAAAAAAAAAAATCTTCCATTTACGACAAAAATTATAATGAAATTTCATGGATACAATTCGTTCACGTAACCGTTGGTAGATTTACTGGCATGTAAAAGAACTCCTGCAGGACTAAATTCCGGCACCTTGGCATCTCCAAAAACCATAAAAGTAGTTAGTGGGACATAAATCAGATCACATTATTATTAGCCTATTTCGTAAAGGAGTGACGGGGTCTACCCCTGCGATCTTAACCATTCTGCGCATTTCTAAGCCTGCAGCATCCGTCCATCATCAACACAGCAAGACAACACTGCTTACACACAACACTTTTCACTACACCGAGTTTCGAATCAGAAGTCACGGTTGGACACAAGATACTTTCATTTCAGAAACATGATAAGATATGTATTTAATTTATTTTCATTGAAGAATTAAAGGTATCTGTTTCTTTTTTGTTATCAGGGACGTGGTTTGAGCCTGTCTCCAGTTCCTCCCCAGGTGAGTAAGTGATTTTTACTACTTTGTTAGCAACAACAACATAATAATATTCAATAACACTAGTTTCATTATCTAACACAGGGTTTCCCAGCTGGCAGCCCATGAGGCAACATTTTGTGGTCCTCAAAATCTTTTTGAATTTAAAAAAGAATAACAAGAAAATGTAGGAAAAATATTTCATAGTTCATTAAAAAAATGTATTAATTTTCAACCCCATTACTGACTCGAGTGAGAAAAAATAGATTCTTTAATACTGTTTCCTATTTTTATGCATTAACTTGATCTAAATAGAGTATATTGATGGAATTTAAAAAATTTAAATCCAACATTGGGGGAAAATGAGCTCTAAAAATGTCTTATAGGTCTTGTCCATTATAAAAATCATGTTGGGATCAATTTAAGAGCTTGAACTCCATGCCAAATTCAGCCATGGAAATTTTATGCAACCAAGCACACCAGGAAGCATACCATCAATACCAAAATGTACTTCCATTTCCATTGATGTAGGAGGTGGTTTTATTTCTTCATTTTTCTCTTATTGGTAGTACTGGCTGCTACACAGTGCTGCACTTTTGAAGACATTTTCAGGAAAGTACATTGATGGAATTTTAGGCTCTTGCAACTAAATATCAATGTTCTCTCCACAAGGAAGATATTTGGATTTTGACTAGACAAGAGAAGGGATCACATTTTTAAAAACGGCTATCCAGCAAGAAATACCCAAACTTAAGACAATTTAGACTAAAAATGACTTCATTCCCTGGGAGTGCGAACATGTGTGAAAGTGCTCTTCTTTCTCTGAAATACATTAACAATCAGTACAGAAGTTGACTTGCAGATTCTACCTTATGAGATTAGGAACAACAAAGCTGGAGATACATTCGTTCATTGGTAGATGAAGTTGATCGACCACAGCACTACCGCTAATTTCTCCTTTTTGAAGTTTTGTTTTGACTACATTATTATTTTCAGTTTGTCTTTAGGTATTTTTTTTTTCAGTTTTTGCCATTAGTCACATATTAATTCAAATAAACTGACATTGTTGAGTGGCTCTTCTTCAAAACCATTTTTGTTTACTTTTAATTTCACTCTTTTATGCAGTTTTAAAACAGTGTTTTAAGTATTTCAAATTATAAAATCTTTGTTACAATTGAACACATCATCATTTTAATTTCCCCTTCCACGAACCTACTACGCTGGCGTAGCAGGGGGAGAGGTGATACTCCAACGTGGCACGTCCCAGGTGGCAGATAGGGGGATCCTAACTGGCTTGCCAGTGGACTTGATTGAAATAAAATAGTTCTCACCGACCAAACACACAATACCTTGTGGGTGAGGGCGCAGATGAAGAATACACTCACGGTATCCCTTGCCTGTTGTAAGGGGTGACCAAAAGATGATCGAATTAGGACCATAAGACTACTTGTAGTGCCATCACACGGGGAACACCATGGGTCACCTTTACTTGCGAGTAGTACCACTATGTTAGGTACACAATAGGTTTGTGATTAGTAGGAACAGTGTTTGAATCAGGATGGGTTTTACAGTACACATGATTAGTACCACTACATGTAGAACACCACTGGCTTATGTTGCCTGCAATTAGTACTATTATGTGAGAAACACCAGAGGTCTGGACATTGCCTGTAAGTGGCACCGCAATGTGAGAAACACCATAGGTCTGCGTTACATGTGCATATTACATTACCTGTGAGTAGTACAATATTGTGATGAATACTGCGAGTACGCTACTTTTCATTACTACCGCAACATGACAGGTACCACTGATAAGTACCAATATGAGGGGCCAATGACCTGGTTTTTGGACCCCTTTAGATAACAAGCATCATCGATTCAGGATTGTGTTTAGAAGCAGTCCCTTGGTCAGTAATACTATTGTTTTACGCTAGGCTCTGAGAATGTGGGGCATTGCGGGTCAGATCCATTCATTGTTTTACATTCATATTCATCCATTCATTCTTTGTCATCACGTTTTGAATTCTGGTCAGTGGATGGTTTTGGACTTTTAAATTATCATTACATTTTGTCTCATTTCTTACCATTAGGGGCCGATGACCTAGATGTTAGGCCCCTTTAAACAACAATCATCATCATCATTTCCCCTTGTCCAGCTCCTGCCAGGTCGGGGTGTTGATGGTACTTCTCCACTGTTGCCTTTCCTTCCACCACTCCTTTTCATTAATTGTATTCCAGTCGAGTCTTCCTTTTCTTATACTGTTCTTGACAGAGTCCAACCATCTTGTTCTAGGCCTCCCTCTTGCCCTCTTTCCTTCCATCTTAGCCTCCAACAATTGTTTTGGTATCCTTCCCTCCTCCATCCTCATAACATGTCCAAACCATCTCATTTTATTCTTCACCATCCTATCACTCAGTTTTTCTAGCCCTATCTCTTTTGTGACCTCAACATTTCTTGCTCTGTCTCTCCTTGTCTCCCCTACTATACTCTGCAGGAACTTCATCTCACTGGCCTGAATTTTGCTCTCGTTTCCTGCTGTCAAAGTTCAAGTCTCTGATGCATACGTTAATATAGGGGCATAGTACATCTTGTAGGTTATCTCTTTACATTTCATAGGAACTTCTCTGTACCACACCAAGTTCCTTATATTCTGGTGGAATGTACTTCCTGCTAGTACCCTTCTGCTGATCTCTTTATCCAACCTTACATCTTACATTATTTCACTTTCCCAAATATTTGAAGAATTCAACCACCTCAGGATTTTGTTCCCTGATACTGACAATTCCTTTTTTCTTCTCTTTCTCCTCTTGTCATCACCATTGTTTTGCTCTTCTCCACACTGATTTTCATACCATATTTCTCAATATTGTCATTTAAAGCCTCTAATTGCACTTGCACTTCTGTATTGTTGACTCTGCAGATCACTATGTCATCTACAAACAATATTATTCTCATGTCACCTCCATATCTTGCCTTTGTTTCTTTTAGAATTTTATCCATAACCATTATAAACATCAGTGGGTCTCCACTTTCCTGTCTTAGTTCAGTTTGGTTTCTAAATCAACCTGTTCTCCCCAGTAGAGTCTGGTCACAACTAAAACATTCAATGGAGTATGCATATTATTTCATACTGGTATCTCTGTTCTATTTGCAGAATTTTCTGAAAATTTTCCTATTATTAAATTGTGGCCCGCGATTGTGCGTACAGTTTTGAATGTGGCCCTTGAGCCCTTGTAAGTTGGAAACTCCTGATCTAACACCATCCCTTCTTCTTAATTGTGTCCTAGACCTGCAGCCTCTCTATATATCCGACTTCATGCACCTCACTCTGAAAATCTAGCGTAAATACAATAAATTTATACCTGAGAGCTGTACAGTGATTGGCACTGAATTTTTTAGTAGTGAAACCTCGTTGAGACATTTCTGCAGGGGACAAGGAAAAAGAACGTGTTAAGCAAGAAAATGTACTAATGAACAACAAAGGTATGGAAGCACTAGATACGATTTTTTCCGACGTGAAGGCATTTTATGTCCTGTGTCTGCGAGTACAATGAAAACTATAGGTCTATCTACCATTTCTTAAGATGAGAGGAAAGTATTAAAAGGTGTGAACAACATGAGAGAACAAATATGAAAACCTTTTCTTGCTGGAGATTATAAAATAACAAGTACCGGTACACTGAAAGGTGTGAAGAACACCAGACAACAAATAAGAAAACATGTGCGCAGGGGCCAACAAAAATATCAAAATATTATTGCAGATTACACTTTCTAAAACAAATGTTTGTAGAAGCTTTCTATTTCTGAGCAGTGGGTTATTAAACATTATTTTCTGGTCACACTCTTAGACGATGAATTGGAAATTACACTCGACATGTTCAACTGTGAGGAATGACTTTGGCCACCATTTTGAATCGAACAAAACTTCGATTAACTGGAGCGATCGAGTCAAAACTCGAAGATACTTGCTTATGCCAGTCCACTTTCTGACATATTTTAATTTTGTCTTCATTATTAAGGAATTTTACAACATTTTCCGTATCCATAACTAGGTTATCACATGACAAATATGCACCACATTGGTCAGTTTCACTCGATTATGTTCCTAATCCAGATATAGGCTACCGTATATCACACAACAAGTATTAGCTACACTTCACTGTACCATTCAACACAAAATACGTTTCTACCTTCTGAATGGAATGCAAAACACAAGCACAAACACAAACTGAACATTCCTGAGGCTTGGCTTGCTCCCTGAAAGTGCAACTTATCCTCTGAAGTTCAGAAAGGCCTTTTCTTGTAATCATGCAGCTGTGGTGACGGCTCTTACCTGAGTTGGAAATCACGTTTCTTTCAGAAGGGATGACAAATACAGTAACATTTTCTGGGCTAGGCAAATGTGATCATACTAAGCGGTAATAGCAAAAATTTGTGACGTCATAAGTGAGGTATTTTTTATATAGATTTAATACGGTGAGAATCGGGACTTTGAATTTCCGACATGCTAAGCGGAAAACGTGTTAAATGAGGAACACGCTAACGAGGTTTCACTGTAATAATTTTGTCTGATCAGCACATTGTCTCACAGCTGTAGTTGAAACGTTCTAGTTGAACACCGTACCTCACATTTATCAAATGGACATCCAAGGTGGTATATAAAAATATTTTCTGGAAGTTCTGTTTTAATATAATTTCTGAATGGCAGATATGGTAGACCCTCTCATATCTTTCATTTGCGGGATCGAAATGTAGCTGGTACGATGTCCGGTATCAAGTGCATCCCATTGTTTTAGCCATTGGTTGATGATTGCAGCATTAACACTATCAGTAATATGCAGAGTGGCCCAACCTCAGTTCATAACCATAGGGGGCAGGGAAAAATATTTCACCGTTTATTCAAGAATGTCAAATGAGCTTCTATAGGCGTAGTTATATTGGAAGTTGTCTGATTGAAGTCCCGGGTTCATGAATATGGCTCAATAAGTACGTTGAATTTGGTTGGCATGGACGGAGACTCATTGGGTGTCATTGAGTACACGGTGCATTATGAATGGAACAGTGACGGCAGTTATTTGTTGATAATTGTATTTACAGGGAATATGTTGCGGGTTAAGAATTTTTCACTTTTTAGTTCTGTTAACTTCATGTAGCTTTGAATACTATGTGAAAACTTCAGTGGGAGATGCTAGTGAGGCTTTAAACTGATACTATTCCGTAAATGAAAACATAAAGGACCTCGGGACAAAGTTGTTGTTTTGTGCCGCTGGCCTGTTGAAATAGAATGGAGCTGCTTTTGGTATAATCCGCAATGGGGATTAAATGAGAAAGTACATTACTACAGAGTCGGAACGTCATAGCTGGGACGAGACATCTTCTTTTACTGTTTGTGAAGAGGAGCCGTAGTGGCACGCCATGTTCGTTCTGGTGCGCGCTGGATTCTAGCATGTTGTTAAAAGTTGTGTTGCATGGAGAGGAAGTTATCTGAAGTTTTCACATAGTATTTAAAGCTACATGAAGTTAACAGAACTAAAAAGTGAAAAATTCTAACCCACAACATATTCCTTGTAAATACAATTATCAACAAATAACTGCCGTCATTGTTGCCATTCATAATGCACCGTGTACTCAATGACCACCCAATGAGTCTCCGTCCATGCTAACCAAATTCAACGTACTTATTGAGCCATATTCATGAACCCGGGACTTCAACCAGACAACTTCCAATATAACTTTTTTTTTTTTTTTTTGTTACTTGCTTTACATCGCACCTCCAATATAACTACGCCTATAGAACCTCATTTGGCATTCTTGAATAAACGGTGGAATATTTTTCTCTGCCCCTATGGTTATGAACTGAGGTTGGACCACTCTGCATATTACTGATAGTGTTAATGCTGCAATCATCAACCAACGGCTAAAACAACGGGACGCACTTGATACCGGACATTTTGTATCCTTTCTCCCCAAGCTGCTTCCTTGTAAATATGTATTATAAGCTTGTAATTTAGACACTTTATATCCTTTCTCCCCTAACTATTTCCATTTAAATATATGTACAGTATAAACTTTATGTGTATGAACACTGATGCCAGACACTTTATACCCTTTCTCCCCTATCTGTTTCCAGGTAAATATATGTATAAACTTTATAATTTCCTATGATTTCCTAATAGAGTAGCGTCAATTATTCTTCGGACCACCACTGCTGCACTCTGCTAAATACCCTGTGATTTTACGCATTGGTGCCGACTGCTATGTCTATAAACATATATTGTTTAACTGTATCATCACTGAACATGTTTTTTTTTTTCTTGACTTTCCCATTGTAACATGTTTAGTTTGTATCTTAGTGTTTGCAATTTAATTACCAATCAGGTGCCTGATTTGTACCTTGAGGAGGTGCTTTGACTGATGATGCCGTCAATGAAGGGCAAAACATGTCTCAATAGAAAATAATAAAAAATTCCTAAGTATTTAAAAATTTATAATGTACTGAATAGGTGACACAATAAACTCTTTAGCATCCTACATTCAGTATCTCCAATACGGATTAACAATGATATTTATCACTTGCAATGTAGCTGGTACACAAAAAAAGAAAGGTTGGCTAATCTGAAGAACAAATAAGATCTTCATTGTAACTGAGAAAGGAATGTAAAATAGTTGCTCGGTAACAAAAAACAAAATTTACATAATGCTGTGACTAATAACCAATTATTTTGTGTATTTAAAGAAATAAGCACCAAAGAAGAGTACAGTTCTGTTATTACATGTGTTTTGATAAAATATTCAAACATGCAGTACTATATAAAAATGACTTTACAGAAATAAATTTCCTTGAACTTTTGTTTAAAATTAGACTTTTTTGATTTTGTGGATGCATCTCTCCAATATGTCTTGCCACTGGATGCTGTTCACTGTACTTCAGTGTGACCTCAAACAATTCCTTGGCTCCAGAGCGACTAATCTTATCTTCGTCACCTGTATCTTCATAATACTCCTGGAGAACATCATTAAGCTCTTTGTTGGTGACCTGAATGACATCCTTCAGGAGGCCACTTTTCTGCATCAGCCGGTTGAATGTCCCGCTGAATAGCCTGTAAATCTCTTGGAGTGTGCATACGGTATGTTTTTGTTGTTGTACATTGGCCAAGAAAACTGCACTGTACAATACTGTTTACATTACATTATTACATCAAGTAACAACACGCGCTGATTGGCCATCGGTAGCTCACTGTTCACTATTTTGTTGTGACAGGAAAACAGTAAGCAGTGATGACTTACCTTCATGTTATAACAATGTGAGCAGGTGCACAGCCAAATTCTACTGCAATTTAAACTGCAAGACCTTTACTTAGGATCAGCGTCATTTGAATGTGTTGACACATTATTTTACTTGCTCTCTGTGTTATTACTTTCGTTGGAATGAAGTTCCTACACTGTACAAGCGGAGGGATGTTTATAACAAACTCTCGGTCAAGTGCTTTATAAACATTTTCAAAACACTTCACTGTGGTTGTGTATTAATGAACATTTTTTACAAATAGTATTAGAGGAGAGTAATTACAACCCTATAAAATGTAAACTGTACAAGTCCTCATGTTTCACCAATAACGGCATTCAACATTTTTCAAGGGTTCTGCTGTATTTGACTGCTACGAAGCTCTCTGTGAAATGGAGCGGTATCACAATGCCATCTCAGCATATAGTGCAAGATGCAGGGCGCTGTTCACCTATTGGTCTGCTGTGGTAGGGTGGTGTCAGAGTCTCTGATTGGCTGTTCTTATGGCCAATTTTTGAAACAATGTGGAGCCCGGCGTTGGTTGACCTGCGTTGCCAGAGACAGGCAACTGACTGCCTGATGCTTTTTCTGGCCTCCTGTGGCCACTGTGTTCTCCAGGCTTCAAGGTTGCAAGTACTGAAAACTAGGCTTTGTTGATCTGTTCAGATTCCTCCTTACAGTTGAAGTTACCGGGCGAGTTGGCCGTGCGGTTAGGGGCGCGCAGCTGTGAGCTTGTATCCGGGAGATAGTGGGTTCAAATCCCACTGTCGGCAGCCCTGAAGATGGTTTTCCGTGGTTTCCCATCTTCACACCAGGCTTCCTTCCAACTCCTAGGCCTTTCCTATCTCATCGTCGCCATAAGACCTATCTGTGTCGGTGCGACGTAAAGCCACTAGCAAAAAAAAAAAAAAAAAAAAAAAAACAGTTGAAGCTGTGGTGTGCTCCAGGATCTCATTAACTTCCCTTTGTAGCTGGGCATGATGAGGCACTGTAGTTGACAGTATTTCGGTGTTGCTGTGCTGTTATATTGTGACCTGTTAACAGGCAATTATTTGGCGACTGATGACTTGTCTGTCTGTCCTAGGTGGCTGTGTTGGTTGTGCTCCTTCAGTTGGGTGGCAATGCTGCATTTTGTTCCTACGTACTTGTCATCCTCGTTGCAGCAGGATCCCGTGCAGCTGCAGTCACGTGTACATAGTAACAATGAAATGCAGCATTGCCACTCGATTGAAGTAGCACAACTAACACACCTGGCTGGGCCAAACAGACAAGTCATCAGTCGCCGAACACTGGCTGCAGCCTGCACTGTACATTGGTGTGGAATTGTGATATCCCTCTATTCCACTGAGAGTTTCGTAGCAGAATGCAGTTTTCAGTGAATTGGCAGATGTTCTTGGACCATGGCAAAAACAAAAAAATGCACCACTCCCTTCCACCTTGATGACAGTAGCGATGTATGATGGCTTTGACTCCACAAAACACGGGAAACATTAGGAAGCCATACTGATCCATGATCGCTGCATAGCCTCCCATAAGCCACGAAGATTGGGCACACAAATCTCTCTCTACAGCATCCCGGATATGCTCAGTAGAATTGAGATCAGAGCTCCTCAGGAACAAGGCAAACATCTTCACATCTGTGGAGTGCTCCTTGAATCAGTCAGCCACAGTACAGGAGCATTGCCTTACAGGTAGCCTGTAGGGTGCTGGAGGTGAACAAAGTTGTTAAACAAGGTCTGCAAGCACATTCCTTAACATTCCCCGGTGATGGATATTTTCAGATGTACCAGGGGTCCCATTTTATCCCACCACTGGCCTGAACTGTACCTTGTTGGCAAGAGGGATGTTGTTGATGACGCACTTGTACCTGGCCATTAGTGAGTACCAACTGGTACCTCAACTCATCTGCCCAGGTGACCTTTTCCCATGCTTCAAGTGTTCAAAGGAGGTGTTCCTTTGGGTATGTCAGATGTTATGCCATATGATGGGTGTTAACACAGTGTGGATGGGACCCAAGTCTACTCGTGTTTGACTGGCTGAACGTTGCAGACGGGCCCCGAGTTAACTCCTGTTCATGAGACTTGTACATTCGGTGACACCTCTTGGAAGTTCTGAAACTAGCTGGTGGTCAAGATTGTATCAGTCTCATTGTTGAAGGTTTTGTTTATTTCATGCTACTTTTACTTTTCATTCTTCTGTTTTATGCTTCAGTTTCATAGTTTTCCAACCTCATGTTTACATCGTCCAAAGAGCCATGTGGTAGGTAAGATGGCGCTTCCCAGACTGACCATATATTTAGTCAGAGTGAAATATTAAACACACTGTATGCGGATAATTATTCAGAACGTATAAGTAAATTTGAAGAATATGAGTTAAATATTGAAAACTCTTCTGACGATATGATGGTGATGATACTGTACAGACAAGAAATGTATTCCACCTATCAATACTTATTTATTGTAAATGGATTTACATTAGTACCGGTTTCGGCCTTCCATGGCCATCATTAGCTAGTACATAGTGATCTTCAAGATTATTCTATGGCTCGAAGATCACTTCATGCAACTAAACTAACATAGATACAGAAGCACAAAAACTATAAAGAAGATTGAAGAAGAAACTCCACGCAACACGAACTCGCAAATTTTAACAAGTGTTTTAACACATATATATATATATATACACACACACACCATATTTTAGTGTGTTTAACTTAAGTGTTTTATACTGTGCCTTATGTATTTTAATATGTTTAATGTACTCAAGTCCAATGTATACTCAATAGGTTTTAGTTTACTATAGCCTTCATTACTACTTTGATCACAGATATTGTAACCTCACATAGACAAACACTACTACAATATATATTTTATTTTCATCCCCATTAGACATCCGGATGATCTAACATAATAACATCTTTGTGATATTGTCTAATGGCTGTAATATAATTATGTACTAGCTGATGATGGCCGTAGAAGGCCGAAACCGGTACTAATGTAAATCCATTTACAATAAATAAGTATTGATAGGTGGAACACATTTCTTGTCTGTACAGTGAATCCAATCAAGACGGAAAATGAAACTTATAAATAATAATTAAAAAAATGATGGTGAAGATATACACCCTTCAAAACAACGTGAAATCTGTATAAGTTGCCGTATGCTTCTTCACCAAGGTCATTGCTACACAACTTATCACACCAGGAAACATTATTACGACTTCTTCAGAAGGTTTCCCGTTAATGTTATCACAGCAGTACAAGGTTAGGGAAGCCAGGCTTATTTGATTCGATGCAATGCTTTCGCATTAAGTTGCTCAGGAAATGGCCGGGCACAGGGGATGTGCAGTGTGAGGAGCTTCTGGTCAGCAATGTGTTAAGGAGAGGTATTCTCATGGATGCTTGCTTCTGTATCCCATGGCAATGGTTCTAGATGGTATGGTTGTTGCTCACATACTGCTGTTGTCCAGCATTGAATTGACAAGTGATCTGATGCACTGTGGCTCGTCTATCCATTTTTACAATCTGAGCAATCCGACAGTGGCCCCTGTTATCAAAGCGTTGTACACTATGGCAGTTAACTCTGGCTTGATCTCTGAAGTCGTACAGGCACTGGGCTTTCTAAGGACTTGTACAAGATCTGACATCCTAGCTATGACATGTCATGTTCTCCTATTACATTCATTGGGCTGAGTACAGCACCATTTCTTCACTACGGCAGCTATATCTAATTCATTTGCTTATGAGTGTGTAAGCTCTAAAGGCAGGGGATCCAAACAGAGGAATATTTATACTTTTCCTGCTGATAATTTATTACTAAAATGGAATTTCTTTTAAAACACTGAAAAAACCTCATAGCTTCTTACTAGAATGGGGGCCGATGACCTAGATGTTAGGCCCCTTAAAACAACAAGCATCATCGTCATCTTACTAGAATGATTACCAACAACAACAACAACAACAAAATGAACAAGAAAACAATGTGTAGACACTGTTGTTGTTTTTTTTTTTTTTTTTTTTTTTTTTTTTTTTTTTTTTTTTTTTTTTTTTTTTTACACTAGCCAGTATTAACTGCCTTTGTCAATGTTGAGTTGTAGCATGGAATGAAAGTACAGCCTTGAAAAGCAGTACTTCTGAAGACACTGCTTTCTGCAGTATCTCCTTACTGCTTTCTGTCATTGTAGACAATGAAAAATTTGCAGAGGCAGTAACTGATTTTTCCCTATATTTTGACCAAAGAATCATGTTACTGCTTGTTATGGCTATATTATGATGCAGAACATCAAGACAGTTACAACGATACCAAAAACTCCATATTTTAAATTTCTGCAGCTACTGCCATTTTCCTTAGCACAGCAGAACTCTGATGTTGCAGCATCCTGCTGTCTGTATAGCTGGAAGAACATCTAATCTATTTTGGACTAGCTAGAGTTGCTGTATGTTATTAATAGAAGAGGAAATCCTATCTTAATCAGATTTGTACCTCTCGAGAATTTGCTGTGGAATAATGTGGCCTTATGTAATGTTCTCTCTCCTAGACACCAAGATGTGCCTATAAAGAGGAAGCGGAAGCTGTGCGGCTTGCGCTCGGCGCCTACAGCAGTCAGCTGGTGGGAGGAACCTCCAGTCTGGATGTGTTGGACCGCGGGCCTCCAGAAGCTCGAAGAGAGCTGCAGGCGGTGCGAGAAATTCGAGGGCAAATTGCGGCTGAACTCCGACGGGTGGCAGCTCTGCTGGAGGAGCAACCAGGTCCACGGGCAGCTGCCATCACGAGACAGGTAACAGTATGGCATTATTCTAGTTCACTTTGTGGTATCTCAGTTGGCTCAGTGTCCTGATTGTCAGTCATTCTTGTTACAGATGACAGCTCTGTTGCGAGAACAGACACGTCTGTGTCGTCAGTTGGAATCCTTAAGCCATGGCGCCTCAGAGATGGAGCTTCCCCCAATGTGCTGTAACAGTGAGCGCCTGTTAGGAGCAGTTCGAGAGGAGAATCGGCGGCTGGAACGCCTTGTAGAGAGCCACTCCCAGGAGCTGACCGAGATTCGGCAGTTGTTACAAGAGCTTGTATCTCGACGCTCGTGACGGCTTGTGATGTTATATTGTTGAGTTCTTTGTTTTACATGTTTATCATTAAATAAATATTATTGTTGAATAAACTTTTACCTTCTTTAGCAGAACTTGAAAATCTCATCTACTTGATCACTGTAAAGTTAAATTCTGTTTATAATGTGTAAGGTACCCAGAAAGTAATTTCTGTTCTTGTAACAGACATCCAGATATCCTGAGACAAGGTGTGAAAACAAGACTGTTGACCCTTGTGAGACAACAGTTTCTGAGATACTTCGGTCATATTGCCAGGAGACCAGAGGCAATGAAGAAACTAATTATTGCTGGGGCTGTACCTTAGTGAAGGCCACAGCTGCTTCCTTTCCACTCCTAGCTCTTTTCTACCCCATCATCACCATAAGTCAGAGTGCACACTTCTTTGACATGCGACATGGGATAGGAGATGCGACTGAAGTAACTTGGCCTTTCCCATGTCCCATAGGCCACGTACATGCACATCTATGGGTCATTAGTTAAGATGTCCTTTAGTGATTTGGAAGGCTTGTTGTTACAGTACTTTGGGAATTGTGAAGAAAACCAATGACAAGAAGAAAAGGAAGTTTTGGGTCAACTCATATGATGTGGCCTGCTCCGTGGTGTAGGGGTAGCGTACCTGCCTCTTACCCGGAGGCCCCGGGTTCGATTCTCAGCCAGGTCAGAGATTTTTATCTGGACTTGAGGGCTGGTTCGAGGTCCACTCAGCCTGCGTGATTAGAATTGAGGAGCTATCTGATGGTGAGACAGAGGCCCTGGTCTAGAAAGCCAAGAATAACGGCCGAGAGAATTTGTCGTGCTGACCACACGACACCTCGTAATCTGCAGGCCTTTGGGCTGAGCAGCAGTTGCTTGGCAGGCCAAGGCCCTTCAAGGGCTGTAGTGCCATGGGGTTTGTTCATATAACGTGGTCTGCCAAGAGAATGGTGTTTTCGTGTTGGCTAAGAAACTTAATGAAGATCCTTCACAATTTTATACATTTTATAGAATGAACTGGGAGACGTTTCAAGAGTTACTGCATATGGTAAATCCACTAAAAATTTGGCCAAATTCGGGGATCCTATTCTACCAGCTGAAAGATTATTGATAACACTCATGCTGAGTTATTCGCCTATTTCTCACCAGATATTTTCACATATGGACCTACTGGAATAATTCTTGAATCTGTAATTATACAGCACTTCATACTTCTCCACTTCCGCTATAAAATTTATAGTAGTTACCTCTATTGAGCTGCACATATTTAAATCACTGCACCAAACTCACACGCGAAGTGATGGGACATGTCCTACGAAATGCAACAGGCGATAACTTGATGGGACATGCCCGCTGACACATGGGACAATCCATGCCTTTGACCAATAAGTGTGCGGGCTTCCTCTTGACTGCACGTGCTGCAGCCGCTTGGAATATGCCCTTTTTATCGCACCCCATGTGTCATGTCCCTTGTCCAGTAAGTTTGCGCTCCGCCTAAGACCTATCTGTGTTGGTGGGACGTAAAGCCCATTCTAAAAAGAAACTAATCATCAAGGGAAAAGTTGACAGCCAAATACCCAGAGAACATGTACCATGGCGATGGGCAGATCAGCTCAAGAACTTGCAAGATGCAATCCACCATGTTCAGGACAGGAAATCATGGAAATGAACTGTCAACATGATGTCATCACACCCCAACATAGGGTTAAAGCACGAGTGAGAGATTCATAACACCAGTTTGAGAGAATTCAAGACACAAGTTGGTGATAACGGAAATAAAATCTCATGGGCTTTGGTGGTGGTGATTATTGTTTTAAGGGGAAGTACAACTAGAGATCCTACACTTAAAAAAAAAAAAAGGAGGAGGGGGGAAAGGGCATAAAAAATGAAAGACTCCTTACGCCTCGGAAACATAATACCGTATCGTAATCTATAAGTAAAAATTGTTGAATCCAACTAAAAAAATCACAGTAATTTAAGCACCTTAGAAACAAAAGAATTTATAAAACTACTCAAATTCGCCATCAACAACAACAATTTTAAATTTCATGATACCGTGTACCAACAACAAGGTCTACCAAAGGGATCCCCTGCATCAGGTATATTAGCCAAGATCTACTCAGACCATCTAGAGCACCAATTTATCAGTAAAATAGACAATATATTTTTCTGGTGCAGATTTGTGTATGACATTTTCGTTATTATTGACAATAGATTTACCAATGAAACCAACATACTAGACCAGCTAAATACAATAGATCCACATATAAAGTTCACTATAGAAACAGAAACAACCGTACCTTAAACTACTTAGACATATCCATAACTAGACATGAAAGCCACTTAACTTACAAAATATACGGAAAGCCTACACATGCCTGTAACACAATCAAAATAGATTCTATCCACCCCAATGCATAAAAAAAGTAGCATATTACAGCTTGATATACAGAGCATTATCATACCGCTAACAAAAGAAGAATTTATGAAATAGCCAAACATAATGGATGTAAGAGAAAAATGATTAACAAAATTATCCACAAAATAAAATATCAGCCTAAATTAAAGTTAACCAGAACAGAAAAATCCAAGAAAAACTACATACTCTTTACCTTCAATAATACACATATATACCCTTTAACCAACGTTTTTTAAAACACAACTTAAAAATAGCATATAAAACTACACATAATAATGCTAACATTCTACACAACAATCAACAATAATAATAAATACAGTCATGCAGGAGTGTACCATATGAAATGCTATAACTGCAAAGCCAGCTACATCGGACGTACTGGTAGAAATTTTTTAACCCGCTACAACAAGCACTTCAATGCGATAAAACATAATCACTTTTCTTCCATAGCTCAACACATCGAAGACTACAAACATAAATTTACAAGCATTGAAAATTACATGCAGATCCTAAGTATAAACCCCAAGGGCCCCTTGCTCAATATAACAGGGGAATTTTACATTACTTTAGATCAATATTCCAATCCTAATTCTTTCTAATCTAAATAAAATTACAGATAATATAAATATCATCTTTAACACTGCCATTCATTCTTTAAAAAAACGCTTATCTCAAAAGAATCAACAAACAAAGCCTGACACGCGTCAAAGAACCACTTAAAGACCCTCCTCCTCACATTAACTAACATTAGCCCAAGACGAACATGGAGCAGTGCACAACGTGCTCCCAAGCTACACACAACGTCAAATCAACAACAGCAGTAAGTACTCATATACACATTTATTCCACACGACTAATAGGCATTCCCAATTACTAAAAGAGAATTACTCACCTTTCACTTTTATCTTTCACAGATAATTATTGTTACATCTACACACAATTACGAAGGGAAGAAGCCTCTACTCTCGTCAAATGCCTTATAGCAGGATTCAACACAGGATCTTATGACTTACCTTCCAATACAAACAGCACGGATTTTGTGTGTGCACGCTTTAGAAATCTACATTTTCCGCTCAAGTCTCAACTAGTTAACACAATTTCAAATATTGCTTTTCAGCATTCACATGTGTTTTTATGTTGAGAATCTGACATTTTATAGTGTAATTTATACCTACAATGCAGGACATTGAATTTTAACACATGTTTTATTCCTACAGTTATCATTAAGTGTTCATAATAATGTCTGTTTACGAAGACTTCAAGGGCAAAACTAATTAGTTAAAAAAAAAAAAAAATTAAGGCAAATTAACATTGAGCAACAAGATTCTATCACAACTGAAGGTTCAGAAAACAAGGAAGTGCAACCCACAAGACTAACAAATTGTGATCAATACACTTGCTCTCTCTGTGTTACCATACATGTTTTACAAAGCTAGCATCTAATTTCAGAAAAACTCATGCCTATGAACAATCCACACTTTTATGAATGTGTGTTTATGTATGTTATTCATGAAAAGACAGTGAATACCAAGTTCCAATTCGACGATTGCCCTCAATAATGAGAATAATTTTGATATGTTATATGTGATTGTGTGACCAGCTGAAGATGACCTAGAAAGGTTGAAACCGGTCCTATAGTTTTAATTTTTAATTCAATAAATAAGTATTGATTAGGTGGAGACCATCTTCTCATTGTATTTGAACATAATACCGTCCTGTCAGAGTTGACCATGAGAGGTCGGATAGGATAGATGAAAGTGAGGAGCCTGGAATTAGTCAATGGAAGCAATGTTATGAGCCTATTATATAAAACATACCTGCCAACCCTTCCGATTTACCCGGAAACTTTCCGGTTTTTAACTCATCTTCCGATTTTCCGATGTATTTTTATTTCTTCCGATTTTTTACTAATATAACCTCTAGTACGGCCAATACTCTTCCCCTGGGATAAAGGATACATTCTTATGTGCTTGTGTAATTTACGAAACCTCTTTTTCAAGCGTATTTATTTGATGCTTTATTTCGTGAGTGTTTCGTCCGTCGCTTTCGTGTATCGTGTTTCCCGCTCACCGCAGCAGTGTGTGCGCTTTATACAGCTGGGATTCGGGGCGGCAATCGTCCTGCAACAAGAGGTTAGCGCGCGCTAACGACTCAAGTGATCGGGACGAAAGAATGAGTTTGTCATTGTGTTATTCGCGCGCTGTAAACATCGTTTCTGTGCGTAGTTTCGTCGGAGTTGTAGGCCACGTGTTTTTTCTTGCATTTCTATGCTTTCCCCGTCTGTCAAAGTCGCATGTTAATAATGTATGGGACATATTGAATTGTTGAGTTGAATGTTTTTAAGGGGGTTGTGTCGGCGACAGTTTTCGGTATTTTCTTTTCCTGTAATGGCCAAAAAATATAACAAACGTTATCTCCAAGTGTTCAGAGATACCTATAAATTTCCATTCATTTTACCGTCGGATAAAGGAAACTACCGTATTTTCTCGCGTAATTAACGCCCTTGCAAAATTTACGCATCCCAATATTGTTGGGTCCAAAGTGGAGAAAAAGAAAATGTTCACGTATTTGACGCACCCACAACTTCGAACATCGATCACTCAGCTCCGGATGCGTTTCCAAATAAAGTTGTCAAGTACTCAAGTAGCAGGCTTCCTATTGGGAAAGCGGGAATTCCAAACTCAGGGCAACGTGCTGTTATTGGGCCTAGCCGTCAGGAAATCCCACTGCATTCGTTTTACGAGTGTTTCAGGCACGGGGCATTCTCTGATCTCAAAATTGTTTGTCAGTCCACAGTATTGGAGTAATACTGCATCATACAAACTCGCGGTGGTCAATTACGCCGAAACATACGGGAATAGAGCAGCGGGCAGCAAGTACTGTATTCAGTGTCCAAATGAAACGTGCGCTACCGCGGTACCAGAAGTACACTTCAAGCGGCCAACAAGTCTCGCAAAGCATTTCGCGGACCAAAAAGCGGCAAGTTTCCGCAATTAGACGATTATCTGCTTAAATATATGATTTAGTTGCGCAATGTTGGCTAAGCCGTTTCTCACGAAATGCTGTATATGAGAAATAGCCGCGACACATGGAATTAATGTCGCAGATTTGAAGGTTAGCCGAGGCTTGATTAATTTTATGATTGATGCTTGTTGTTTAAAGGGGCCTAACATCGAGGTCATCGGCCGTTAATTTTATGAAGGGAAATGGACTTTCTCTTCGACGAAGAACAAAATTGTGCCAAAAATGACGAATGATTTCAACCATTTTCATCGCTTTGTGATTGAGAAGCGTAAAGTGAATGAATATTTGATCTCCCTTATAGAAACCGCAGGTCAGACGTCAGTCAGTTTCCATATACCACAAAGTCGAACAGTCGATAAGAAAGGAGCATACAGTGTTATTGTACGCGCTACCGGAAGCGAAAAACAACGATGTAATGCAATGCTTGCTGTAACAGCTGATTTACATTCAAAAACAGAGGTAAGGTTATCCACCTGTTCAATACTACTTACAATGTGTTATCATTAAAATATCACATTTTATTATTCCATTTCGTGGGTACCGGTTTCGGCATTATATAATGCAATCATCAGCCCAAGATTTAAGCAAGCAAGGACACTTAATAAAATACATACATGATGAAACGGGAACGCCCTACGAGCATTCACGTTTCATTCTCTTATTAAGAGGAGTTCGCTAACACCCGGCCGTAAGCATTTAAAACTTGCGGCGAGCGAACAGGCATAGTGGGAACTGCAAGCTAGCTCGCGATGTTCTAGAACACCGGCCAAGGACAAGCGACGTCGCGCAGATGGTTCTTCCGTGTTCCATAGCATTGCTGCATGAACGAAATGTAATATCAATATTTCAATAACGTCACCTTGCAGGCAGGAATAATGAACGCTGCTAGCCGAAATTTCGTGTCAATCGGTGTGAAGATGGCCAAAATATAAAATTTTCTTGGGGCCCACATGTGTAGTCACGCCCACCGGCCTTCGGCAATATAAGCGAGTCGCCAGCCTGGGGTAAAGCAGAGAGCGTGCAGAGTGTGTGCAGTGTGCAGCTGCAGTGTGCCGTAGGCAGAGAGTGAGGGGAGTCGGCAGTAAGCCGTGAGTTCAGTGTGTGTGTGCAAGTAAGCACGTCGCGACATAATTCGTCACTCGGTCCGGCTGTATGCTTGAGTTCAGAACGTTCGTGTTAAAAGCTTTCTCCGTGGGCTTGACTTTATTTAAAGGCTGTGTTTCTAACATGAACTGTGCCAACCTCGATTTCATTTAAAGACTGTGTGAAAGCAGCGATAGTGTTTCTAGCCAACCTTGATTTCATTTAAAGACTGTGTTTCTAGCATAAACTGTGCCAACCTCGATTTCATTTAAAGACTGTGTGAAAGCAGCGATAGTGTTTCTAGCCAGCCTTGATTTCATTTAAAGACCGTGTTTCTAGCCAACCCTGATTTCATTTAAAGACTGTGTGAAAACAGCGATAGTGTTTCTAGCCAACCTCGATTTCATTTAAAGACTGTGTTTATCCATTTTCGGAACTGTGTTCGTAATAAAACTGTGCCGACCTTCATTTCATTTAAAGACTGTGTCTATCCGTTGAACTGTGTTCGTAATAAACTGTGCCAACATTCCCTCTTAAAGACAGTATTAACTTGTGGAATACAGTACAGTATCGTGATTTCTTTCCGAGGAACCATGCCAATTCCCATCATAACCTGTTCAGAATCACGTATGATCTTAAGTGCCAGGGATAATCTTCTGAAAATTACGACGTAACAGAACTTGGACAGTCGTTTATTTCAACAAGTGTGTGAATATTGTGCTCATGGAGTACAGTGCAGAGACTGTACCCGGTGAATTTAATTTTCTTTATGAAGTGCTTAATCACTGCACCTCGGAAGGTCCTAGATTGTTTTCGTTTGTTTATTATTCCAAATACGATAATTCCTTCCATCTTATTCTCGTGGAACTGTGACTCTAACTTTATCCTTGCTGCTAAAGTGCGTTCAACATCATTGACTGTGGGAACTATTTCGGCGTGCTTCGCCTTAGAGAGGTGTCACACCAGTGTCCCATGACGTCCAATGTGGAAGCTCCACATTTCCCCGTTCCTGCCTCAGGTTCGAGTCATCAACACTAATACAGAGAAAACACCAACGACGGAAGACAACGCAGACGCCGACCGCAAGACGACGCAGCCGCCGCAGGACGACGTCCTCTCCACGCCTTCAGGGACAACTCCACGATTCAGCTGTAAAAGGTGACAATTCTTTGCATATCTATTGAATAAACTGAAGAATCCACTTAATCATGAAAATTTTTTTTCCTCACTACCCTTCTCTCTCTCACTCTCTTAGCATGGGCCGTACACGCCTTGTCGTTCCTCATGCTCTCCGATAAACTGAAGTACGGGCGTTCCTGTTTCAGAGAGAAGGTAGTGAATAGTGGCACCCATGACGTTGGGGCTCGACTAAAGGGAGTGAATAGTGGCACCCATGACGTTGGGGCCCGATTAAAGAGAGTGAATAGTGGCACCCGTGACGTTGGGGCCCGATTAAAGAGAGTGAATAGTGGCACCCGTGACGTTGGGGCCCGATTAAAGAGAGTAAAGTGATAAAAATTAACTTTGAAATCAGTGATATCTTAACTTACCAATTCAAATAAAAGTGCATAGTACTTACGTTAATTCCAGTTCAGTGAATGTGTTAAAATTTTACGAAGATCAATTCAATGACTTTGGCGAAATTTTAAACTTTTGGCACAGAACTCTGGTTAAGTTTATGGCACAAGTGATTTTTTTTTCTTTCTCTTGCTATGTAAAACATTTCAGGCATAATATTTATGCACAGTCTCATATACATTTTCGATATTTATGTCAGCGAAACATTGAACTTTACCATTGGACAATAATGGTGATATTTAATTTTATGCACAAATGTTTGATATTTATGTCAGTGAAACATTGAACTTTACCATTGGACAATAATGGTGATATTTAATTTTATGCACAAGTGTTTGATATTTTGTGTTGGTGAAATTTTGAACTTTACCATTTGACAATAATGGTGATTTTACGTATGAGGTGAATGATTGTATTTTCTGCATTTTGTGAAAATAACGACATTAATATGGAAAATATACTAGCTGCCATTGAGGCTTTAAAAATCAGTCTAAATGACAGGATTACGGAAAGTAACGCTAATCTCGGGCGTAGGATTGCTGAATCTAACGCGGCCTTGGAAAGTCGTATGGAAGCCACTAAGGCTAGTATAGGTCAACTTAGGGAGGCTAATGAAGTAACTAATCGTAGTATCACTCAACTAAGGGAGGCTAATGAAGTAACTAATCGTAATATCACTCAACTAAGGGAGGCTAATGACGCCAACATTGTAAAATTGACAGAATCTGTTGATCAAAAGTTTGCAGAAGTTAATAATAATTTGGAACGTAGGCTCAATAGTGCAGGTGCCGAAATTGAAAAACGATTTAAAGAATCTAACAAAAGAATGGATTCTAAGTTTACGGAAATAAATGAAAGATTAACACGTGACTTAGAAACCATTGAGCAAGATATAAAATCCCAAGTGGCGGAAGACTTAAAAATTGCTTTCCCGTCTTCCTCTCAGGAAGTTCTTAAAGAAGTAGAAAGCTTAAAGGAAGAATTTCAAGAGTCCCATGCTCAATTATCTCTTGCGCAAACTAAAATCGCTTCTATTCAAGACAAACTTCATGAATCTGTTAAAAATAATTTCATGAAGTTGGGAAACGAAATTACTCTTCTGAAAAGTCAGCAAGAGGAGGCCGATAAACGTGTTAAGACTCAGTTAGATAATGCTCACACGCAGATTACTCGTATCTGTCGCGATGTAGCAGAAGTCAAGACCGACATAGAAAAGGAGGTCAAGGAAATTGAGAATTCCGTACAGGGGAAAATTAAAACCCTAAAACTTGAACTCCAAGGAGGTATAGAAGCTCTCAACAGCAAAGTATCGCAAATCGAACAGGATGTTTCATCATCTAGCCTTCACAACACTAGTGGAGAATCCATGAATGTTTCCACAGTTTTTAAAATAACTGAGGAAAACCAGCCAAATTTTCGGGGAAGGAGGAGTATACTGCTAAGGAGTTTCTCCTCAACCTCGAAGAGTTCTTTCAAGAAAATCACGTTAAGACCGACCGCCGATTACGAATAGCGTCTCGATTGTTAGAAGGCAGGGCGTTAATGTGGTTTACCGCTTTTAAATTCAGTATTAACACTTACGAAGAGTTTAAGGAAGCCTTACTTAGACGATTTTGGAGTGCTGAGGCTCAGCACCTGATAAAACTTCAATTATACTCCAGAAAGTATAACACATCCGTTAATTCCTCGCGATATTCAGATTATCTTATATCTCAGCTTAAAAAGATGCAGTTTTTCGACCCTCCTTTGCCGGAGCAAGAACTTATTCAGGTCATAACGCTGCAATTTCCACCAAATGTTCAGGAAATATTGGTGGCATCAAACGTCCAGGACTTGGAGCAGCTCGATGATGTCCTGAGGAAACTCGATACTGCGCACACTCAGAGCGCAGCAAAAGCAGGTCGAACCAAAGAAACTACGACCAACTTTACGGAAATGAAGACTCCGGTTCAAGTAAATCCAGAACCGCGAGAAGAAAGAGAAACTCGCCGAAATATTCCGTTTCGGTACAGAAGATCTAGGAATCGTCCCTACGAAGGGAGGGCTAATTTTCAACCTGGACCTTCATGGAGGCAGGCAGCTAACCAACCCAATGATAATAGGAACTCCCAGCGGGAAGAATTAGAGAAACGTTGGAGAGAGACTACGGAATATGTAAGGAATAAGAACAGGGAAGAGGGCTTACCTGGAGCAGCTTCTTTGGAATACCAGGCAGAGATGCAGAGAAGAAATGAGAGAACGGAAATGGATCCAAGAGCTACGGGTACCAAAAAAAAACTTTGACGAAGCAATAAAGAGATTGCCTGAAAACCCGGAGGGAGGAGAAGTAGTATGTAGTGCACTCATTAACCATTGGTATTTAGAGGATGCAGATTTACTATATGAGGATTCAACACCACGACAGCCTCAGATACAACGCGGCTTACCGATCATTATCATTAAGTTAGGTAATATGATTGTCCACTCTTTAGTAGACTCAGGATCGCAAGCCTCACTAATTTCGCAGAAATTAATAGATGTGGCGCAGGAGACGACCTACATCTCCATCTTGCCGGTTGCTCAAGTTAAGGTTAAAGGCATAGTTCCTGACAAAGCTATTAAATGCAAATTCCAAGCGTTTCTTGAGTTAGAAATTGGTGGTGTTCCAACATCTATTTTTGATTTTGACGCAAATGAAATTTGACTTAATCCTTGGATCAGACTTTCTCATTCAACATGGGGGAATCATTGATTATCCCGCTAATGTGATTAAATTTTTCCACGTCGAATCTGTAGGGCTACAGTTGGTTACTTATAATGACGTGAAGAATCCGGAATGTGAGACCCCGGTGGACATAGTAGAAGGCAAGATGAGCGAGGCTCCGCCTGTCGAAGAAAGCGTCCTCGAAGAGGGGCGACCCGAGGAAGTGGGACCCGTAGAGGACCAGATGGCGTCCATCATCGATGATGAGTTGAACGAGGACCACTACAACTTCACGCTTTACGCCAATGTAGCTGAAAGCCCAGATTACGATGATGATGAAGTAATAAAGGCAATCCAAGAGCTTTTCAAGAAGTTTCCAGATGTATTTTCCGAGAAACCTGGAGTCATTAAGGGTTTCAAGCACCACTTAGATGTTACTGACACTTCATCTTATAAGAAACGGCCTTATCCGATACCCATGAAGTACTTGGAAGAAGCTCGGGTCATCATTAAACAAATGGAGAATGATGGAATCATATCAAAATGCGTCACACCTTACATTAATCTTCTGGCTATAGTGAGAAGACTGTTCAAGTTTCTGAAATACTTTACTAGGAGATGAGCGAAACGAAAATCGCCCAGCAGTTTTCTTTTTCCCGAGCAGGGGGGGGGAGATGAAACGGGAACGCCCTACGAGCATTCACGTTTCATTCTCTTATTAAGAGGAGTTCGCTAACACCCGGCCGTAAGCATTTAAAACTTGCGCCGAGCGCACAGGCATAGTGGGAACTGCAAGCTAGCTCGCGATGTTCTAGAACACCGGCCAAGGACAAGCGACGTCACGCAGAAGGTTCTTTCGTGTTCCATAGCATTGCTGCATGAACGAAATGTAATATCAATATTTCAATAACGTCACCTTGCAGGCAGGAATAATGAACGCTGCTAGCCGAAATTTCGTGTCAATCGGTGTGAAGATGGCCAAGATATAAAATTTTCTTGGGGCCCACATGTGTAGCCACGCCCACCGGCCTTCGGCAATATAAGCGAGTCGCCAGCCTGGGGTAAAGCAGAGAGCGTGCAGAGTGTGTGCAGTGTGCAGCTGCAGTGTGCCGTAGGCAGAGAGTGAGGGGAGTCGGCAGTAAGCCGTGAGTTCAGTGTGTGTGTGCAAGTAAGCACGTCGCGACATAATTCGTCACTCGGTCCGGCTGTATGCTTGAGTTCAGAACGTTCGTGTTAAAAGCTTTCTCCGTGGGCTTGACTTTATTTAAAGGCTGTGTTTCTAACATGAACTGTGCCAACCTCGATTTCATTTAAAGACTGTGTGAAAGCAGCGATAGTGTTTCTAGCCAACCTTGATTTCATTTAAAGACTGTGTTTCTAGCATAAACTGTGCCAACCTCGATTTCATTTAAAGACTGTGTGAAAGCAGCGATAGTGTTTCTAGCCAGCCTTGATTTCATTTAAAGACTGTGTTTCTAGCCAACCCTGATTTCATTTAAAGACTGTGTGAAAACAGCGATAGTGTTTCTAGCCAACCTCGATTTCATTTAAAGACTGTGTGAAAACAGCGATAGTGTTTCTAGCCAACCTTGATTTCATTTAAAGACTGTGTGAAAACAGCGATAGTGTTTCTAGCATAGACTGTGCCAGCCTGCATTTCATTTAAAGACTGTGTTTATCCATTTTCGGAACTGTGTTCGTAATAAAACTGTGCCGACCTTCATTTCATTTAAAGACTGTGTCTATCCGTTGAACTGTGTTCGTAATAAACTGTGCCAACATTCCCTCTTAAAGACAGTATTAACTTGTGGAATACAGTACAGTATCGTGATTTCTTTCCGAGGAACCATGCCAATTCCCATCATAACCTGTTCAGAATCACGTATGATCTTAAGTGCCAGGGATAATCTTCTGAAAATTACGACGTAACAGAACTTGGACAGTCGTTTATTTCAACAAGTGTGTGAATATTGTGCTCATGGAGTACAGTGCAGAGACTGTACCCGGTGAATTTAATTTTCTTTATGAAGTGCTTAATCACTGCACCTCGGAAGGTCCTAGATTGTTTTCGTTTGTTTATTATTCCAAATACGATAATTCCTTCCATCTTATCCTCGTGGAACTGTGACTCTAACTTTATCCTTGCTGCTAAAGTGCGTTCAACATCATTGACTGTGGGAACTATTTCGGCGTGCTTCGCCTTAGAGAGGTGTCACACCAGTGTCCCATGACGTCCAATGTAGAAGCTCCACATTTCCCCGTTCCTGCCTCAGGTTCGAGTCATCAACACTAATACAGAGAAAACACCAACGACGGAAGACAACGCAGACGCCGACCGCAAGACGACGCAGCCGCCGCAGGACGACGTCCTCTCCACGCCTTCAGGGACAACTCCACGATTCAGCTGTAAAAGGTGACAATTCTTTGCATATCTATTGAATAAACTGAAGAATCCACTTAATCATGAAAATTCTTTTCCTCACTACCCTTCTCTCTCTCACTCTCTTAGCATGGGCCGTACACGCCTTGTCGTTCCTCATGCTCTCCGATAAACTGAAGTACGGGCGTTCCTGTTCCAATATATATATATATATATTGTACCATTTCATTGCCCAGTTTGCATCATGAACGGCAGTTATATCGCTGACAGTTGCCATGCATCGCGATGGAATGATGAAAATTGTATGAAAAAAAAGAATATATTACTAGGAAAATACACCGACATAAAGAATCAAATAAGCCGCGGAATACAGTTGTGACGATCGGACTTGAGAAGTCCATGCGGCCGTGAACACGTCGAGAGAAAAACTGCAGATGTGTCAAGTCGAGTAGGACGTGAATAAATCTTGAGACGGACAGACCTAACGAATCCATGCGGCCGTGAAAAAAAAAAATTGTATTGTTATCCCGAGCTAAAAAAAACTAGTCACTTAAAAAAATCTAAAAAAGAAGTCAATTTCGGAACGAAGTATCGAACGAGATTCTATACAAGAAGAGAAGGGATTGAAGCTGGAGAAGAGAAATTATTAATACAGTTACAACCATATGCGAAAAGTAAAGTAAATTACATCAAATTTCATATACGAATTATTAATATCTGGCGCGGAAGAAGAGCAAGGAAGGAAGATCTGATCTCGCAGGAGAAGTCGCCAGTTTACATTTTAAAATCAGCGTCAAGCAGAAAACATTTTTGACTACTATATAAAATATTACACCTTCTTAGTGTTTGCTAAAAAGATAGAGAATATACCCTGGATTGTTCAGTTCATAATTGAAACATGTATCTAATGACGACCTTCAATATATTTTTATTATTGCATGTAATCGACGGAGACATCATGGCTGAGTAATTCAAGGATATGGGGTCACAATCTGGAGGAACCCTAACCAACCGTTCTGCATGCCCGAAGCCCGAGTCCAGTTACCGGCAATGACGAGCACATGAACGCGACATGTTGTCCAAAGAAGACCCAGGATGAAATCCAGCCCAGCGGAATAGCGGAAGCAAGATAAGTGGAGTTCCTTATAGTTAATTTTCGTAGTTAAATTATTAGATTTGTGCGAATAATAGTGTGTGTTTAAGTTGAAATATTTGTACAGCAAGGTTAATATCTGGTTCATCGAGATATAAACTCCATGAATAGTGTCTTTGAAAAATAATCCATGTAATCGTTTGAGAACTCGGATCTAGTTAGTCTTTGACAAACCAAAAATTTATACTCCATGTATAGGCATGTTTAATTGTGTGCGTGTGTAGAGCTAATACAAATATAATACAGTATTGTGTCAGGGTGAAATGACGAGCCCAAATCAACTTCACGAACAGAACAGAATAGGAATGTTTGTTTACTTGAGGAAAGCTTTGAAAATCAGTATTACAACGTTGTGACAGGATTATACGTCTTTCATAATGCAAATAAAGCTTAATACAATGTACAATGAAATGAGATCGTACTCTAAGACAGAAGGAAATGACATGATGTTTAATCGTCATAAAAAAACGTGAGTAACATAGCCTGAATTATTAATACATGCCTTTAATTGCAGGAGGAATATAGTTACTTGTGTTATTTAATATCATAAACTTATGACATGTTATGATATTGTGTTTAGTGGAATATACGTACTTCGTGACACTCGTAAAGCAGCAATTGAAGTAATTGAATGAAAATGTCGATATGTACAATGAAATGAGGATATTGTGCGCAAGAATATAGGTTGGATTTATGGTAGTAAAGATGATTTATGAGGAATTATGAGACGTAAGCTGCGTATATGGCGAAAATATGGCATATATTAATAATTGGTGGAATTTATGCAGCGTAACGCCGATATTAGGTTAATGTTGTTGTTATTGTCACGCGATATATACGGTAGCATGTCATGTTGGGTTAAATGGAATACGAATACAACCATATGAGGTTTTTAAACTTACAGGCTGTTTATGGTGTACGATCATCAAGAGTATATCCTAGAAGTAACGTATTTACGAGAGAAACTTAGTATTTTTCTAGAAATATTTCACATGCTAGGCTAACTTCAAGTTGATTTCTGGTCAAAGACATGATTGGAACTAGGAAATGTTTTCATGATCCATAAAATTACCATCCATTAATAGATGACTTTCATTTACGATTTTATTCGAAATCTTTCGCAGATAGATTATTGTTATTTTTGAATCATGGTATGACACTATCAGTTGAATAACTTGCTTGTTGACACATGAATGTTGTGTTAGGTTACTCCTACACACTTTTAGGAAAAATTATGGATATTTAAGTTCATTTTATAGACATATTTTTTTAAAGGTGATTTACGATAATATGATAATGAATGGCAATTTTTTAAGCCATGATTTCTGGAACTCGCTTATGTTGCTTACGCTATGTCAGAAACTCTTGAGGAAAGATATTTAATTCATTTGAGAAAATTGAGGACACTTGGTTGGGATTTAAATAATATTTTGAAAATATTTCTACAGTTTTTTTAATATGGTATAATGATTCTAAAGGACAATTGAACAATATGTAAACATCATTCTTGATATTTAACCTAAATTTGAATAATACTTAGATGTTATTTCAACAGTAATACAAGATGTTACAACATCGATGATTGATATTTGAAAAATATTTAAATGGTAATTAATATTATTATTAATGATATTCAGATAATATTTTAAGAAATATTTACAATATTTTGTTTAGGGATTGGAATTCAGTGAATACAAATGAGCATGTAGATGATTTCCTTTACTATTTTCCAAGTACTATCATTTTATTATTCAATAAACTAGGTGATAAGAACTTTGATTGGAATTCTTACTATTCATTCATTTATTTCTTTATTTTATAATTCGTAAAGGTATTTGGAGGCATATGAACTAGCTGTTTGGTAAATGAACCTAGAGTTTTGCTTAGTTATGGGTTAGAATTGAGCTGTGATGGTTTACGAATGGACTTAAGGATGAGGCTGTGCATTATCTTCAGTTGAGTCCACGTAAAAAAAACGGATATATATACTTTTATCACAAATTTTATCCCTGAAAGGTATCGTGCAGTGAATATATATGTAATTGATATCATAACATGAAAAGTAAGAGATATTTCACAGAATAAGTAAAAATCGATGAAGGCGAAGGAGTATTTATATCGGACGGGATGAAATATTCAAATATTAGGACAAGACTGGACACTTATATTCATATAAGGTCACAGAGTTAGGATGATGCCCTCATGTCTCATTCCCATCCGTATGATAACTTGTAGTGTGCGGGAATTCATTATATTTATTTGGCCGCCTAACATTAGATAATGAATTATTGGCCGGAGTTTATGATAAAGTAATGGGAAAAGGCACGATACGGATAATGTACCCCGTTGTGAGCATTAATTGTCACCCATGTGAGTGGCAAATTGAGAAAGTCACCACGGGAAATGACGGTCGACGAGGTACAATATACATAGATAGCTAGCAATGGTAGTCGCGTTACATTATAAAACATTCGACCACATAATGTCTCTAAAAACACATTAAAATTCTGAAATTCTGGAATTCTAGATTTAAGATAAGAGTTTTTTATATGTACAATTCAGTATGTTCTTATCACCCAATAATGTTCATTAATGATTTCTATGTATAGAGCTACAAGTTATGTAAGAGCTTCATTTTTCTTTTTTGCCATCTATATAGTTAAATGACGATTATTCTATTGCTCTTGAACACCATATAGGGTCCTTGAGAACGTTCTAACGTGTAAGCTTAAATCCTATATACATAATTATCACATTTTAGAATATTACTGTACAGTATAAAATGGAGAAGGCCATTGTACATTCAATGTAAATAAAAATAGTTCCTCTTGGTAAAACTCAGATAGCCATTATAAACTGGTCAGATGTTTAGAGCAGATGGACAGCTTGTTCTTAGTGTAATTGTTGTTGGAATCTTACTGATATGTCTTAACTTGATGAGTCATATAATAATAGAGGCTAGAATTTCAGTAATATCTTCAAATATAGGTGGGTTGAGGCCGAAG
Source organism: Anabrus simplex (assembly GCF_040414725.1). Lineage (NCBI taxonomy): Eukaryota > Metazoa > Arthropoda > Insecta > Orthoptera > Tettigoniidae > Anabrus > Anabrus simplex. The sequence goes on from NC_090265.1 coordinate 717,618,248, forward strand.
GTTGACTTTTTTAATGAAACACGATGTTTTTAATGTTCAAACGTAACCTTAGAGGATCTTAATTCAACCGGACTTCAAGCACCACACTATCAACGAAAGGTTAAAACAGGACTGGAATAATAAAATGTGATATTTTAATGATAACACATTGTAAGTAGTATTGAACAGGTGGATAACCTTACCTCTGTTTTTGAATGAAAATATTTTTTCAATACGGACCATTATGAAGTTTTTGACGTTAAATAAGTAACAGCTGATGGCAGAAAGCTTGCACCTTATATTGTTCTAAAACGAAAAACAATGCCTAAAGCAAAATCTCCGCCAGTGATCCACGTTCGTGTTCAAGAAAAAGGGTGGATGGGCACGTCACTCATACGAGATTGGATACGGACGGTTTGGGGTAATGTAGCAGGGTCCCTCCTTCGATGCCCGACCCTTCTCATGTTGGACAGTTTTTTTAGGCGGTATGTCATTCAGGTTGTATTGTCAGCTCGTAATGGGAAGAATATTTTCCAGTGTCGGTACTTCAAACCCACGTGTTTAAATTACCTGATGTACCCTATTTGACTTTTCAGAAAAAATCTCACGCCGGAATGTTACGCCAAATGACGATAACCGCAAATGAGTTGAACCGATTGCGTTTGTATTATGTTTGTTGTATTTTTTAAATGTAAATGAATTGTAAATAATTTATAAATATCTGAATTCCTTGAATAATTTACGCATCCGAAGTTTTCGCCTGAATTTTTCGTCAAAAAAGTGCGTTAATTACGCGAGGAAATACGGTATTATGCATTTTGTTGCGTGTGTCGTTGTCTCATAAATATTATTATGCGTATGTAAGTGTCATAAATGAGAGTGATTAGGTACATTTTCTTGTAACCATTTTTATGTTTTCTTAGTTTAAGATGTTAAATTTAATGGTCAATTCGCATTGTAACTGTAGATATGTATGCCTTTTATCCTGACCTTTTTCCACATAGACCGTGCTGGAATATATGTGATGAAAGCCAAGAATTAAAAAATCTTCCTATTTTTGGTTTCTAAAAGTTGGCAGGTAATATAAAAGTTACAATTACAAATGAATGAATTTATGTTTCATAAAACAAAAGTTGGCACTTGTGAAATGAAAATTAAAATCCACAGTCTGTTTTCCAGTCATTTGACCGGATAGGAATGGAATGAATGGGGCAATGATTAATGAATGAAAGATGAAATGAAATGATATTGGAGAGTGTTGCTGGAATAAATTATGATAGGGAAAACCGGAGTACCTGGAGAAAAACCTGTCCCCCCTCCGCTTTGTCCAGCACAAATCTCGCATGGAGTGACCGGGATTTGAACCACGATACCCAGCGTGAGAGGCCGGCGCACTGCCGCCTGAGCCATGGAGGCTCCGGCACTTGTGAATTAGATGCATTTATAATTTTTTACAATAAGACAGCTGATTGTTGTTGCTGCTGCACTCAGTACTGTTATCATGACCTCATTATTACGTTATATTATTTACTCATATTGCCGGTTCTAATTTTATTGTTCAAATTTAAAGTTTTGCTCAAGGGTAGAAAATCAAGTTCCTTCCAGAATAAAACTGGTCTGAGACAACTGCACTATCTCCTCTTCTATCCAATATTACACTGGAGAAGATTATCAGGAAATTTGCTCTTGTACCTGCTGGCATCATATTGGGGAGACAACATAAAGTCCTTGCATATGCGGGATATTGTTCTTATTGACCGCAATGAATTAGAAATTAGGCAGTTATTTGTGGAACTAGAGGAAATGGCAGCAAAAATTGGCTTACGAGTAAATGATAAGAAGACACATTACATGGTTGTACGGAGACCGAATCATGAGGAGGTTGACAGAATGCCTTTGAAGATTGCGAAATATAAATTTAAAAGAGTAGAGTAGTTTAAATTCCTTGGTGTATTAATCGATGATCAACACCAAAGGCAACAGGAACACCAAGCTAGAATTAAGAATGCAAACAAGGCATTTTTAACAAAGGATGCAAAAATGATTATCTACAATACAATCATTGGACCAGTACTTCTGTATGGTTGCAAGACATGGAGTATAACCAAAAAAGAGCAGCGGCAGTTGCAAGTCTTTGAGAATAAAGTTAATAGAAAAATAGTTGGCCCATGGTTCGATCCTATCTCTCAAAGTTGGCAGAAAAGATCTAATTATGAGATTTACACCCTCTCTCAACAACACTATAATGGGTATGATAGAATTCAACAGACTGCGCTGGGCTGGACATGCATTGAACATGCAGGATAACAGAGCAAAGGGGATCTCATATTGAGAAAAGACCTTCAGGAAGACCCCGAAGCACCTGGAAGAAGGAGAACAACAAGGTAGGCCGAACCCTCCAAATTGATACCTGGGAAGAGAGGGCTCAAGATCAAAAGGAATGGAAGAGGATTGCCAGATCGTCACGGGAACCTCACGTCCCTCAGAAGCCTACGGAGTGAGTGAATAGAAAGTAGCAGGGTTGCTAAATAATAAAAAATTGCAGTTCTTTTGAAAGAAAATTGACAAGAAAGATGTAGACTACTTTTTTGGTCAGTTATCTGATATGGTGACAAAAAGTGACAATCTAATGGCATGGCAGAATACTCATGACACTTCTAAAAGTATTGAAGTAGCTGAAAAAGATAGAGATTGGGAACATGCAAGAGATGGCCAAATCAATATTGATTTAACGCCTTTAACAACTCCTTCATAAACCGAATTATTAACAAATTCAAACACCACCCCAAAACCATGTTAACAAAAGATAAAACCAAAGCCACTGCATTTTCCACTTTTACTTTTAGTCAAGACGTTTATAAGTTACCAACGTTCTTAAAAAACACAACATGAAAATATCTTGTAGAATCAATAACAGAAATATTGATATATTATACAACTTTAACTCATTAAATAAGTCTAATGCTTTTTCTAAATATGGAGTGTACAGATTCAAATGTAACAGCTGTAGCTGTTCGTACATTGGACAAACTGGACGTAACTTTACTATCATATACTCCGAACATGTCAACGCCATATAATATAACAGATTCTCTGCAATAGGACAACACATACAAGACTCGAAAGACATTTTCACCAAAATTGAACAGGGCATGCAAATACTTAAAATAAGGTCACCTTCTAAATACAACTGAAAATTGTTTTATTCACCTTGACTAATATTTCAACCCTAATTTCAAATCCTCGACCTCTTCAAGAATTAAAGAACTTTCAACATGCAGTGCTACTGCTAAACGTGTTATAATACTTCATGAACTACAACTAGTGGAAAATTTATACATCACCTATTATTTCCTGTGCATTGTTTTTTATATTTTATGTGATCGGCTTATGATGACCTGGAGCAATGGTCAAATGCTTATAATCAACTAGTAATGTAACATTACATTTCTAATTCTACATGTACTGAAAAGGTTGAACCATTATATAACTTTTTTCAATCTAATTAGAAAACAATTCGTGAAAAAACAACAACTAGATAGCAACATTTTGTCTACAAACTTTAACAAAGAGCGTAACATTTAACATCATTCTTTGACGAATTTAGATACTCAACATATGTTGTCACTTCTGTCCTAGTACCTCTTATTTTGTTATGAGTAGCCTGCGGTGATGAACAATTCTGTTGCCTGATTTTGAAGCAAATTTATGTCATGTAGTGCAAGCATTTATTCCAGTGAAGTGAAGAACAACAATGCACCGCTCCCGCGTCCAGGTGGGGATACATTAGTTTCCTGACTAGCTCTGAAGTGTAAATGGTCTGGCCTCTGTAACAATTCGGGTTGTGAGTCCTGCTTGAGAAAGTGTGCCGACGGGTTAAAGTTCAAATCAACCTAGGCTGAAGGACGTCTCCTACCCGCTATCAGTTGAATTTCTAAGTACCTCTGTGTTGCCGAAGTAATCGCAAATGAATATTGCCAATGTAGTACCATGACTGGTTCTTACAAGTCGCTATCGCATTCGCAAGTAGAATAAAAAGCTTAAAATATTCTTACATCTAGCTCTTATGCTAAGTAGACATAGAAAAAAAATTGTTAAATGTTTTTGTTTCACATTTATTAAATAATTACTCTGAATAATAAATGAATTAATTCGCTATGATCACATTGGGATCTTCCACACGGTCCTGTTGACATTATACAACCATACGAGTTCTTCCCCTCGTCATTGAAATGAAAGTAAAAAAAAATAAAAGTATTCCTCTTTAGAACTTGCCGATAATGACAAAATCCTGGCCATGAATGTCCATATTAGTGCTTTGGCCTCGTTGGTAATTCAATTAACATCAAGTAAAATTAAAATAATTGGTTGAAATGAGTAGAAATGTTAATAAAGAAAAAATATAAATTCGCTAGAGTTAAAGGTATTAGATGCATCTAATCGATTATGAATAAAAGTAGAATTACATTTACTATCATACAATGTCACATCATATCAGATTGAAAAACGCAAAGTTTGTTCAGATAAATATTTGATTAAGTTTTGGAATCTCTTTCTCTGTAACTATAATGCTTCCTTAAAATAATTCAAAGTCCAATGCTTTAATTACAAGCTCAAATGTGACTAATAAAATGAACGTCACCTTGTCCTAAATTTAGTATCTGTGTCAGTATACACAGTGAAAATGTGGGAAACGATTTAACTCACTCAGAAAAACAACAGTTATTCAATAAGATTAAAAGGTGTTCTCATTATCAATTACAATTTCATTTTACTTTGTCATTCAGATCTTCATGTTTCATCTTACTTGGTCTCAAAATAAGCAACATTAAGTCCGCTGTATGTCGTAATGGTTTATATCATAACATTTGTATGGCTAATACGTTTAATATGAAAAATTAGCATCTCAATATTAGGTTAAAGATTAAATTTAAGTGTGCTTCTGGCTGAATATTACGTTACCATATGTATTTCATCCAATTTTTAACAAATTTATCCATAGGCAGAAAAATCTCTATGTTAGAAGACTCTACCCTCACTTAGAAACTCAAATATGAATGACTAATTCACCAGTGGTATACCAATTTGTTCTTATAAATTCGGCAATTAACTTATTATGTGCGAAAATTCTCTAACGTGATTAAATATATTTCATTGAAGGCCTATTTATTAGCATAACTAGCTTCATGGCACTTTAGATGACCTTAAGTACTCCAAAACCAGGTTATACTGATGGCTTCGAGATCGTATCCTATGCTACTCTACATATCAATGGGATAAAACAATCATTTGAAAACGGTACGCTTCATATATACCGCATAATGCATATCCAACACATAATAACATCGCACAGAAGACTATTATGACCAATCTCTCAAATAAAATAATCATCATCATCATCTACTAACACGTGCCTGCCATTACTACTATTCAACCATTAACCTTCTATATTTCGCGTAGCAACCGTATCAAAACTCATTAGGCACTCCATTTCCATAAATACATAACATATCTACCATAACCTTCTCATCTTTGCCGTCTTTCCTTCTGTCATAGTATTAAATCATAATATATCGCAATCCTAAGCTGTGCTATTTCATATCCTATCATATACATTCCCTACATACGATCTCTTTATCTGATATTATGAATAAAGCCATCACACATAATATAAACATTACCACTCGCACCTTACCACTTCACTGATAACAAAATAAACATGCTTATTGCCTTTTAAACACCGCATTGGATAATATTGCGAACGAGTTTCACTGGTGAGTTGCGCCTACATATGGAATTAACATTGATTACAGATGAATGCCTGTATCCACATAACCATATTTCATTACGTTAACACGCACGCACACATTATCACAGCACAAAATATTAATATATATCCGAAGGTTAAAATACATTACGGTACTTACGTATATACGACTTAAAGAGAACTTAACTTGCTTATTTGGACTCTTCCTGTTGTTCTCCCTCAGGTCATCGGAACTAGTAGGTCTGGCTCCTCGGTTTTGTTTAAGTCAACGGGTCCATGTGTTCCTCTCTCAGCTGACTTTCATCTGTATTGGGTCGTCACAGCATAGCTCCGCCAAGTCTAAGTAGTCGTGCCTCTCAGCTGCTCACACCATCATGGTAACGTGTTGAACTCTCGAAAAAGAAAATTGCAATACAGGGTTTAGTGTCGTCATCTTATGGTTAGGGTTTTATCTCTATAATACTTGCAACATTAAAAATGATTCTGTTTGGAATAATCAGTTTTAGTATGGTTTCAAAACTGCTAACTGTTGAGGATAATAAATTTGGTAATCGGGTAAATATGTTTTTCTGGTTCCCTTATCGAAGAATACGTAGTAACTAGTTTGTCAGTGCTTCTCAGAACAAGCAGTATCGTGCAAAATATCCGTCCACTGAGTCGAGTCGTGACGTAATTGCTATTACACTCTTCTGGTGTTTCCTTATTGCTTCAATTAGTAAAGCGACGTATATTACTTGGTATTTCGAACTCTATAGCCAACAAATATGTTGCTTTCGAAATAAAAAGTTGCTTCTTTCTTCTCTTGCTCGTGCCAGTTAAGCTTAGTAATGTAGATTGACGAAATTTTCTAATGGAGGTTCCTTTTTTTTAAATAATAGATTTGAATAATCTGCATTTGTCATTCTTTTCTTACCGCCTTCTAAACGTGGTTCTTTCGGTAATTGCCTGTTGAAAAGATATATCATTTCTGTATATCGGCGTTATTCCTTTCTAGATCGACGTTTTACTAGCTTGAACTCCATTTTTGTTCCTATTTATGCAGATACAGAAAGTGAAATGTCACATTTTCTTCCCCTACGTTGATTTAAATATATAGCTTGCTATATATTTATTTCACTTATACGTATTTCCAATATCATAATGGGACTTTTCACTATTCTTAGTCAACCTTCCGTACCCGTCATTGAGAATCTCTGATAATATAATTAATTCATTCTCTGTTGCTGTAGGCATGAGTATTGAAACTGTCTTCATTTAACTGGTATGCTCGATTATATTTATCTTTCCTGCTCCTTAAAGTATAACTTAATATTTGAGGCATTGTGAATTCCTTTGCTTTTTCCTTCAAAATCGTGAATCTCATAAGCATTATTTCTAAAAGATCGATGAATCACAAATGGTCCGTCGAATAAGTGTACGAATTTTGCGAATATTTTAGTTGATTCCTTCGAGATCGCAGGTTTCTTTATCAATACTAGATCGCCTTCTTTCAATTCAGGATGAAATTTCTTGTGTTGTATCCTCCTCAATCTTCTCTGAGATTGTCTATGCATTCTCTCCCGAACAAGTTGATTAAGTTCGTCCTGATCTGGGCTCTGTTCAGTAGGTAATCGGATTATTGTGTCCCAAGGCCTTTCTGGTTGAATATTATGGTGTACTAGTTTTGGAATTTGGCCGCTCGATTCGTGTATGGTGTTATTGATGCTTTCCTCAATGATCTCAATTACATCTATCCATTTCCAGTGTTGCTTAGAACAGTATATTCGGCAGAACTTAGCGATTTCCTTCATGCATCTTTCCACTGGATTGGATGCTGGATGTCTTATCGAACAAAGAATATGCCTGATTCCCATTTCTTGCATTGCCTCTCTGAATTGTAGCGAAGTAAACTGGGTTCCCCTGTCTGACAGTAGTCTCTCAGGTTTTCCCATGCTAGGCAATATGTGTTTGGTTAGACGTCGTAATACCTGTTTTGAATTGGCACGCTGTATCGGTTGTAGTGATACGTATTTCGAGAAAACGTCCATAACGTCTACAATGTATTTGTGACCCTTCTTAGCGGTTGGCAGTTTACCGAAAATATCGATAGCATACAGTTCTCTGGCTCTTTGTGGCAATATGGATCTTGGTTCATGCCTTATTAAGCAACTACCATGTTTGACTTTCTGACAGATATCACAAGTCCTTACTGTATTCCTGACAGTTTTCCTGATTCCCTTCCAAGTGAATTTTTCTAGGATGACTTGTGTTACTTTCTCTATTCCGCCATGCCCAGTAATCCTATGCACGTGCCATATTACTTCCTTATACAATTCTGAAGGTAATACAACGCGTACTTTTTCTTGGTCTTTGCCTTTCTTGGCCATTAGCATTCCCTGTTCGATACTGTACACCTCTGTTATCTTTGACCTTGTCTCTGATCCACAACCTTCGTTCTCCAGCTTGTCTAAGACGTGTTTTAACTTCTCATCCTGACGTAACTGTATTATATTCTTCAGCTTTTCTAATACTTCTTCATCTTCTGGAATCAGCTCTATTCTATGGATTTCTTCTGTTTTATTGGTGGGGTTACGGCTAAGAGCATCTGCTAGGACATTCTCCTTTCCACTACAATATTCGATTTTTATTTGAAATTGTTGAGTGAATAACATCCACCTAGTTATTCTCTCATTAGTCATTGCTGCTTTTAGTCCAAATGTCAAAGCCTTATGGTCTGATCTGACCGTTATCGGATAGCCATAAATTGTCTTTTTCCATTGCTGTAGTGCGTAGACTATTGCTAGCAGTTCTTGTTCCGTGGTGGTATAATTAACTTCATGACTCCTTAATTTTCGACTGGTAAAGGCTAAGTATGTTCTTTTTGGAGGTGACCCTTCTTCTTCTTGATAAAGACACGCTCCTATACCAATATTAGAGGCATCTGACTGAATGATAAATCCCCTTTCGTAATTAGGATAGCCTAATTTGATACTCCTAGTCAGTAAAGTTTTTAATTCTTGGAACGCCCTTTCTGCCTTTTCATCCCATTTCCATCTGTTATTCGCCTTCAGCAAATCTTGTAGAGGCGCTGCGGTTTGTGTATAGCCTTGACAATGATTGGAGAAGAATTGGGCCATCCCAAGGAATTGTCTGACGTGCTTAATGCGTTTCGGTCGCGGAAAATCACATATCGCCTGGATTTTTACTGGGTTTGGTCGATCACCTGTGCTGTCTATCATGTGGCCAACAAACAAAACTTCTTCTTGACAGAATTTAGACTTTGTGATATTAATCTTAAATCCAGTTGCTCTCAAGTTATGAAATAACTTCTCCAACTTGTCACAATGATCAGAAAATATTTTAGTGGCTAGAATCAGATCGTCTACGTAACAGGTTATGAACTCCTTCACCTCTGGCGTCAGATTTCTGTCCAGTGCTCTCACCAAAACAGCGCAACTGTTTTTCAAGCCGAACGGGAGCCGACAGTAGACATAAGTCTGATTGTCAAACATGAATCCAGTCAGCAATCGAGACTTTTCCTCTAAAACGATGTGGTGATAGGAAGACGTAAAATCCATCGTCGAAAAATACCTCATGTCTCGAAATTTTTGTACGATATCCTTAATCTTTGGTACCTGATTATACTCGGGAATTAACTGGGTATTTAATTGTCGTGCATCGAGGCAAATGCGGAGTTTCCCGTTGCTTTTCACCGCGATGACTAACGGGTTTAAGTAGGGACTGGATGTTTTCATTATAATGCCATCATCCTCCATTCCTTTTATAATTTCTTTAACTTCTGTGAAGTGTTTTTCGGGTATTCCATACAATTTCCCTTTAAACCGTGTCCAATCATTCACCATCAATTTGTATCTGAAATCCGGTATCTGTCCTGGCTTGTTTTTAAACAGATTGGAATACTCCTGTAAAATCCCATGAAGTTTAGACCTTTCTGCCGGTGAAATTTTGGCATTTGCGACTGCCTCCGCGATGTTTGGTGTATCTTCTTCCTCTACCATGGTCATAACTTTTTCGATACTTTCTAATACATCTTCACACGACATAACTATCTTGTTTCCTTCCGTCTGGAGTCTGGGATTTCTCTTTGAGTGTAGATCTTCTCCTTTCTCCTCCATCTTGAGATTATTAACTACACTAACGTCCTCGTTGATCTTAACTATCTGTTGCCTTTCTCCAGCGTTTTCTTCGTATATGGGAAATCTTACTTCTTGTTTCTTCATGTCGATGGTCATGCCTGTTATCGTCATGAAATCAATTCCTAATATAATGTTATATTTAATTCGGTTCATGACTATAAATGGATGTTCGAAATTTCTGTTACCTATATTGATTTCAAGATACGTCTGTATGTTGCACTCAACCGTGAACCATGCTTATCGCATGTTCCACGATTTGACATTTAATTATGTAAATAGCTTCCTTCAGTTTTGTGTGTCAGTCTAATGACGTCCAGTAGGGAGCAGCACACGCTATGTTTTTATCTGTGAGGTCGTTCATTTTGCTGAGCGATAATTTTTACTCTGTGGAGTTCTTTTGCTGTTCTATGTGGGGCAGATACTAACAATGGCTGCCGTTATGTTCGGTGTGGCATTTTTATGCCTCAAATATTCATTTAATGTGTTCAAGCCTGGACCTTTCACGCTAACTGCTATTCGATTTTACTATTGATAATCACAGGTATGTGATACTTGGTTTATATTTAAATTTGGTGACGATTTATTCCCGTATGTTACGGTCGATGGCATACATCTTTCCGCTCCGTCATACGATGTGCTTTGAATGAATGTATTTGTGGTCTTGTTGTTATGATTGAAAAAGGGTCTCTGTGGTTATGATTTGGTGCGCTGCGTGCTTTAATACTGCGTGATCCTCATGATGTGCCCCTTGTCTCGACCGCAGGAGAGACCAATCCAGGTTGTACAAGGCGCAACATGCCAGTGATGTGAATAAAGTAATGTCCAATTCTGACCTTATGTGTAATTGCACGCCGCACGCAAACATTTGAGTACGTGAGACCCACTGATAATGACCGTGGAGTCATAATTTATGGTTTGTATTTGACCACGAAATCTGAACGGCCGTTCGTGTTTTATTTTCCCGATACCCTCATTGTGTGTGCGTGAATGTGGTATGCATGTGAGTTCGAATGTGTGGGAGAGGAAAGGTTGATATGCCGGTTGACCTGTTGTATTTGTCTTTCAAATTCTGCGCCTTGTTTGGTTTTCAGCGCAGACCTATATTTATTTATTATTCATGGCTGATGCTCAGCTTGAGTACCCGCCATGTTGGTTTCATATTTGCGCATGGGCGTACCTATTGTATTCTTTGGGTCTTGTCTCGGCTTTGATTGGCCCATGGAGGCTGTGCCCAGTCTCATCTGTCGTTATTCTTATCTGCCTTTTGTTCCCCGGCACGGCTTATTGTTATGCGAACTTTTCGCATTGTTAGTTGCCTAATGAATACATGATGCAGTGCCTTGGATATTTGAATCTTGGTAAAACGGGCGACCTAGTTGAATAGTTTATGATGAAAGGAAGCTGCTGGTATTGTAATAGCGATGTGTCGAGGAGCAGTGAGCATTTTAAATTACGTATCTTTTTTTTTAAAGAGTATTAGTGAGTTTTCACGCCATGTTTCAACTATGTGAGAAAGAACAAGGTATGTCCATCAGTATTACGATGAATTTCCCTATTTATTTTGTGTGATTTTCTTTTCTTGCTTTAATTTTTCTCTCATATTTAATTAATAAATCCCCTGGTTTAAACCATTTCTTCTTTTATTTCAATTAGATGTAGTCTTGCCCTTGTTGCCTGATTACAAGGGGGGGTTTTCAGCTCAGGGTTATGTATGTGCCTTGCCCGGTCGACACGATCCGGGCCTCAAATATTGTTCCCCATGAATATTTCACTAAGTTATTGCTTGGATCGCTGATTTATGTAGTGATAGATGGGGAGGGTGTGGCTCAGTAAATGGTTTTAGCATTCAACAGCAGTGTACATGAGTCGCACCGGCAAGCCCCGGCTGCTCTATTTCTAGGTAGAGATCTCGTCGACCCACTGCAATTGAAGTGGAATATTGGGTATCTGTCCAAACCGTCCAGGACGATGGACGTAGAGGCCAAATGGAAGGAAGCAGTGACACAGTTAACCAGGGCTCGAGACCGTGTGGCTGAGAGGTACAATCGGAACAGAAAGAGAGTAAAGCTTGAAGTTGGAGACTTGGTCGTAGTGAAAGTTTTTCCATTGAGCTCAACGGCAAATCAAGTCACGGCCAAATTATGTTATAAATGGTCTCAGCCTAAAAAGGTAACCAGATTCCTAGGACCTGTGACAGTAGAACTGGAAGACGTAGTAAGTAAGAGGGTGAGCAAAGCTCACGTCTCGATGGTAAAGGCTTACCATCAAAGAAGCCAGTAAACCTCGTATATTTCCATATCTTACGTATCTGTAGTGGTGTAAATTAACCCTGTCCTTAATGAATTCCCAGTTTTCTAACATGCCTTTTCTTTCAGGTAAAAATCGTGTTTCATGAATGAGAACGGAAATGAAAGAAAGGAAAGAAAGGAAATAGAAAAAAAGGGAAGTGGTTCGAATTGCTGGAGTTGAACTGAATTCACATCCAGATCCACGAGTGCATGGAAATATTATACCCAACCGCCTTGACTTTTGAATGCCTAGATTTCAACCTGAGTGCGTGAATGAAACAGTGTAATAATGGACTGATGTAAATCAGCGTTGCACGTGACAAGCTAATACAGACCTCCCATGAGGCAGACTTTCTCATTTAAAATGTATAATGTGGTGACTGTTCTTGTAAATTTCATGTGTTCGTAAATAATTGTAGATATAAGTAGTTCATAAGTACCTAGGTTAAGTGGGCGCGCGCTCGTAGTTTTAAGTTATGGACCTCTTTTAAAATGCGTCCACTCGTCTGATCAACGAGTTTCGGAGCATTTTAAAAGGCGGTGCCGCTGGATATTTGAACCATGCTTATCGCATGTTCCACGATTTGACATTTAATTATGTAAATAGCTTCCTTCAGTTTTGTGTGTCAGTCTAATGACGTCCAGTAGGGAGCAGCACACGCTATGTTTTTATCGATGAGGTCGTTCGTTTTGCTGAGCGATAATTTTTACTCTGTGGAGTTCTTTTGCTGTTCTATGTTGGGCAGATACTAACAATGGCTGCCGTTATGTTCGGTGTGGCATTTTTATGCCTCAAATATTCATTTAATGTGTTCAAGCCTGGACCTTTCACGCTAACTGCTATTCGATTTTACTATTGATAATCACAGGTATGTGATACTTGGTTTATATTTAAATTTGGTGACGATTTATTCCCGTATGTTACGGTCGATGGCATACATCTTTCCGCTCCGTCATACGATGTGCTTTGAATGAATGTATTTGTGGTCTTGTTGTTATGATTGAAAAAGGGTCTCTGTGGTTATGATTTGGTGCGCTGCGTGCTTTAATACTGCGTGATCCTCATGATGTGCCCCTTGTCTCGACCGCAGGAGAGACCAATCCAGGTTGTACAAGGCGCAACATGCCAGTGATGTGAATAAAGTAATGTCCAATTCTGACCTTATGTGTAATTGCACGCCGCACGCAAACATTTGAGTACGTGAGACCCACTGATAATGACCGTGGAGTCATAATTTATGGTTTGTATTTGACCACGAAATCTGAACGGCCGTTCGTGTTTTATTTTCCCGATACCCTCATTGTGTGTGCGTGAATGTGGTATGCATGTGAGTTCGAATGTGTGGGAGAGGAAAGGTTGATATGCCGGTTGACCTGTTGTATTTGTCTTTCAAATTCTGCGCCTTGTTTGGTTTTCAGCGCAGACCTATATTTATTTATTATTCATGGCTGATGCTCAGCTTGAGTACCCGCCATGTTGGTTTCATATTTGCGCATGGGCGTACCTATTGTATTCTTTGGGTCTTGTCTCGGCTTTGATTGGTCCATGGAGGCTGTGCCCAGTCTCATCTGTCGTTATTCTTATCTGCCTTTTGTTCCCCGGCACGGCTTATTGTTATGCGAACTTTTCGCATTGTTAGTTGCCTAATGAATACATGATGCAGTGCCTTGGATATTTGAATCTTGGTAAAACGGGCGACCTAGTTGAATAGTTTATGATGAAAGGAAGCTGCTGGTATTGTAATAGCGATGTGTCGAGGAGCAGTGAGCATTTTAAATTACGTATCATTTTTTTAAAGTGTATTAGTGAGTTTTCACGCCATGTTTCAACTATGTGAGAAAGAACAAGGTATGTCCATCAGTATTACGATGAATTTCCCTATTTATTTTGTGTGATTTTCTTTTCTTGCTTTAATTTTTCTCTCATATTTAATTAATAAATCCCCTGGTTTAAACCATTTCTTCTTTTATTTCAATTAGATGTAGTCTTGCCCTTGTTGCCTGATTACAAGGGGGGGTTTTCAGCTCAGGGTTATGTATGTGCCTTGCCCGGTCGACACGATCCGGGCCTCAAATATTGTTCCCCATGAATATTTCACTAAGTTATTGCTTGGATCGCTGATTTATGTAGTGATAGATGGGGAGGGTGTGGCTCAACCGTCTTGTCAGGTATTATGCCCCGTATCTTAATCTTCGACACCGGTATTGTTAATAATTTCATCCTTTTACTCATGTCTTGAAAAAGTTCCTTAGATAGCACGCTAATGCTGGCACCAGAGTCCACAAGGCAATGTACTTTAAGTTCGCCTACTCTCGCTATAATGATGGGTAAATTATATCTTTTCATGTGATGTTCCGTTAGGTCTTTTACTAATTCATCAGAATCAACTTCCCACGAGTCCACTTGTGTAATGAAATAACTGCTAATCTTGAAATTCTTTGCGTTCTTCACATCTTTAACTTCGCCTTCTATTCTGAAATCGGCGTTTTTTTTGCTTCCTGACCTTTCGGTCTCTCTTCTGCACTCAAATTCCTTTGTGTTAGGATTAAGTGCTTGTTCCTCCTGCCTTCTTCTCTTGTATCGTTGAAGTTCAAGACTCTCCGCTCCTTCTACGTCGGTATTTACATCTTGATCTCTAATGGCCTTCTCCCATTTAGCCTTATTGTTTCGAGCTTCGTTCAATTCCTGTATGTATCTCCTATTGTAATTTTCCCTTTCACGATTGTCTCTAACATTTCTTCCGTCATATCGGGGTCTTTCTCTGTAGTTGCCCCTTCCTCTACCTTCTCTATACCGATTCCTAAATCGCATATCGGGCCTGAATCTTCTATTTCCCATGTATGTCCCTTGACCATAGGATTCCTTTCTGCAGTGGCATCTCTCTTCCTCCTTTCTGCCATTCTCCTGATTTCCCCACTGTCTTTTCTTGTTCATGTTCCTTCGTTCCTCTGGGGTATTCTTGTTCGTGTCATTCTGTGTTAAAATGTTAATGGTTTCTTCACCATAGTTATTCCTGACTACCCTGTGAGGATGTGGTATTGTGGTCATGTCTATCTGCCTTAGCGTCGTTTCCATCTGGACTGCAGTTAATGGATTAGCGGTAGCTAATATTCGTTGAACGTCTAATGGCAATTGTCGTTGTATGATCTTTATGGCTTCTAGTTTATTGGGTGGTGAATCCAGATCTTGAAAACGGTGAAATTGCCGGGCGAAATAATCGCTGTACCCTGTTTGACCGTTAGAAGCGTATCTCCGGGAGTAAAGTTCTAAACGTAGGTTTTGTTGAACGTCCGGACTCCAAAAACGCTGTAAAAATGCTGTTTTGAAATCGTTGTACTCATGAAAAGTGTACTTGAATGCCTGAAACCATAAACTAGGGTTTGCATCCAAATGTTTTTCTACTACTTTCAACCGTTTCTCTTCAGGGACACCATGTTCTTTGAAATAATCCTCCATTTCTCTGAGAAAATGTTTAGGTGAAATACTATTGGTGTTATCAAAATGCTTTGGCCTATCGTCGAATGTTTTTATCACGTTAATTATAGTAGGACTTCCGTTACTTCCACTCTCCGTGTTCATTTCTCCAATACTATGGTTTGAACGTGTAACCGGTATAGATGTGGTTTCTCTTTCATTCAGGTGGAATTCAACATTTTTGTGTCTCTCGCCACCGGATATTATAACAGCTCTTCCTTGTCCTTCCTCTCGGATTTCTCGTATTTGAGCCTGTATCTGCCCAAGTCCTTCCTCAGATTTATTCATCCTCTGAGTCAGCTCTTCTTTGTTCTGCTCAATCTCGTCCCTCATTTCAGCTATCTTGTTCCCGATCTGATCTGCAGCTTGTTCATATTTCCTTTCCAAATCAGTACTTGTTATCTGCATCTCCTCTCCTAATTTTCCAATCGTCTCTTCGCACTGTCTCCATTTTTCCTGGGAATCTATATTTAGTTTTTCCATATTGTCCGTCAATTTCTTTATCTCATTTTCCTTCAAGGATTGGAGATAATTGTTATTCCCTATCATTTCTTTCTTGATATCAGTTATTTCTTCTTGTATCTTCTGGTTTTTCTCCTCTATATTTCCTCTAATTTCGTCTTTCCACTCATCCATGTTGTTCTTGATCTTATCCATATCCGATCCTATTTTCTGGATCTCTTCCTTCATCTCCCCCATCATCTGTCTCTGTTTCTCTTCCTGTTTACTAGCGATCTCCTCTACCATTGTCTTCGTTGACTGTTGCCATTCTTCTTTCTGCTCCTTACGGAATTTCTTAAATAACTCCTGCTCTTCTTCCTTCCTCCTTTCCATTTTCTTTTCTAATTCCTTGATCACCTCCTGCTGATCTTCTTTCCTTTCCCTTCTCATTTCTTCCACGAGCCTTTGGTATTTCCCTTCCCATTCCTGTTTCTCCTTCTTTCCTCTTCCTGCTTCTTTTCCTTCTCTTCTCGTTCCTGTTTCTCCTTCTTTTCCTTTTCTTCTCGTTCCTATTTTTCTTTCGTTTCCTTCTCTTCTCGTTCCTGTTTCTCCTTCTTTCTCTCCTCTTCTTGCCTTCTTGCTTCTTCCTGCCTTTCTTTCTTAGATTCTTCATCGCGCTTTCTGGCTTCTTCCATCATTAATCGTATCATTACTTCAATTCCCTCTTGCTTCTTCTTTTGTTCTTCCTGATACTTTTCTTGTCTCTCTTCCTGCTCTCTCTGGTAATCTTCAAATTGTGTTCTTATGTGGCTTAACGTCGTCATCTTGTCTTTCACGTATTACTTTAGAATTCTCTATTAATCCTGATAGTGCTCTAATCGTACCCTAACTTCTCTATACTTCAATTCTTACAGTACTCTTACATTTATCTCACACAACTATACTTGTATTATACTTAAACGGATAGGCTTAACTACCTAGACTAGGCTTTGCATATGCTGCTGACCCAATTACATTATGAAACATGAGATCTGTGACCTAAAAATTGAGATTCCAACTCTTAATTCTGGAGAGAATAATTAAAAATTCAAATAACGTATTTCTTATAATCTATTTCCTATATCTAAGTTATTCCTTAACAAATTATGATTAATGTATTCACAATATTTCTTAAATACATCTCCAACCATCCATATTTACAATTTCCAAATCTTTATATCCTATATCGGCTTCCTATAATCTGACATTCGACTGCATCAGTCGTCCTCTGACATTTCCTTAGCTCATTCGTCCATTTCCGTTTCTTTCTCTTTCTGATAATTATTTATGGGCATCGTTTCGTCTTCACAGCTTAATGTCCTCCTTTATTCCCTTCGATCCATAAAAAAATTTATCTGGTCACATGTAATCACCTTCACCAGACATACCTAATTTTTATACGATACCTCCATCTTCCTTCAATGATCACTTATTATATTTGAAAATCTCTTGTCAGTCCGCTCCTGAAATATATTTTCCTTCTATTATGTTCTCCTCATGCATTACCATACATTGAAGTACCAACCCGTTCCTATCTAGTGATCATATCTGGTAAATTTTCTCCAATTATAACCAAGTTCAGGTCTACCTAGTTTGGCGACTAACCATTCATACAGTGTCCTCCTCCTGACTGCTGATACAGTTGTGCGTCAAAGATTCAAATGTTTTTGGCAACTCTTCGCTCCCATGGCGTCTTTCTCTATTTGTGACCACATTTGGGTGACAAAAACTAAAATGTTTTTGGCAACTCTTTGCTCCCACGGCGTCTTTCTCTATTTGCCCCACAGTTGGGCACCACAAACTAAAATGCACCGCTCCCGCGTCCAGGTGGGGATACATTAGTTTCCTGACTAGCTCTGAAGTGTAAATGGTCTGGCCTCTGTAACAATTCGGGTTGTGAGTCCCGCTTGAGAAAGTGTGCCGACGGGTTAAAGTTCAAATCGACCTAGGCTGAAGGACGTCTCCTACACGCTATCAGTTGAATTTCTAAGTACCTCTGTGTTGCCGAAGTAATCGCAAATGAATATTGCCAATGTAGTACCATGACTGGTTCTTACAAGTCGCTATCGCATTCGCAAGGAGAATAAAAAGCTAAAAATATTCTTACATCTAGCTCTTATGCTAAGTAGACATAGAAAAAAAAATTGTTAAACTTTTTTTGTGTCACATTTATTAAGTAATTACTCTGAATAATAAATGAATTAATTCGCTATGATCACATTGGGATGTTCCACACTGTCCTGTTGACATTATACAACCATATGGGTTCTTCCCCTCGTCATTGTAATGAAAGTAAAAAAATAAAAGTATTCCTCTTAAGAACTTGCCGATAATGACAAAATCCTGGCCATGAATGTCCATATTAGTGTTTTGGCCCCGTTGGTAATTCAATTAACATCAAGTAAAATTAAAATAATTGGTTGAAATGAGTAGAAATGTTAATAAAGAAAAAATATAAATTCGCTAGAGTTAAAGGTATTAGATGCATCTAATCGATTATGAATAAAAGTAGAATTACATTTACTATCATACAATGTCACATCATATTAGATTGAAAAACGCAAAGTTTGTTCAGATAAATATTTGATTAAGTTTTGGAATCTCTTTCTCTGTAACTATAATGCTTCCTTAAAATAATTCAAAGTCCAATGCTTTAATTACAAGCTCAAATGTGACTAATAAAATGAACGTCACCTTGTCCTAAATTTAGTATCTGTGTCAGTATACACAGTGAAAATGTGGGAAACGATTTAACTCACTCAGAAAAACAACAGTTATTCAATAAGATTAAAAGGTGTTCTCATTATTAATTACAATTTCATTTTACTTTGTCATTCAGATCTTCACGTTTCATCTTACTTGGTCTCAAAATAAGCAACATTAAGTCCGCTGTATGTCGTAATGGTTTATATCATAACATTTGTATGGCTAATACGGTTAATATGAAAAATTAGCATCTCAATATTAGGTTAAAGATTAAATTTAAGTGTGCTTCTGGCTGAATATTACGTTACCATATGTATTTCATCCAATTTTTAACAAATTTATCCATAGGCAGAAAAATCTCTATGTTAGAAGACTCTACCCTCACTTAGAAACTCAAATATGAATGACTAATTCACCAGTGGTATACCAATTTGTTCTTATAAATTCGGCAATTAACTTATTATGTGCGAAAATTCTCTAATGTGGTTAAATATATTTCATTGAAGGCCTATTTATTAGCATAACTAGCTTCATGGCACTTTAGATGACCTTAAGTACTCCAAAACCAGGTTATACTGATGGCTTCGAGATCGTATCCTATGCTACTCTACATATCAATGGGATAAAACAATCATTTGAAAACGGTACGCTTCATATATACCGCATAATGCATATCCAACACATAATAACATCGCACGGAAGACTATTATGACCAATCTCTCAAATAAAATAATCATCATCATCATCTACTAACACGTGCCTGCCATTACTACTATTCAACCATTAACCTTCTATATTTCGTGTAGCAACCGTATCAAAACTCATTAGGCACTCCATTTCCATAAATACATAACATATCTACCATAACCTTCTCATCTTTGCCGTCTTTCCTTCTGTCATAGTATTAAATCATAATATATCGCAATCCTAAGCTGTGCTATTTCATATCTTGTCATATACATTCCCTACATACGATCTTTTTATCTGATATTATGAATAAAGCCATCACACATAATATAAACATTACCACTCGCACCTTACCACTTCACTGATAACAAAATAAACATGCTTATTGCCTTTTAAACACCGCATTGGATAATATTGCGAACGAGTTTCACTGGTGAGTTGCGCCTACATATGGAATTAACATTGATTACAGATGAATGCCTGTATCCACATAACCATATTTCATTACGTTAACACGCACGCACACATTATCACAGCACAAAATATTAATATATATCCGAAGGTTAAAATACATTACGGTACTTACGTATATACGACTTAAAGAGAACTTAACTTGCTTATTTGGACTCTTCCTGTTGTTCTCCCTCAGGTCATCGGAATTAGTAGGTCTGGCTCCTCGGTTTTGTTTAGGTCAACGGGTCCATGTGTTCCTCTCTCAGCTGACTTTCATCTGTATTGGGTCGTCACAGCATAGCTCCGCCAAGTCTAAGTAGTCGTGCCTCTCAGCTGCTCACACCATCATGGTAACGTGTTGAACTCTCGAAAAAGAAAATTGCAATACAGGGTTTAGTGTCGTCATCTTATGGTTAGGGTTTTATCTCTATAATACTTGCAACATTAAAAATGATTCTGTTTGGAATAATCAGTTTTAGTATGGTTTCAAAACTGCTAACTGTTGAGGATAATAAATTTGGTAATCGGGTAAATATGTTTTTCTGGTTCCCTTATCGAAGAATACGTAGTAACTAGTTTGTCAGTGCTTCTCAGAACAAGCAGTATCGTGCAAAATATCCGTCCACTGAGTCGAGTCGTGACGTAATTGCTATTACACTCTTCTGGTGTTTCCTTATTGCTTCAATTAGTAAAGCGACGTATATTACTTGGTATTTCGAACTCTATAGCCAACAAATATGTTGCTTTCGAAATAAAAAGTTGCTTCTTTCTTCTCTTGCTCGTGCCAGTTAAGCTTAGTAATGTAGATTGACGAAATTTTCTAATGGAGGTTCCTTTTTTTAAATAATAGATTTGATTAATCTGCATTTGTCATTCTTTTCTTACCGCCTTCTAAACGTGGTTCTTTCGGTAATTGCCTGTTGAAAAGATATATCATTTCGGTATATCGGCGTTATTCCTTTCTAGATCGACGTTTTACTAGCTTGAACTCCATTTTTGTTCCTATTTATGCAGATACAGAAAGTGAAATGTCACAACATTAAATGAAATAGCAAGATGCCCTGTAAATGTAATTTTTTTGTGAAACATGCAGTTGCAATGCTTCAATAAAACACAAAGGACGCGATGACTGTCCACCCATGTGAAATCTAAAACACATGATGTGCGTGGGTATATCGAAGTCCAATGCAAGATGTTACCAAAAATAACAATAATAGCATTATGCTGGCTGAATACTACTTCACACGGTTCTTAGTTGAACATCCCGTATCTGCAGCAGACCATGCCACCTCAGACAACCACCTTTCAAGTCTGGCATCTCTGGAGGTTCTGAAGGTGATCGGGATTAGATACCGAATAAAAAAAGGATCGTCTACAACCTGCACAAAACTCAGTATGCAGTGATGAGAAACAAGGGCTATGAAAAAGAAGCAGCCATCCAGAAAGGGTAAGGCAAGGCTGCAGTTTGTCCCTCTCTCTTTTTTCAATGTTCATGTAAAAGAGGTAGTAAAGGACATCAAAGAGGAATTTGGAAAGGGAATCATGATCCGTGGAGAGGAATTCAAAACTTTAAGGTTTGCTGAGTCTGCAGAAGTTCTGGAGAAATTGCTAAATGGTATGGACACAGTCTTGGAGAAGGAACTCCAAAGATGAAAATAAATCAATCCAAAACAAAAGTAATCGAGTACAGTAGAACAAAGTCAGCTGATGCAGGTAATGTTAGGTTAGGAAATTAAGTCTTGAAGCAAGTAGTTTAATATTGCTCATTTTAATAGAATAACTGATGATGGAAAAAGTAAGGACATAAAATGCAGACTTGTGCTAAGCAAGGAAGGCCTTTCATAAAAAAGAAATTTACTTAGTTTGATCATTGATATAGAATAAGAATAAGACTTTAAGACTTTCATCTGGAGCATGCTATTGACTTTGGGTAATTGTGAGGGTGGCGATCTGAAATGAGAAACAGCTATTAATGCAAACATCCCTAAATAATAAAAGTATTCACAAACAAACAGAAAAAAAGAACAAAAATAGAGCTTGTTTCTCAAATACATTTTTGAACGAGTTTTATGCACGGAGTTTTCTATAATATTCACAAGTAAATAGAAAAATATAATTTGATTCATAAACAAATATTTTGAAGGAATGTTTTATATACAAAGCTATAAAAATAATCACAAGTCAAGAAATTATAACTTGCTTCATAAATATATTTTCTTAATGGTTGTCCTATTACTGTATACTGACTTAGCAAATGTCATGGGATAGTCAGCTAATAGCGTTTGCGGCCTCCTCTGGCCCTGCGAACTCCAGTGAGACGCCGTGGAAGTGAGTCGACAAGTCCCTGGTAGTCCTCTGGACGCAGCTGTCACCAAATCGTTTGCAGAGCGGCCGCCAATGCTGGTCTGTTCGTGGGTGCAGGATCCATGGCACGGAGCCTACGTTCCAGGACATCCCATATATGCTCGATAGGGTTCATATCGGGGCTCCTGGGTGACCATAGCAGTCGTTGGACCTCCGCTGTATGTTCCTGGAACCATTCCCGGGCGACGTGGGTGCGATGTGGCGGCGCGTTATCATCTGGAAACACCGCAAAACCGTCTGGGCGCTGGAAGGCCAAAAAATGGGTGGAGAAAGTCTCCGAGCAGCTCAACATGCCGCAAACCATTCAAAGTCTCTTCCAGAACAACTAGGGGCCCATTCCATACCAGGAAAATGCACCCCAGACCATAACAGAGACACCAGCGCCCTGAACCACACCTTCGAGGCAGGTGGGATCCATCGCTTGATGTGGTCTGCACCATACACGGTGCCTCCCATCGGCATGGTGCAGTTGAAAAAGTGATTCGTCCGACCATATCACGTTACGCCATTGTTCCAGTGTCCATCCATGGTGACTGGCGATAAATGCGCGTCGTTGTGCCCGATGACGTTGGGTTAACAGTGGCACCCGTGTGCGGCGCCGGCTCCCATAACCCATAGAACCCATGTTCCTACGGATTCTTCACTGGGAGACGTATCTAGCACGGCCTGTGTTGAGTTGAGCCGTGATTAGTTACACGGTTACCTGTCTGTCACTATTGACAATCCGTCTCAGATGTCGTTGGTCACGGTCATCGAGGGTGGCTGGACGGGCGGTCGTTCGTCTCTTGTAGACGGTGACACCCGCATTCAACCATTCACGATACACCCTGGACACGATTGATCGTGTGAAGCCAAATTCCTGCACCACTTCCGAAATCACACATCCCATCCGTCGGGCACCTACCACCATACTCCGTTCGAACGGTGTCGGCTCACGACGACGTTCCATGTTACCCCTGTCACATGCATAGCCACTGCTCACAAGGTCTCCCATACAACTGCCGCTGGCACAGGGGGCGTGTGGTGCGCTGACAACACACCTGCGCATCAGTGCTCCGCTATCCCATGATATTTGCTCACTGAGTATATATTTCATGATACGAAATGTTGAAAATTCTACCACCAGATCTACCGCCTAAACAGTTCTCCAATGGGAAATGTAGAATCCCCGCTTTCTAATCTCATTCCTTCCTACCACCTTTCCAGATTTAACGCCTTGGCAGTCTCTGAAGACCACCAAACTCCACGTTTTAAGGGGACTGAACATCTAGGAGGCGAATTTTTTGGGGGGAGGTCAAAATTGCACTCTGCCCACTAAGATCACTTTTGGAGGGGCAGAAAACACCTCTCCCCTCCAGAAAAAGTTGGTGCCACTGCATTGTATAGGAGTGAAACATGGACAATAAACTAGATCAGAAAGAAAGAGAATAGAAGATTTTTAGATGTGGAGTTAGAAGAATGCTGAAGGTGAGATTGGTAGATCAGATCACGAATGAAGACATACTGAACTGAACTGATGAGAGAATGATATGACAAATTTTTACGAGAAGAAGGGATAGGATGATGGGACACATCTTAAAACACCCAGGACTTGTTTAGATAGTTTTTGAGGGAAGTGTAGGCAGTAAGAATGGTAGGGGTAGATCAAGGCAACGTAGATGCAGGATGTAGTAGTTGCATAGAAACGAAAAGATTAGGACAGGACAGAGGGCATGGAGAGCTGCGTTCAACTAGTCTATGGACAATAGTGTCCACAGAAATGTTCTCTCATGTTTCCCCTGACATTCCTTGACCTACTAAGAAACATTTCCCTCACTCACGAAATCTGAGTGACAAGTTAATTTGCTGAACAGCGTGTTTTGCAAGGAACAAAAAGAAAAGGAAATTCCAGCCTCCACCATTCCCATAGCTGGTTTCATTCTCTCTCCATTTCCTTTTTTTCAATTATTTATGCAAAACAAGTAAGCTACATTGATGACACTTTATACAGAATGTTAGATGTATACCTGAAGATATTTCTTCTAGCAATAGAGAACGATGTGGCGAACCACTATATATCAAACATTTAGTAATCCTCGCAAGTTATTTTCGAGAGCAAAGAGATACGATGTTTTTAGAATAGGTAGTATGCCTTGTTCTTGTGAATGAATAGCTTCGCTTTGAGAACAGGCGAGTCACGCGCCATTCGTGCCAAACTGGTTTCTGTTTATGTTTACGTGCAAATGAACTACTGTAACAGCTAAACGCTACCAAATACAGTAGAGATTAATACGCGACACTGAGCGAGATATCGAGGGACAGCTACTGGAGCTCACTCTAGCGGATAGACCTGAACAGTACTGATTCTCTCATAAGAGCACGTGTATTTTTGTTTGAAGTTTTTGGTCTTATTTATGCGTTTTCAGTGAGTTGATATAAATAAATAGTAGTGTGTGTCATTCCTTGATATCTCCTCTCAACATGAGGGGAAAGGTATGAGCTGTGTTTGGCTGCAGTAATTACGAATGCGCGGTCGTTCTTCAGGTTACCTCGTGACAAGAAAATGTAAGTAATATTGTGTTTGTATATATATTCTTCCAATGGCAGAGATTTTTATAGTACTTCATAATCTTCTGACCTGCTCGACCCATATTTGAACTGGCATAAAATGTAATACGCATATTTTATTGTATAGTGCAGCAGTTAACCTTCAATACCGATGTGTTGTTGTAGGTGTGATCTGTGGGTTTTGATATGTCACAGAAGTGATTTGGATAAGATTTACAAGAAAGAAGGGACGTTACGCTTATATAAGAATTATAAGATCTGTTCAGATCATTTCCAGGCCAGCGACTTTAAAAAATCATCGACTATACAGCCAAGCGTGTGTTACATTTTTACTCTAATTGTACGTAAATATTCCTCAAAGCATCTCTATCGACAACATTTTCATACTTTTCTTTATCCATTTTCTCAGATTAAAGCCGGGATTATATAGATTTTCTTTCTGTTAGTAGGCTTCATGTTAAGAGGAAAATTGTCCAGCTATTAAATGTTAATTCATTGCATCATATGTGTAAGGAATGTGCCGATATTTTTTTTGACAAATGTCTTAATGTGATGATACAATGTTTTTAAATGAGGAAAAAAGACAAATCCAACCGTAAGAGTTCAGGCAGGAATCCTAAAGCTAAAAAAGTAATGCATAAATGAAAGATCAAGCCATTTCACAGCAGTCCATTTCACACCTTGTTTATATGTCTCATTTCAGTCTTTGAATAATAACCTTTTAAATAATTCTTCATTCATTTATCCAGAATTGCTTTAGCAACTTCGAAGTTAATATCTCAATAACACTTTCTTTCTAGACGTAATTTATTTATCCATTTCCGTATATACATTTCCATTGATATTTGAATTTAGCGCGATTTGTTCAGGTCAAGTCACTAGGAGCGCCACCGTCGAATTGTCTCCCATTTTAGCTAGGCTAAATCCGTAAGTGTCGCGTATTATCTCTACTGTATTTGACGCTACCTATGCAATGCACGAGATGTGGTAACATACATGTCAAACTGGTTTTATGTTTAAGAGCAACTGAGCTACGATAACAGCTGAAGGTGGCTACTACAGTAGTGTATGCCATATTACGTTACATTCTCGCCAGATGGTTTCGTTGTTGTCAGTATTTAGTTTCCGTCTTAGGGGCTTCAGACAACCCTGATCATCGGTTTCGGACCCTGAAGATGTACCGAATTCTCAGCGTTAATACTGGTTCATTTGCTGTTATGTCCTTTAGGGGATTGGGATATCTGTGGTCATCATCCCCGTCTTCTAGTGAGTATGGAAATGACCTGAAAACCTGTATCGGCGCGGGACCTGTACGAGCGTGTGATATAATTTTTGGTTGGGATAGGCGCGCCGGGACGTGAAATACGGTACGATCCCTGTTATGCATTGCGTAAAGGTAGAAGAAAGATGGCAGTTCCTTACGCCAACGAAAGCAGTCATGGGATGCCCAAATGTGTAACATCGGAATTGAATTTTCGAAACACATCGAACGTTTAGTTTCAAAGGAATAATGGACATGTTATACAACTAAATAAATTAAACGTACCTACATTTCGTGCCTCCTTCCGGGCTGAGTGGCTCAGACGGTTGAGGTGCAGGCCTTTTGACTCCAACTTCACAGGTTCGGACCTGCCAGAGTCTGGTGGTATTTGAAGCTGCTCAAATACTGTACGTCAGCCTCGTGTCGGCAGATTTGCTGGTACATAAAAAAACTCGTGCGGGACTAAATTCGGGCACCTCAGCGTCTCAGAAAATCGTAGAAGTAGTTTTTTTGCTATTTTGCTTTACGTCGCACCGACACAGATAGGTCTTATGGAGACGATGGGAGAGGAAATGCCTAGGAAGTGGAAGCAAGCGGCCGTGGCCTTAATTAACGTACAGCCCCGGCATTTGCCTGGTGTGAAAATGGGAAACCACGGAAAACCATCTTCAGGGCTGCCGACAGTGGGGCTCGATCCCGATTACTGGATACTGGCCGAACATAAGCGACTGCAGCTATCGAGCTCGGTGTAGAAGTAGTTAGTGGGACGTAAAGCACTTATTATTATTATTATTATTATTATTATTATTATTATTATTATTATTATTATTATTATTATTATTATTATTATTGCTAGTTGCTTTACATCGCACCGACACAGATAGGTCTTATGGCAGCGATGGGAGAGGAAAGGGCTAGGAGTGGCAAGGAAGCGGCCGTGGCCTTAATTAAGGTACAGCCCCAGCATTTGCCTGGTGTGAAAATGGGAAACCACGGAAAACCATTTTCAGGGCTGCCGACAGTGGGGTTCGAACCTACTATCTCCCGAATACTGGATACTGGCCGCACTTAAGCGACTGCAGCTATCGAGCTCGGTGTTATTATTATTATTATTATTATTATTATTATTATTGTTATTATTATTATTATCAGGTCATTAAAAGTTGAAATACGTGGAAGAAAATAGTAAAATATGCGTGGTTTAAGAGGAAACAAGATGAAATGTATGTCACGTGAGTTAGCATCGGTCGCAGTAGTTACCTACAGATTACTATGCGCAAGTCGAGAACAAGGTCAAGCTCGTGGGGATGAGTCAGCTGTAATCTCGTATTGTGTATAAACATCAAACACACACATCAACAAATCTAAGAAACATAAACAAGGTTACACGTTAGAGACATGTAGCTATTAACCTGAACGCCAGGCCGACGGTCGCTTTCATGACTACAGATGAGTTATCAAATTATACACAATTCACAGATGTCGAACGTATCTAAGAAGATTCCGCCACAACTATATTACATTTTACTATGATGGTGCTAATAACAAATCGCAGTAACTATTGGCTTTACGTCGCACCTACACAGATAGGCCTTATGGCGACGATAGGACTGGAAGGGGCTGGGACAGGGAAGGAAGCGGCCGTGGCCTTAATTAAGGTACAGCCTCAGCATTTGCCTGGTGTGGAATTGGGAGACCACGGATAACCATCTTCTGGGCTGCCGAGAGTGGGGTTCGAACCCACTATCTCCCGAATAATGGATACTGGCCACACTGAAATGAAATATCGTATGGCTTTTAGTGCCGAGAGTGTCCGAGGACAAGTTCAGTTCGCCAGAAGCAGGTCTTTCGATTTTACACCCGTAGGCGACCTGCGTGTCGTAATGAGGATGAAATGATGATGAAGACAACACACACACCCAGCCCCCGTGCCGGCAAAATTAACCTATGATGGTTAAAATTCGCGACCCTACTGCGTATCGAACCCGGGACCCCTGTGATCAAGGACCAGCACGCTAACCATTTAGCCATGGAGCCGGCCTGAAAGCCGGTGATGTGGTACATAAGCACCTGTATCCAAGACCTGCGCGTCGTGATGAGGATGAAATGATGATGAAGATGGCACATGCACCCAGTTCCCGTGCCAGCAAAATTAACCAATTAAGGTTAAATTCCCGACCCTGCCGGGAATCGAACCCGTGACCCCTGTGACCAAAGGCCAACACGCTAACCATTTAGCCATTAGCCGGACTTAAGTGACTGCAGCTACCGAGCTCGGTAAATCACAGCAGATTACGCTACTGCGTGTTAAGATGATGTCGGTAAAATACAGTATACCTGTTAAGACATAAGACTGCAGTAGAAGAAGAAGAAGAAGAAGGTGACGAGAGCCACATAGTCAAGCAGTACAGAGCCGAACAAAGCGCACATTAGTGACACAGACATAAGAGTGGCGTGGTCGTAGGAACTACAGTCGCATTACTATAATCTATCAGCTTCATTGTCCGTATTGATGAATTAAGAGTGCAAGTATGAAGAATGAGATTTCCACCTAATCAATACTTTATTACAAAATGTTTGAAGTTATCTACATTGAAACAGTACCGGTTTCGACCTGTAAAAAGGTCATCATTAGCTGTTGGTGAACCTGCTTAAGAGCAATAGTACGTAAAACATTACTAAAACTAATTTAACAAGAATGCCTTATTCTAATATAATATTACTTAAGATACATACATATGCTACAATATGGGGCTTAGACTCATTGGAGTTCCATTCAAAAACCTATGCTGTTGCCAACATTATGTCAAACAATATACATATATACATATGGTGCAATAAAGGGCTTTGGCTTGCTGGAGTCCCTTGAATGCCACACACTCCAAAAATTGTATAACAGAGGTTGAAAATACAGTTCCTATAGAATAGAGGATCACTGAGGTTTCGGTGTTAAGTTGAAACGTCTTTGCAGCATGTCGGCATTGAGACCAACCGTTGTAAATACACAATCAAGGTGCTTTGTTTGGCTGCAATTTTGCGGGGAGCGTAATCGACTGAGGTTCTGTAGCTTGTTCATTCTTATTGTATGATGTTGCTGATAAATACTAATTTCCAGGTTCCTTGTTGAGGTATGTCATGCTATGGATGAAGTTTTGAAATTAAAGAAATGTTGATAGAGTCCCCTCTTCACACTTGCATTTGTGCTCAGGTAAATTCAAAATCTGAGAAAGAAAAAGGAAGTGGAATTAGAATAACTGATAGAGAGTGCCTGCTAAATGGAAGTAGGAATTGGATAACTGATAGAGAGTGCCTGCTAAATGGTTTGTGTGCTAAGGAGTGTGTGTTATTTACGTGTGGGCTGGATATGTCTTCAAGTGTAGCCGGGAGTGTGCTGCACCTTGTTGCGTGTGCGTCGTTTTGCTGTCGTAGTGTTCAGATTGAGAGGTGGTGGGGATGGGGAGGCAGCTTCTGGAGGGGGTGGGGTGGAGTGGGTTGTATCTTTTGGGTTTTGTGTGGGTTTGTGTCTGCTGATTCTTTTTAGATATGTGTCTTTTAGAATGGGAATGGCTGTGTTGAAGAGGATGATAGTTTTATCTGTGATTTCATTTAAGTTGAGGTTGGGATTAGCGTATTGGTCCATATTGATATAAAAATCTTCCATTATGTTGAGCAATGGGCCTGTGGGGTTCATATTTAGAATTTCCATATCGTTCTCGATATTAGTGAACTTATGCTTGTGTTCTTCGACATGTTGCCCTATGGATGAAAAGCGGTTATATTTAGTGGCATTGACATGTTCGCTGTAGCGAATGGAAAAGCATCTGCCGGTACGTCCGATGTAGCTGGCTTCACAATCGTTACATTTCATGCGGTACACTCCTGAGTGGCTGTATTTGTTGTTTTCATTGACAGATTTAGTGTTATGTAAAATGGAAGCATTATTACGTGCGGTTCTGTAAGCTATTTTTAGATTGTGTCTTTAGAAAATATTAGTTATGGGGTGGATGTGGGTGTTGTTAAAGGTAAAAAGTGCGTAGTCTTTCTTAGGTTTGTTGTTTCTACTTAATTTGGATTTCTGTTGGTGTTTTATTTTGTGAATGATATTGTTTATCATGTTTCTGCTGTATCCGTTATGCTCCGCTATTTCGTGAATTAGGTTTAGTTCCTTGTTTAATTCTTCTGGGGATAGGGGAATGTTGAAAGCTCTGTATATCATACTGTAGTATGCTGCCTTCTTGTGTGCATTGTGGTGAGTGGAATCTATTTTTATGGTATTGGAGGTTTGTGTAGGTTTTCTATAGATTTTGTATGTCAAGTGGTCTTCTGTTTTGGTGATGGATAAATCAAGATAATTCAAAGTGTGATTTTTCTCGGTTTCCATCGTAAATTTTATGTGTGGATCTATTTTGTTTAGCTGTTCAAGTATGTTGTTTTCGTTTGTAAACCTGCAGTCTATAACAACGAAGATATCATCTACAAATCTGCAGCAGAATGATATATTGTCAATTTTGCTAATTTCTGAGTGCTCTAAGTGGTCTATATAGATCTCGGCTAGTATTCCTGAAGCTGCTGAACCCATGGGAAGGCCTTGTTGTTTGTAGATAGTGTCGTGGAATCTAAAGTAATTATTGTTGAGGGCAAATTCAAGTAAATTAGTGAATTTTTCTATTTCAAGGACACTCAGATTACTGTGATTTCTTAAATTTGATGCTATTAGTCTTGTCGTTTTCTGTATGGGTATGTTGGGGTACATGAATGCAGAAACATCCCGTGTTGACGTCTACGTATATAAAGTTTATTACGTCAACGAAAGAATGCATGGGATAGGATTTCCAAGTGAGTAGTATCGGAATTGAAATGTCAAAACACATCGGACGTTTTACTTCATACCAGTAAGGGACATGTTATGAAAATAAATAAATTAAACTACCTTCCTTTCGTGCTTCCAACCGAAGAGAACATGTTTAAATGTAAATGAAAGCCTTCTAGCTTACTCCTGATTTTGCAGTGCCTATTAAACGTATCAGGCTGAGTGGCTCAGACGGTTCAAGCACTGGTTTCATGAACTTAGCAGGCTCGATCCTGGCTCAGTCCGCTGGTATTTGAAGGTGCTCAAATACAACCGCTTCTGATCGGTAGATATACAGGCACGTTAAAGAATACCTGTGGGCAAAATTCCGACATCGCGCGTCTCCATTGTCACATAAAGATTTATTATTATTATTATTATTATTATTATTATTATTACTGGGCGAGTTGGCCGTGCGATTAGGAGCGCGCAGCTGTCAGCTTGCATCCGTCGAAAAGCCACTAATAATATTATTATAAAGACTGTATTAGTCTATTATTACTAACTATTATGAAAATAAAAGTTAATCGCACCACTCAAACTTCGTAGCTCGTAATCTGTCAGAAAACACTAAAGAAAATAGTGAACTTTTAACAGGTCCGAATTATTATTAATATTATAATTGCAGACATGTCTCCGAAAATACCGAAACATGTACTTACAAATTGTTTTACGTCGCACCGACACAAATAGGTCTTACAGCGACGATGGGAGAGAAAAGGGATACAAGTGGGAAGGAAGCGTTCGAAGTCTAATAAAGGTACAGTCCCAGCATTTCCCTGATGTGAAAATGGGAAACTACGGAAAACCATCTTGCCGGCTGCCGACAGTGGAGTTCGAACCCACTATCTCCAGAATACAAGCTCACAGCTGCGCGCCCCTAACCGCACGATCAACTTGCTCTAAGCTCCAATGCCGGTCTAAGTAGCTCGGACGATAGGGCGCTGGTATTCTGATCCCACCTTAGCAGGTTCGATGGCGGCTCAGTTCGGTGGTATTTGAAGGTGCTGAAAAACGCCAGTCTCGTGTCTGTAGATTTACTAGCATTTAAAAAAGTACTGCGGTACAAAATTCTGGCACTTCAGCGTCTCCGGAAACCGTGAAAATTAGTTAGTGGAACGTAAAGATATTATTATTAGTAGTAGTAACATTATTATTACGGAAGTTTTAATTAAACGGGTCCGTTACATTACCTGTCGGCACTTACTGTCCAGTAATTAGCCTTCTGTCCACCTCTGCGGTATAGTGGTTAGTGTGATTAGCTGCCACCCCCCGGAGGCCCGTGTTCCATCTCAGCTCCGCCACGAAATTTGAAAAGTGGTACGAGGGCTGGAACGGGGTCCACTAAGCCTCGGGCGGTCAAATGAGTAGAGGTGGTTCGATTCCCACCTCACCCATGCTGAATGTGGTTTCCCGTAGTTTTCCACTTCTCCAGGCAAATGCCGGGATGGTACCTAACTTAAGGCCACGGCCGCTTCCTTCCCTCTTCCTTGTCTATCCCTTCCAATCTCCCCATTCCCCTGCAAGGCCCCTGTTCAGCATAGGAGGTGAGGCCGCCCGGGCGAGGTACTGGTCATTCTCCCCAGTTGTATCACCCGACCCAATGTCTCACGCTCCAGGACACTGCCCTTGAGGTGGTAGAGGTGGGATCCCTCGCTGAGTCCGAGGGAAAACCAACCCTGGGGGTAAACAGATTAGGAAAAAGAAGAATAAATCTTCTATTAGAAATGCCCGGCGGCAATTCCACAGTAGACCATGCTCGATAGCTGCAGTCGCTTACGTGCGGCAGTATTCGGGAGATAGCAGGTTCGAACCCCACTGTCGGCGACCCTGAAGATAGTTTTCCGTGGTTTGCCATTTTCACACCAGGCAAATGCCAGTGCTGTACCTTAATTAAGGCCACGGCCGCTTCCTTCCCACTCCTACCCCTTTCCTGTCCCATCGTCGCCATAAGACCTATCTGTGTCGGTGCGACGTAAAGCAACTAGCGAAAAAAATCCACAGTAGCTATTTTTCCTTCGAGCAATGTTCACGCTTGGTTGCAACTATGGTTTTTGAAATCTGTCTCATTAATAACAATTTCACTGAATACTTACAGCCCTTTCTTTCTGTGTCCACCATCCTTTCATTGACCTGAAAAGTTTATGAATAAGCATAGACAACTCGCATTGTCTATTGTCAGAAATTCATCGTAGACTGTCGCAATAACAGCACATAAATGTTGCGCCCATTTTTCATTTACTTGTTAACTATTTCCTTTCATTTTGTCAGCTTGGATCACTGAGTAATGCCATTGACGTCTTATAAATCACACACAACTACGCAATACTTGATTCGCACGTATGTGCTGGTACGGATCTTCGAGGTCACTGTAAGGATTCTGTGTACATTTCACACAGAGTACCCTAGACCGGTTTTGGAGTACAGCAAGTGCCCTGGCATGTGAGTCATCCTCTCCTACTTGCCAAGCCTTTAGGTGAAGTGCACAACAACAAGTGTTGGCCTGCGATAAGAAACAGGTTCAACGAGCCCCATACTCTGCTACTGTACTTCCACTACGCGTGGACAGAATGACGTAACCGGCATATCCTGCTACGGCCGTTCAAAACACATTCGGTCCTGAAGTATTTGGCTCAGTTATGGACAAACTAATAGGACAAGGTAAAAAGTACCTAGCATATATTGTGGGATGTATTTTTCTTTGCCGACTAGCTTAATATCTGCACGTATACCCCTAACATGCTGTATTTAAACAAATTGTTTTTTTTTTGCTAGGGGCTTTACGTCGCACCGACACAGATAGGTCTTATGGCGACGATGGGATAGGAAAGGCCTAGGAGTTGGAAGGAAGCGGCCGTGGCCTTAATTAAGGTACAGCCCCAGCATTTGCCTGGTGTGAAAATGGGAAACCACGGAAAACCATCTTCAGGGCTGCCGATAGTGGGATTCGAACCTACTATCTCCCGGATGCAAGCTCACAGCCGCAAACAAATTGTTTAAATGTAATATGTAAGCCTAACATATACCTTTGTCTTATTTCCAAGGAACAAAGTACAAGTAACTTATTAATAGAGTAATTCAAATATGAAAATAAAATTGTTTTACCACAGCAATCTAATACTATTTAATGTGGATTTAAAGCACTCTTGAGATCAAAAGCAATTAACTTGCGCTTCTAATGTAGGTGAATATAATGAATTCCAATTAGTCTAAGTCTATATATTGAAAACATTTTTCAAATTTGAAGACAAATCAATCAGGAAAGATAGGAAAGAAAAAGTTTGCACTTATCTAAAAGATTACGGTACTGTTTTCGTTTTATTTCTAGAACTATTTTCTTTCTTTTAATTTCAGCATCCTGCTGTACCCTTTCAAGTTTTTTTGTTTTTCTTCCAAATCTTTCAATTGCAATTCAGTTTTCCTTTTCCCCATTTTGTTCGGCTCCATGGTTAAATGGTTAGCATGCTCGCCTTTGGTCACAGGGGTCGCGGGTTCGATTCCCGGCAGGGTCGAAAATTTTAAACAGCATTGGTTAATTTCGCTGGCACGGGGGCTGGGTGTCTGTGTCATTTTCATCAACATTTCATCCTCATCACGATGTGCAGATCGCCTATGGGAGCCAAATCAAAAGACCTGCATCTGGGGAGCCGAACATATCCTTGGACACTTTCGGCACTAAAAGCCATACACCATTTCATTTCATTTTTTCCATTTCTCTTTTCCTCTCCCGATTGCTTATCTTTTTTATTTTCCAGGTACGACTGATACCTTCTTCTTGAAACTCAGATAGAGGTCAGCATACTTCTATTGATAGTAACATTCCTTGAACCACCAACGTGAGTAGTAGGGCAGTGAGACTTCAACTCCAGTTCGTCAGCATTTTTTCTGCTGCGTCAGCAGGTTAACAAACCATTACATCACTGCTGAGTCAGCACCCAGTAGGGAAGCAATGCAGGTTCTGACCCAAGGGCACTGACCCCTAGTATAGTAGGTGTGCAATGTCGATTTTCAGATTTTGCATAAGAGAGCGAGCCTAACCTCACAGTCGCCATCTTGAGGGGCCTAACCTTACTTTAACGGCTAGTTGCCTAGGAGAGCAAGCCTAACCTCACGTCCGTTACCTCGAGCGTCTTAACATTAGTTTTACGGCAAGATGCCCATCCTGATGCCAATTGCAGATGGCAGCTATACACAGCTCCTTATGAGACGACCTAGGGACGCTTGCGGAAGATGACGGCTATACATAGGCTCTTATGAGAGAGCCTAGGAGCGCTTGCACTAGATAGAGGCTATATGTAGGCTCTTACGAGACGGCCTAGGAGCGCTTACACAAGATGGCGGCCGCTCTTATGTGACGGCCTAGAGTCGCTTGCATAAAATGGCGGCTGCTCTTATGATACGTCCCATGGGCGATTGCGCGAGATGGCGGCTATACACAGTTTCGTATGAGACGACCTAAGGGCGCTTACGCAAGATGGCTGCTATGCAAAGACGGCTTAAGGACGCTTGCGCAAGAGGGTGGGTATACATAGGCTCTTATTAGATGGCCTAGGGGCGCTTGCGCAAGATGGCTGCTATACAAAGACGGCTTAAGTGCGCTTGCGCAAGAGGGCGTGTATACATAGGCTCTTACGAGACGACCTAAGGGCGCTTACGCAAGATGGCTGCTATACAAAGACAGCTTAAGGGCGCTTGCGCAAGAGGGCGTGTATACATAGGCTCTTATGAGACGGCCTAGGGGCGCTTGCGCAAGATGGCAGCTATACATAGACCCTTATGAGACGGTGTAAGAGCACTTGCGCAAGATGGCTGCTATACAAAGACGGCTTAAGGGCACTTGCGCAAGATGGTGGCTATACATAGCCTCTTACTACGAGACGGCCTAGGGGAGCTTGCGCAAGATGGCGGCTATACATAGGCTCTTATGAGACGGCTATATATAGACTCTTCTGGAGAAAGATGACAGTCATGGTCGATTGCACAAGATCGTGGCCGTGGCCGAGCACGTGGCTTTGTTTACAAACAAGAGCACGTGGTTATGACGGTATTGTCATGCGCCCGAGTCATTCGCAGGCTCTTATGAGAAAAGCTGCTCCAGGGGCTACGGTGCAAGATGGCGCCTATACGTAAGCACTTATCTGACGGCCTAGGAGCCCTTGCGCAAGATAGCAACTATACAAAAGCTCTTATAAAGAAAGGTGGCCCAGGAGCTTCTGCTCAAGATAGCGGCTGTACATGGGCTCTAATAGCCCCTAGGCCGGCCTTCTTTATAAGAGCTTGTGTATTGCTGCTATCTAGCGCAAGCGAGGCCGTCTGATAAGAGCTTATGTATAGCCGCCAACTTGCACAGTAGCCCCTGGACCAGTTTTTTTCATAAGAGCCTGCGATTGACTCGGTCGCGTGACCGTAACTTCGTAACCACGTGGTCTTGTTTGTAAGCAAGGCCACGTGTTTTTTGACAGCTGTCATCTTGAAGCATCCTAACCTCACTTTTATGGACAACATAGCATCGCTATCCTCAGTGCTGTCATCTTGACGGTGCTAAACCTCATTGCTGCCACCTTATACACATGGTGACGTGTAATTTGAAATCCACGTGCTTTTTGACATCTGCTAAGATGACAGCTGCTATCTTTAACCACGTGGGGGCGGGATTTTAAACAAGTAAATATGGGTAACCTCAGTGCTGGCATCTTGACAGACCCTAACCTCATTGCTGCTACCTTATTCACGTAGTGGCGCGCATTTTAAAATCCACGTGCTTTTTCACAGCTGCCATCTTCAACCACAGGGGCATGCATTTTAAACAAGCAAACATGGCTAACCTCAGTGCTTCCATCTTGACGAGGCTAAACCTCACTCATGCCAACTTACGCACGTGGTGAAGGGCAATTTAAAAACCACGTGCTTTTTGCATCTGCCAAGATAACAGCCGCCATCTTTAACCACGTGTACTCGTTATGGAAACGATATAACATCATCTCAGCTTACGACAAGTTCTGTTACTAACCTCACACCACCAGATAAAGAGGAGATGCTTAAGGAATAAAAAGAAGAACACAACGTTTCTTTTCTATCGGTGGTTTTTATTCGACTTTATTTTCTAAGCCGACAGCATGTTCTGGGGCCCTGTTTCATAAAACATCTTTCACTAATATTATTGTTAAGAAACCAATAATATTACCTAATAATATTAGTATTATGTTTCATAAAATTATTAGATAATACTATTAGTTATTAGTTTATGAGTCAAAATTATTAGTAGATGTTCCTAATAATATTAGTAAATTATTTCATAGACAACATGACTAATAAAAGTTACTCATATTATTAGGATTATTTCCATGAGTGTATTTTGACTCATAATTTATATTATTAGTGAAACCAAAGAGAGCGGTATTTTAATATTTTGGCATAAAATCATGATCACTGAAATGGTCGACTCCGATACAAATAGTGATAAGGAACAAGTGTAGGTATTCACCGTTCAATAAATGTTACGTCAAAAAGAGCCTGTACTGACATGTAACAAAAATATGAATACCGGGACAATGGGAGATTTAGGTTAGATTACATAACTTTTGAGTATTTGCTTGATAGGATTAGTAGGTAAAGAACGTTCCACTACAAGGAATGAAGCATAACCTTAAAATAGCAGCTTCATATTGCACTCCACCTGTTGGTAGTGGTACACAGTATCACTGTGTTTCTCTAATGAAGTTCTGCTCGGACACTCCAAGTATCTTTTAAAATCTTGGCTTATAT
This sequence comes from Anabrus simplex, assembly GCF_040414725.1. Classification (NCBI taxonomy): domain Eukaryota; kingdom Metazoa; phylum Arthropoda; class Insecta; order Orthoptera; family Tettigoniidae; genus Anabrus; species Anabrus simplex. The sequence goes on from NC_090265.1 coordinate 717,656,005, forward strand.
CACCAGTAAACCAAGATGATGCTGGTGATGATTATTGTTTTAAGAGGAAGTAGGCTACAAATAGCCAACCATCATCTATAATAACACTAATCAGATGGAAAAATGGAAAGGATCCGACATTTTGAAAAATGAAGGTATCGGCTAAAGAAAGTGAAGGGCCACGAAGGGCGTGAAAATGAAAGACTCTCTCGGCCTCGCAACCTAATACTGTCAGGGTCGGAAAAGAACAAGAGTTGAACAAGGGAGGTCAGAAGGGTAGATGAGAATGAGCCTGGCAGAAGTAAGTTGAAACAATGGCAGGACTCATCACAGTGTCCCATGTTCGCCAACACGCACTCCCAAGTTGAGAGCCCTGGGACCCCTTTTAGTCGCCTCTTACGACATGCAGGGGATACCGTGGCTGTTATTCTACCGCCTCCACCAACAGGGGGTAGTAAACAAAGATTTTGCTAGTCCATCTCAACAGAGATTTTTAAGAGCACATGAAATAAAAAAGTAAAAGGAACAAGGAGAGTTACAGTGTGGAAAAGGCTGCGAATTGTTGACGCTTTAACTCAGTCACTTTCCGCAAAGAAACTTCCTTCTCTCACTTTATTTTCACTTCTTTTATCCATTTTCATGCATATCAAATTCACAACAACGAAAATATCAACTGAGCCTTTTGAGCATGTGGATTAATAGTTGGTTGCAATCAAGCAATAGCCTACTGCTAGGAACAAACCCAAACCAAGAACGTATGCAACAGACCGATTCTAACCTCCATTTGTATCATCTGACTAATAACTAATATTATTAGTGAAGATATTTTATTAGTCATATGTACATCTTTATGAAACAGAATTTGGTTAACTAATAATTATTTTTATGAGTTATAATATTATTAGGTAATATTATTAGTTAATTTTATGAAACAGGGCCCTGTAGCTGTGCAAACATCTCAAGAAGAGAAGCAACTAGTCTTGTGAACATTACAGTAAGCTATAAAATAACTCGAGTGTTTAAATCTATATTCATAACATGTTACAATCAGACAGTCAGTGTTCTAAATACAAAACACCTGCTGTAGGCGTCGGCATCCACTATAGTGTACGATTCTAGTCTTGAGAACATTCCAGTAGACCATGAAATAACTCTAGCGTTTAAATCTATATTCATAAAATGTTTCAATCACACAATCAGTGTTCTAAACATAAAACACCTGTTGTAAGTGTCAGCATTCAATCCTACTATGTGGTAGTTCATAAGGCTGAGGGTTCGATTCGTTGAAGTAAATCCTTCGAGGTTACATCAATTCAAAACCCCTGTCGACTAGAAAAGAGTGTCGCGTGAGTAGCCGTCCCTAAAATCAAGGTAAGTTAACAATATACATTTCCGTTCCCTGTCACAGCTTGTTTTATCTGCATGATGGTAGTGATTATTGATTAAAGAGGGAGTCCACTTCTATTCTTCTCCCATGTAAACAAAGGTCGAATCCCATGATTCTTTTTATTCTAACTATCGTGTTACAACAGGGTTTAAATGATTTTTCTCCTTAACACAATATGATGTAGGACAAAAGTATCCCTTGCTAAGTGGTAAAATGCCTTTATCTGCAAAGTAGTGTGATTTTTTATTTCGTTTCGGTAACTAAATCACTATACAGATGTTGTATGTGCTCGAATCCCGAAAAATCCATCTCCTTAGGGCAAAGTATTCCCTGCTAAGTATTAATCATTTTATCTGCAGTAATTAAGAAGTATGTCGGATAGAGAAATGCAACATTTGCAATTCTATGTGTGCGCGCTGATCGTATAAAAGTGCGTTTGTATCAACAAAGAGATTAATCCCATAATACACATAAAAACAGAGTTCAAATCTCATAATGTTTTGCGTTATAAGTTTTGCTGTTTTAAACACTAATTGTCAACATGTTAGATAAAGACATACAACTTTAGCTTGTTCTACAATCAATTCTAGTGTGTGCTAATTGTAACAGGATTGAAGTTGTCTTGTCGAATAGAGACATACAGCACAAGTCTATGTGTGCGCGCTAATTGCATAGAAGTACGTTTGTATCAACGGAGAGATTGATCCCATAATAGACATAAAAACAGACTTCAAATCTCATATAATGTTTTGCGTTATAAGTTTTTCTGTTCTAAACACTAATTGTCAACATGTTTTGTCATGTTAGATAAAGACATACAACATTAGCTTGTTCTACAATCAATTCTAGTGTGTGCTAATTGTAACAGGATTGTCTTGTCGAATAGGGACATACAGCATTAGCTTGTCAAATCTATATTTTTGCTAATTGCATTCTGTAACTCGATTGAACCCCTTTTGCCTTGTCCTATGGTAACATACAGCGTTTGCTTATCCTACATTCAATTCTATATTTTTGCATGCTAATTGCAATCGAAAAAGTATTACCTTCTCCTTACCGCATCATCCTCCTACCGTACCCTTCTCAATCGAAAAGGGTAAAAACGTATGCGACGAGAACAAGAGAAGAACGCTACACCAGTTTAATAACGTAAGTATATTTGCACTATTTTTTGTGATGTGACGTTCAATTCTATTTGCTCAGGAAGGCATCTGTCCGTAGGAAGAGGGATTGAGCTAACCTCGGTAAATGTAAGGAGGAAGAGTTGCCCTTTTGCTCTTTTGCCAGGAAGAGGAGCCCTTTTGTCAGGAAGAGGAGCCGTTTTGCCAGAAAGATGATCCCTTTTGCCGTTTTGCTAGGAAGAGGAAGCCCTTTTGCAGTGGCGGCGCGTGGATAAAGCGTCTGGGGATTCACTGCTATCGGAAATAACGTGTTGAGATTTATTATTACTTGATGTTTACATAGATGTAAAGTAGTGACATTGCTTGATTAGAAACGCGATTTTTCTTTGAAGGGACACGGCTACAACTCGAAGAAGTTACCAAAATAATGAGGATGAAGGACAGAGAATATGATGTGCAATTACTTAAAGCTGATCCAATTTCCTCTGATTTTGGAGACGTTGCTTGTGTACAAATAACTTCTTCAAGAACGTGTTAGACAGACTACTGTTGTTTATGTATTGACTATTTTGCCGCTTACTTTTATAAAACACGTATTGCTAATCAAAAGCTCCAGGGGCTCTCAACTTGGGAGCGTGGGTTGGCGACCACGGGGCCCTTAGCAATGTCCTGGCATTGCTTCTACTTACTTGCACCAGGATCCTTACTTTCATCTACCCTATCCGACCTCTCTTGATCAAGTCTTGTTATTTTCCGATCCCGACAGTATTAGAGCACTCGAGGCCCAGGGAGTGTTTAATTTTCACGCCCTTCGCAGCCTTTGTCTTTCTTTGGCCGACACCTTCATTTTCGAAGTGTAGGATCCCTTCCATTTTGTTATGATTAGTGTTATACAGGGGACTAGCTGATTAACCCGTGCTTCGCTGCGGAATTCTAGGTTAGGCAGTGTACACGTTATGAGTAAGATTCTATTAAATTGCATAGTTCTTAACATTACTCCAGAAACGCGACGGGAAATCACCATACGTCTTTTCTCGTGTGAAGACTGGTTCAGGGAATTTTCATGTTACTGGTAGGTCCTGTTACCTACCATCAGTCACAATCAAGTAGAATTTTTATTATAATGGCAGACACTCACTCTCTACATGCCTTTTTACAACATCAGAAAGCGTGGTTTTCCCAACTGGAATCAACACAAGTCATTATAATGACGTCAGTAAGAATGTTGCGATTAAATGATAAACCACACATTTTCTCACTTTAACGAACTGTACTACGCTTCCACTCTGTTATTATTATGTTAAGTTTGCACACTGAGCATTCCAATCAGCGCCTCAGAGTAGGGGTCGAATAGCTAGAATACTGTGATGAACCAGTGTGTTACGTACCAGCAATATCAGAAAATGTATGAACCCGAGGAATGGCATGCTAAAGAAGAAAGTTATCCAACTCCCTATCTACTTCCCGCCAATATTCAGACAGGCTGTCATACTCAGTACGCAGCAGTAGCCCCCATCTATCGAAGATGAGTGGCAGCATAAACGACAAAGAACACCACAACAAACAATGGTCCATGTAATGTTATTGTTGATCGATTTTATGAGCTTTCGATATTGTAGGCCTTCAGATTTAGTTTCCTTCCAACCCTGAAATACTACTGTTATCATAGTCAGTACGGTAAAACTGAATAAAACATAAATGATCGGAAATGATATTCTCTATAACTTGTTTACGTAGCACTTTTCGATACGACTAAGAACATACAAAAATAACATTTTAGGCGCTTTCCCCTGAACTACCATTTCGTGCAGGGTGAATAAAATTATTTATAGCCTAGACTGTAGTTTCTTATTCCCCGACTCTACAGATCGATTTTCATTAAATTCGGTTTACCCATTATCTCGTGGCTCGGTGGTGATATGGACTTAGCAACAAAATTACAAATTAACGAATATCTCTGTTATCATATTCGATACGGCAAGAATGTATAAGACATAAATGATCGGAAATTTAATTCTATATAACTTTAGGTATGTAGTAATTACCGCTAATATCATACATATTTGAGAAATAAATTTTATGCCCATCCTAAACTACCATTTCACTCAGCGTTGCGTTTTTCGTGGCGCTCAGTGTAGAATTATTTACGACCTGGATTGTAATGACTTATTCCCAGCCTTTACATACCGATTTTCATTAAATTCTCTTCAGCAGTTTTCTCATGATACGTGTACATGCATACAGACAGACATTACGGAAAACGAAAAAGTGCATTTCCTCGTTACTGTGGACACGACCGATACAGAAATACAATTCTTTTTAAATTCTCAGCTATGTACAGACAAAACTCTTATTTTATATATGGATGGTTGCCTAGACGCCATCACCACTTTCTAATGAAGCGACTCATTAATTACATAAACACAGGCTACGAACGCCTATTGATTCTATACAAAACGTAGTTACCAAAATATTCTGGCTCATTGTGGTTAATTATATCAGAATTGCAAAATCGTCAAATTAAAACCCCTCAAAAACCTACCATATACGGCAAACTTTAACCGCGCGCTCTAACATTGCTTCGGCTAATTTCGGAACTGTTCGATGTAACTAGTGTCTATCGCTGGTCCAGTCGCCAGCGATTCCTGGGCTATGTTTTCCCTGCTCCTCATAGCCCTCGCCTTGTGCACCCTCCTTACGTCTCAGTGCCCCGCGACCGGAATCCTGAAATTGAACCTCTTCGCTGGTTCCGAAGAGCAACAGAGTGTTGATGTCAAAAATACTGCTACGCGCGTGGATATACAGAGCTTATTAAAGGAATAGGCTGTAATAAACCGTTTTACATAGACGTATTAATTTCTAGGGGGTTCACTGAACCACTGAACATATAGCACACGCCGCCACTGCCCTTTTGTCAAACAGATAAGGAAGAGAAACCCTTTTGCCCTACAAATAAGGAGGAGGTGCCCTTTTGCCAGGAAGAGGAGCCCTTGAGCTATACGGATGGGGAGGAGGTGGGCTCTGTCCCGCCGGAGAAGGAGGCCATAGAAGCCTATGTATAGCCGCCATCTTGCGCAGTAGCCCCTAGGCTAGCTTTCTTCATAAGAGCCTGTGTATAGCCGGTATCTTGCGCAAGCGCCCTAAGGCCGTCTTCTTAAATCCTATGTCTCCTCTAGACAAGCGCAGTAGTCCCTGGACCAAGAACACATTCTACCATCAATACTCACTGAAGTCCAATTGTCAACATAAGTGCCTTTGATTGATTGATTTTAATGATCTACCTTTAATTCCATAATCCCCCTGTATGGCGAACATCTTTTCCCTCGGTACCCTGTCGCATGCTTTCTCTAGATCTACGAAACATAAATACAACTGCCTATTCCTGTCGTAGCATTTTTCAATTACCTGGTGCATACTGAAAATCTGATCCTGACATCCCCTCTGTGGTCTGAAACCACACTGGTTTTCATCCAACTTCCTCTCAACTACTGTCGCACTCTCCCTTCCAAGATGCCAGTGAATACTTCGCCTGGTATACTAATCAATGAGATACCTCGATAGTTGTTGTAATGTAATAAATAAAATAGTCATACCTTAAATAACTATATAGGTATATGGACTTCAAATGAGATAAAATAAGATACATACAACACTCACAAATTTTACACTTTCAATGACATTCACATCATATAAAATAATATACACATGACTAGGCCTAATATTTTACTGGTCAGAACACGCATAATACATTCTAGTTAAATATATTTCAGTATGTGTGTCGCATACCAGTAGACAAGGAATTCATTTTTCCCTATTGTCCAGAAAACAATACCAGTTTGGTAAAATGTTGGCGAATTTGAGAGGGATGCATTTGATCATTGTAGTTTCCACAAAAGTGGTGAAACCTTATGGTCAAATATCTGTTGGCAATTGCTTCAATTAGCAATGGGAAATGATTAGTTTCAAGTTCCTGGTCAAGAAAATGGCCTTTAATATCCTCAAAAATGTCATACTCTCTTATAACACTTTACAAACCAGATGCTTGACCTTCAATGAACTCTGAGCAGAAGGAACTTTAACATCCCTAATACTCATAATATGCCTGAATGCAATTTTACAAAATGTACAAATTTTGCAAAATCTCTTGATGGTTTCACTAAACCACCCCTATCTTTGACTGAAATAAGGCCATTTAACTTATCACTAGTGTCTATAAGGATGCTGAGACGTTCTGGGCATAGAATCTTACTTTCTAAACTCCCGACCACAAACCCTGCAATGTACTCAGAGATGCCCCATGTTATGTCATTGTAGTTTGTCTTTCCAGGTAATACAATGTAGTCATGATCCAGAAGGCAATGTTTAAGAGATGTTTAGGACAATACCTCAGATGAATACTCTAGCATTCTTGCTATAGGTAATGATGCATTTATCACATCCTCAGGAGACTTGTTCTGAGCGGTCAAAGTACTAATTTTGTCGAGTGGGAGAGCGTAGCCATTTCTGGATTCATGTAACTCAGAACTAATTAATATTTTGTTCAATGCAGCAGTGAATACTTTCATGTTATGTAATTGTAAATAATCTGAAATATATTCTTGTACTTCTGCAACTCTTATGTTATGTAAATGAAAATACTCTCTGATCTATTCTTGTACCTTTGCAACTTTCATGTAAATGTAAATACAGTTAGAAATAATTCTCTGTAATCCTCATATTGATGACGTACATATTTTATATATTGTATGTGTTTATATTCTCAACCATTTACTAATAATCTTATATACACAAACTATATTTTGATATGTAAGTGCCCGCCAGTATGTAATGTCCTGTACAATTCCTATGTATGAGCCTGAAGGCTCATTGGAATTAATTGAAATGAATGAATGAATGAATGAATGAATGAATGAATGAATGAATGAATGAATGAATGAATGAATGAATGAATGAATTGCCTAACAGCGGGGTTATTATGATGGGCACCCTGAGATTCAATATAACTAAACAGTCTCTCAAGATGATCTTGACTTACTTTATGCAGAGGAAGATACTTCAGTGGAAAGTTTTCTGGTGAGTTCCCAACAAAGAAGTCCTACATTGAAAAGGTGCTCTCAATATCAATTAGAAAACCCGAAAATCCTGTCTTTCTGTTGGATAAGTACATGGGCCTGTCACTGAATCCCTCCTGTAGCTGCATAATGTACTGTTTGGCCCTCAAAAGGAAATCTTTGATTTCAGAAATATTCTGTAAATTCGGAGCTTTCTTAAAGTATTTACCCCTTATACTCCTAGAATTTAGAACATCAAAGAGAATGTTAAATATCTGTATAAATTCTGCTGTAGCCTCACAACCCTGGAAACCTTCAATGCGTTAACTTGAACAATACAGTAGAGTATCACAAACAGACTGACTTAAAACTTGTGCAGGTAATTTGACCTTCATTTTCCTATAATGTATGTGTGAAATCCTGACTTTGTTCACTAGATGCATACCTTACTCTTGTTGCTACTCGTTCAACATCTCAATAAAATTCCACTCTGTTATCTCACCTGACCCATTACGTAAGTATTTCTTGTCACCTAAAGTATTCCTAACCAATTTCAACATGTGGCAAGCATCCAGAAAGAAATAAACTGGCTGTTTGGTAACTGGGTGGAGGAAATGAGTAACCATGTTATTTACATCTAAGTTTCAGCCGAAGCAATATTTGTTGCAGCACCATCACAAGTCAATGAAGTCACTGTCACACCAGAATCATGCAGCATTGTCAAACACTGTTCTGCAAGAGCCCTTATTTGTGCAGCTTTTATGCCATGCACAAAAAGTATCCTAAAAGAATCTTCCAGGAATTATTCACAAATACTAAGTGAAAAACTAAGGCTTCTGAAGCTAGTGGTGCTGTGTCATCTACATTATTAATCCCACATCAAACGGCTAAAATGAAGAGAAACTAACCTTTGATTTCATTTGTAGGTTCTTTGGGAAAACAGCAAACACAGATAGCACAGCCCATTCTCTCAGCCTTACGACACACAATGAAGTACGATCAAAATCACGTTGTGTAAAGTGAGCTGAACATATGGTGCTGAAAGGTATGGGGGACCAATTTTTCCTCCGTATAGCTCTTATCCATTTCTGCTGTCGTTCATTATCTTTGGGAAAACTGTAAATGATAAGGGGGCTTCTTAACCTATACTGCATGTGCAAGGGGAAAACAATTCGGCAATGAATATTCGCAAAATCATATTGCTTACCTGTGGAAAGTTATCCCTGGTATTCTCTTTGAAGCTCTGTTTGCACATCCATACGCTACACAAGTCGGCATTTTAAAATCATAACACAGACTTCCTTTATTTACTTCACACGTGGTGCACTGCTCACTTACTTACACTGACTGGTCTCCAATGTTTTGGTACAAACAACATGACAGCCGCATGTGTCCACTGACTTCAAATCAGACGGGACTTCTTCTTCTTCTTGCTGATAGGTTTGTTTGGGTTTGTTTGTGCTATTACCCAGTCGCTATATATATGTATTATCGTCTCGTATTTGTTAGATAAGACTTGTTATTCACGCGCATCACACGTTATGGGATTTTATTCACACATAAATTCATAATGTTATTGTTAACACCAAAGGTTAACTAGCGGTTGTATTCAAAAGTGAAGCATAGTGATTGAAGATTATTGTTACAAAGAACGTAGGCGTGTAAAACCTATTATAGCAGCTAAAACAAAAGAAGGTCGTTTGTTTACAACGTTAATTTGGTATGATCAAGAAACTGGTTTAAAAGTGAAATTATGTGGGGTGATGGTTCAAATAATAAACATTGGATGCTTGTTGGCAGAGGTATGTTCATTTTTATTAATTGCTTGAATAAAATACGTTGAGGGGAAGCATATTGAGAGCAATGAAAGAGCAGGTGGTTACTATCTCCGTTGGGATGTCCACAGATACAGTATGGGGGGTTAGAAACGTTAAAGCGGTATTTGTAGTCAGGCGTTAATGCATGATTAAAGCTTAATCGTATGATATTAATTATGTGACGTCGAGTATAGGATCCGTTTAAGTACCATGGTTTTGTAGGAATATAGGGTTGCAACTGATAAAAGAATTTCCCTTTGGTACTTGCCGAGCGTTGACATAAATTTTGCCAAGATTGACGAGCTTTATGTTTGATAATCGGAAAATAATCTGTAATAGGTAATTTGATTTGAAGGGGACCTGATAAGGAGTTACTTGCTCCTTTAGCGGCTAGATCAGCTTGACCATTACCTGGATGTGCAGAATGTCCTTTGATTCATATTAAAGTAATATAGGTTCCGGAGTGTTCGAGTTGATACAGCATTTGTTTAACCTCATATAAATATTCATTGTAGGGCTGCGTGGGGGTATTCAGAGCGTGGAGAACACTTTGGGAATCCGTAAAAATGTTTACTGTCGGAAACACATGTTGTTGCACATATGATAGAGCTTGTCGAATTGCAAAGAGTTCAGCCTTGAAGATAGTTATATTATTCGGTAAGTGATACTGAAAATTTGTGCGTGTATTGGAATCCAAGAATGCTGCTCCTACCCCATGTTGGGACTTCGCTCCATCTGTATATATATTTACGTCGTTTCTGCTTGGTGCTATTTTATGTTTCTCTACTGTTGGCATAATTGATGCGATACTTTGTGAGGGGTGAGGTGATAAGGAGGAAGATTGAATAATAATCTGAGGTTTAAAACTAAGGGTTTCGTATGAATATGCGTGCATGATTAATTGTGGTGTTCTTAGTACAGAGCAGCGAAGAATATGCAACTCTGCGTAAGCGAGATATATCGCTGGGTATCTGCCGTTTTTTGGAGGGCGTTGTTGATAATATTCGTAAAGAAGTTGAAGTTTGGGTATAAGAATGGAATTTGATCGAGTAAGATGTTTCAGGATATTTTTTTGCAAACATTAAACGTCTAATGAAAAGAGGGTATTCACTGGTTTCGACTAGCAGTGCATTTGTGGGGGTAGTTTTAGGAGCACCTATACAAGGTCTTAATGCTTGGTGTTGTATTATATCGAGTTGTGATAAAGTAGTTTTAGGTGCTATATCAACCAAATAGGAGCGTATAGTAGCCCGGTAAAGCATTAATGCGGTTGATGGTTCTGCTTCCCATTTACGCCTGGTAACTGTTTGTCGAATTTTAAGGTAACCTTCTGCTTTTTTACGTAAGGTTTGAATATGAGATTTCGAATTGAGGTTACGATCAAGACGTATACCTAAGTATGTGTGCTGATTAGTAAAAGGAATGCTAAATCCGTCAAAACAAATGGGACTATTGTCAAATGTACGTTTATGTGTAAATATCATTGCTGCACACTTTGAGATCGAACGTTGTAGACCATGAATATTTAGCCACTGCAATACCTTGCTCATAACATGTGAAATCGTTTATCGACATTCATCGATGTTTTTATGCGAAACGTAAACCACAAAATCGTCTGCAAAGGCCAATACTCGAGCTAATGGTGTTATTATTGTTTCTAATTCGCTCATGTATAATAATATTCCACTTAATATTGCGCCCTGAGGCAAGCCATGAGAAGTCTGGCGACTCGGAATCTGGTAGTGGGCGATTTTTAGTTTCGTATGAATATGCGTGCATGATTAATTGTGGTGTTCTTAGTACAGAGCAGCGAAGAATATGCAACTCTGCGTAAGCTAGATATATCGCTGGGTATCTGTAGTTTTTTGGAAGGCGTTGTTGATAATATTCGTAAAGAAGTTGAAGTTTGGGTATAAGAATGGAATTTGATTAGTAAATAATTGATGTAAAATGGAAATTAATTTAAAAGGAAAACCGTTCATGGATAATTTTCCCCATAAAATATGCAGCCATACAGAATCATAAGCACCTTGTATGTAGGAATATGGCTATGGTAGTCTGCTGTCTCCACCGGGCTAACAAAATATCAATGATTAATATATTAATGGGGTCTTGGGTATTGCGCCCTTTTATAAAGGCGAGTTTGTACTTAGGATAAAGATTGTAGTAATCTAACACCCATATTAATCGTCGAAGTAAAATTGTACAGGAAGTTTTACGTATACACGAACTCAGTACTATCCCGCGAAAATGTTCTGGAATATCCGGTAGTCTATGAGATTTTAATATAGGTATTACATAAAAATTGTTCCAGTGTACGGGGATGAGAACTGTGTGTAAAATATCATTAAAGTAATGGAGAAGAGGAAGTTGAGCCTGTGAAGGAAGTAATCTGATCATATTATATGTTATGGAGTCTGGTCCAGGAGAAGAGCTATTTGTCGTTGATATAACAGTTTGGAGTTCGTTTAAAGTTATTGGTTGTGTTAAGATGGAGAAATAACAATGAGGTGTGTTTACTGGTGAAATAAATGGGGGTAGCGTATAAACAGGGGTAAGCGATTGAAGAAAGGATTCGAGTACGGCTCTTGAAAAATGATACTGGGACTGATGTTGAAAAGTTCTTGTTATCATGCGTATAGCGTTCCATAAATGAGATGCAGTGATATGCGAAGTTAATGATGATAGAAAACTTTTCCAGGCATTTAGCTTTTTAGTATTAAAATAAGTTTGGTTTTAGCAATATGTCGTTTTAATTGTAAATAATTAGTTTGAGTCATTGATTGTTGATAAATTTGGAACAATATTTTGGGACGATAGATTATTTCGTGGCATTCCTTGTCCCACCATTTAATTGTTTGAGATGGTAGGGGTGAAGTTGATACGATTGGTTTACATGGGTGATACGTATTTAAATTTTGCGTCAGAAATGTGAGAAGGGTGGAAAATGTGATCGTACGACCGCTTTCATGTAGTAATACATGATTGAGGTATTCACTATATGTATGATTATTAAATTTTTTAAAGGAACGTATATTACTTACTTGACCTGTCGTTTGCTTCGTTATTAGGGATTTACCAAGATCGTAAGTGATGATTATTGGAAAACGATCGCTCATATGAGTATCAGCTAACGTGTGCCATGTAGTGTATGGGACCATGGGTGTACGGCATAGCGTTAAATCCACGGCACTGGGAAGGGAACCTGGTGAAGAGAGTCGAGATGGGGAACCGTCATTAAAGCAAAGTAAAGTTATGTTGATGAGACGTGTAAAGCAAATTTGAACCCTTTGGAGTATCAGATATACTTCCCCATTCCGTATGGTGACAATTGAAGTCACGAATACGAAGACGTTTGGATATTAATCAAATTGCGAAAAAAATGTGACCATTGGCATTTTGTAATATAGACATCTGAAGGACAGTATAGATTAATAAAATAAATATTATTATAAATGAAACCTACGACATAAGTTTGAGGAATCTGATCATTAATTGTTAAGGGCCTATAGCTAAACATTATGGATACATGTAGCTACTCCCGCGTAACCATCTCCATCTTGTCTTAGAATATGATAACCCGGTATAGTAAAACGAGAATTAGGTGTAAACCAAGTTTCTTGCATCATAATAAGATGAGCCTGGGATTTTTGAATGAGCAATTGTAATTCATGCATTTTTGGAATTGCACTCCTAACATTCCATTGAAGAATGTTGATCATAAACGGTTAAAATGTTAGCTATATGATCCCGTAATTTGTATATTACGTGAGTGAGTTGGCGCTCATTTCCCAAAGATTGAATTAACAATAGAATTATGCGCTGAATTTCTTTTTGAAGATGTTCTTTCATATGGTGGAATATTGGGGCCTGTTAGGCCGACATATCTCTGTTAACTCGATTTTGTGAGTTGAATGTAGTAGGTTGCACTGTCACATTTGCTGATGACGTACTAGGTTGAGAAGGAAGTTGTTGTATAGGGGTATTTTCGTTACGAATGATTGACATATAACCCCTTTTATCGTATCCTGGCGCTGGAGTAGGAGGCTGGGAATGCATTACTACCTGTGTAAACTTCCTTTTTCTCGGATCTTCTGTAGGAGGCGGAGTAATCTCCTGAGATAGTGGAGGGAAATGTGTAGGGTTTTGTTCCGGGTAATAAACTGGAAGTGCTACTTTGGCTTTCGCTTCAGCAAATGAAATATATTCTGTACTCATGATTTTTTTCAGTTGAACTTGATATTTTTGTTCCAGACACTCTGAAGATCCTGTCAAATGTTCCCTTTTACAATGTGCACAATTGGTGAATTGTTTACATTGATTAGTGGCATGCTGTTAGGAGCATTTATCACATCTATGATTTTGTGCCTTACAATGTTTTTCCGTGTGTCCATATCTTTGACATTTCCTACATCTGATAGGTGTAAAATTAAAGGACTCTACGTCTAAATACACTTTGTACAACGCCACTTGTTGTGGTAAAGTTTGTGCACGAAATATGACCTTGATTGATCCTGTAGGTAGATACTCAGTTGTGTCGTTTTGTACGACTTTTCGGTTAAGTCGTTCGACTGCTTTAATAGGTATTGTCGTTTCTAGTTTTTGGAGGATTTCATCGTCTGAGAGATTTTTATCAACCCCGCGTATGATACCTACACGGAGAACACTAGAAGAGGGGATGTATGCTTTGACTTTTAGTGTCTCTAACATTGGAGTACGTAAGAAGGCATTAGCTTGAACTGCTGTGTGAATTACTCTAATACGATTTCTGCCTTTTCGTTGCAGCGATTTTACATTTAAATCCTGTTTATAAAACGTTCGTCCGAGAGCCATAGGGTGTAATTGGCCTATATTTTTGTCCACGGTTGATTCCACAAATACGATGTAAGGACCATAATGAAACTTATTTTAATACTCAGGTATAGTGTTCGAAGGGGGTGGCGCACTACGCTGATCATGCTGTTGATCAGAAGAAAGATCCTTGTTTAATGGGGTTTGTCCTTGTTGAACACTGGTAGTTTATTTGGTTTGGTTTAGAGTAGCAGATTCTGAAGACCCACTATCAATGGATTCATCATCCATATGCGCTTCGATTTCTTTATCCACTATTAACTGATCGCCTGTGAGGGGCAGCCATGGCGCACTATACTCTCACTACACACACTCGAGAACACCAGTAACCAACACGCTGCACACGGTATTACTACCACACAACTGTCGTGCCGATCGGCGAGCAAGAATTCAGACGGCACATTGCCCTCTCTATCTTATTCTGTGCTCGGGTGGATAGAGTTTGGCACTATCGACTAATCGGCCGATAGTCCCTTCGAACTATCGACTGAAAAGTCGAATGTTTTCAATCGAGCGAAATTATTCATTACTCGCATTACTTCCTGTTGAGAAGTCTGAATAGTCGAATGATTTCTGTCGAATGAAAGTTTTCAAAACATATAACGCTCAGTGTCGTGCGAGCATTCAACTGTAGCAGATCGTTGAACCTGTTCGCTGCTCTTGACCGGTGCTGACCTGTTCGGAGTGTGTGAAGCGACTACGTCCTGTCACTGGCTACCTATAAATAAGTAATAGAGTGAATAGTTTTTAAGGGATGTCTCTAGATAGTGGAGGTGTAGGTTTGGATAGACCTCCAGATTCGACTCCGGTACCTAAGGAAAACCTAATCTTGGAACAAGTTTCTTTAGAAAGGATGATTGTGGATAAAGATTTACCTAATCAAGAAGCTATGGATAGAGACAGAGTTACAATAATAATAATAATAATAATAATAATAATAATAATAATAATAATAATAATAATAATAATAATAATAATAATAATAATAATAATAATAATAATGCAGTGTCTCACATTGATAAACTCAACACCTATACAGACACGCATATAGGGCCGTATATTGTCTATGTCGAATCAGATGATCCGGAAAAAATAGGATACCTGCACCCGATCGCTTTAGGCAGACTTTTTTATGAACGGCAGATTCCCAACATCAAAGCCATTCATAAAAAGGGCCGCAACCGAATTCAAATTACTTTTAGGAGTCGAAAGAATGCTAATAATTTTCTTTCCAACCCGATTCTTCAAGAGAAACACTTGAAAGCTTTTGTAACTTCCTCAAATATCCATAGAGTTGGTTTGGTGCGGGGGGGGGGGGTTGATACAACTATATCAGAGACTGAACTCTTACAGTACATAGATTCACTATACCCGGTGATCAAGGTTCAAAGAATGAATCGAAGATCGTCCAAGGAGGACAAGACCGAATACATACCTACCGGTTCGGTAAAGGTAATTTTTCAATCTCAACAACTACCAAAGACCATTTCTATATTTAATGTAATTCTGGAAGTCCAAGCATTCAGTTTTGCACCTCTCATTTGTCATAAATGCCAAAGATATGGCCATCCATCGACAAATTGTAGAGCTAGGGAACCTCGCTGCGGGAAATGTGCATTAACTCATAACACCCAGGAGTCTACACAGACATTGGTAAAATGCATCCATTGTGACGGAAATCATCCGGCAGGGAATGAAAGGTGTACCGAACATCAGAGACAGGAGGAAATTAAACGGATCATGAGTGTTGAGAATAAGTCCTTCTTGGAGGTAAAAAATTATTTTGCTCCTTTGGAACAGGATGTTAATCCCTTAACACCACCACAACATTTCCCCCGTTAGTACCTTCTTCTAGTACATCTGAACCATTAACCTCTCGTAAAAGGAAGTTTTCTGCTATTGTAACTAGCCCACCCGAAAACCGTGTAGACCAGGTTTCGATAGAAGTAACTACTTCAATTTGATAAGGGACCCTCTACGAGACAAACAATTTATTCCGGAAATCAGATCTCAGTTACTTTCTAACTCTAGGAATGTATCCCAAATTCATAACTTTACCAGTACAGACCAAGTCCGCTCTGCTAACTGTGTTCCTGAGGCTTCTGTTTCTAAGACGGGTGAATCTTCTACTGTACGCATTCAGTCTGAAGGGAATTTCAAGAATTATCGAAAAAAATGATTTCATAATCAATCAAATGGGACAAGATATTCAGTGGCGTCATTTACTTAAAGTTTTACACGATGAAGTTATCACTTTATTAACAAATAACTAAAAATGAGAATTTTGCAGTGAAGCTGTCGGAGCATTTTAAACAAGAAACACGAATTAATTCGGATTATACAAGTTTTTGATCCACAAATCATTATCCTTAGTGAAACATGGCTCAAACGAAAATATAATTTCTGAGTCACTGGTTTCAATGTCACACGATTAGATGGCTATGTTGCGAATGGTGTGTGTATCCTTATTAAAAATACTATCGATTTCCAAGTCAGAGAGATCAAATATGAAATTCCTCATGTTCAAACCATCGCAATTGCCATAAATAATTTAACCGTCGTTTCCTTATATTTTCCTCATAAAATTAGACCGACATATGACCAATGGAAGCATTTCTTCGCACAATTCCACACGTCCACTATTATTGAGGGCGATTACAATGCCCATAATCCGATTTGGGGAAGTGTTTCTTGTTGCAAAAAAGGCCGGGATATTGAGAACATCATAAATAAGTCCCCTCTTACAATTTTGAATGATGGATCACCAACACGGATCACTGCGCCCAATACCAATCCCAGTGCTGTCGATCTGACTATTGCAACTATTGATTTGGCTCATAAGCTATTGTGGAAAACAGGGAATGATACCCACCAACGTGATCATTTTCCTATTTTTATTACTATCACATCGAACGAGCTCCGAAAGCCAAAAAAATTTCCGAGGAGTGTACGACAAATGAAACATATGGATACTTCGTTATTTCAAAGGTATATTCAGGATAAATTGCCCATTGTCGATAACAACGGGAATAATGATCAATACCAGACATTACTAAATGTTATAGCGCTGTATTTAGACACGTACCATCCACTTGAACTTAAATACTCGTCGCAATATTCCCCGAACGTTCGTTGGTGGGATAAAGAATGTTCGGCATGGGTACAGCGTCGAAAGAATGCTTTAAGGAAATTCCGACATGAAGGGACAATGGCGTCTTATCTTCAATACAAGACAATAACCGCCCAGATCCAAAAATTATTCAATGAGAAACGACGATTGGCTTGGAAAACTTTCACAACTTCATTAAATAGGCAAACTCCTCTTCAAGACGTCTGGTCTGCAATTCGAAATTTATGCAACTCCCACCGCAGTAATCTACCCAATAACGACTGGGATAGTACAACTCTCCTTCAATTTTCTCAAACTCTAACTCCTGATTATGTAGTACCTCAGTTCCAATATCCGATAACTGGAATTACGCATCAATTTCAAACCTTGCTGCGATCAATAATCCCATCGGAATTCGATGTTGATTTATATAATACGAAAACCACTTCTCCAGGAATGGATTATATATCCTATCATATGCTTACAAGCTTACCCCCAGAAGCTAAGAATATCCTCCTTCACAAATTTGACCTGATCTTGGAATTTGGTAATATACCTATGGAGTGGAACTATTTCGTATCAGTACCTATCAAGAAACCTGGTAAACCGAAACATGTTCCAAATAGTTACAGAGGAATTTGTCTAAGTTCTTGTATTCGGAAACTGTTTCAAAAGATCTTACTAAACAGAATAATGTGGGCTCTAGAATATTATGACCTTCTACCGAAGTACCAATTTTCATTCCTCAAAGACCGCAGCACGACGGATGCTTTGAATGTTTTATTAGTCGATATATTGTTAGCAAAATTCAGAAAACAACACGTTATGGCTGCCTTTTTAGATATTAAAGGTGCTTATGACAATGTTAATATTCCCATCTTACTCCGGAAACTAAGTAATATGGATTTTCCTTCCACGTTGATTGATATCATAGGACAATTATATACGCATCGACGAGTTTGTCTCCCTCAAATCGCCCATCAAAGCAATTGCCGTTCTGTATCCGTTGGGCTTCCACAAGGGGACATTTTAAGTCCGATTATGTATAAGTTGTATACTGCGGATCTTGAAAGAGAATGGGTAAAAACAGCTCGGATACTGCAATATGCCGATGATATAGTAATCTACTGCACTCAAAATACCATAGAAGAATGTCGGCTTACTCTAGAGAAGACTTTAGAAGTCCTGCAGACGTGGATGATACAAAATGGTTTAGAGATAGCACCGGCTAAAAGTTCAACTCTCATATTTACCCAAAAACGTATATATGATAAGTCACCCATTAGATGTGGTGAACAGAAAATCTCCGTCAAACAAACCGTTAAGTATATTGGGGTAACGATCGATAATAAACTATCCTGGAAACAACATATTGCAGAGATGTGTCGCAAAACAGAACAAAAACTACATGTATTAAGATCCTTAACGAACAAAACCTGGGGAGCTCACCCAGCTACCCTTTTAACTGTATATAAAAACATTATCAGGTCTGTTTTTGACTATGGTTGTCAGTTTATAGATATGGCTTCGGTGGATCGAAAACAACGATTAGACAAAGTAGAGTATAAAGCTGCTAGACTGATTACAGATTCCATGAATTCGACTCCTACAAATGCTTTACTAGCTGAAATTACCGAACCATCGTTACATTTGCGACGCAAACATGTAGCTACCAAATATCTTCTCAAGAAAATGGCCAGATATCATCATCCGATTCTTCCCAAGCTGCAGTTATTATCTGAATATTATGGAAATGGAACTGTATTACAAGACAAATATCCGGCACTCCTGTGGGCTTATGCTCAATTTATATATTTACGACCTAAAGTTGTTCAAACAAGAACTCACCCTAAGTACTCTATCAGGTTTCCCGCGAATATACAATTACCAAATATCATACGTACAAAATTCGGCGATTCCAGTATCTCCGAGAATTTAAACAGACTGATAACAACTAAGTCATTCAAAATTATTTTAGATCAATACAATCAATACATTCCATTTTATACTGATGGATCAAAACATAAAGACAGATCCGAAGTAGGAGCCGCTTTTTATTCCCCTCTGCTGCAATTATCCAAACAATTCATATTGTCCCAATACGCATCACAGCTGAAATATTTGCAGTTCATCAAGTGTTATTATATATTAAACATTCTACGATCCAAAAGGCCCTCATATGTACCGATCTCTCAGTGTTCTTTCAGCATTAGAAAATCCTACAAAGGCGGACAATTGGTATATAGAAAACCTCAGACAACTATTGTATGATCTATCTGTACTAAATCGTCCCGTATTATTTATGTGGGTTCTAGGACATTCTGGCATAACAGGCAATGTCATGGCCGATAAACTGGCCAACGATGCAGCTAACCGACAAGGCCTACGCTACCATATTGCATTCCCACAAAATGATGTATGGACACTATGTCAGAAACTTATCCGAGAAAAGTGGAACGAACATTGGCGTCAATCTGCACAATTTAAAGGTAAACATTTCGACAATATTCAAAATACAATTGCTATTAAACCATGGTTCGCAAAAGGAAAGTACACTCGACGTCATATCACTACTCTAGTCAGACTTCGCTTGAATCATGCCTGTACACCGGAACATCTGTTTCGTTTAAAGATTAAGGATAACAACTTGTGTAATTGTGGTCACTATATCGGCACTATAAATCTTATTTTGTTTCAATGTGATAAATATCCCCGACAGCAACAACGTTTCATTTCCACTTTACTATCACTCGGATTTCAACTCCTTCTCACTATTTCTTGTTTAGTATACTATCCGACAGTTCGCTTAGCTGAGTTACTGACTAACTTTTTTCACGCATGTAATATCCCGATATAATCTGGACGATCCTGCCTCCTTTATTTGTAATCTGGTCATGTTTGTCTATAGTAGTAAATCGCCGTGGTAGATCACACTGCCGTGAAGATGTAGAACCCTGTGTCCCTGTGCTAAATCCCCTGTAACCTAACGTATGCAAACTTGTTCTTTTTTTCATGACTGTAGTTTAGACGCCTCGAATATTCCTAATCTATCTTTCCTACACAACCTCCCCTAATTCACTAGTGTGTACTTCCGTTTCCCACTACCCTAAAATGTATCCTTTTTGTAACAGTTGCTTTGATTGGTGAAGTTTAAAGCAACCCAGTGACTGGACGTATTGTGCTGCGCAGAGTCCAAGAACAAACAACGAAGAAGAAGAAGACATATAACCACTGACCTCTATACCTGGATGGCTGGTAGCTTGGGTAGCAGTAAGCCGATTAGAAGATAAATGGCGTAGTAAGATGGCAGCGAGCGCATGGTGCAATAGACCACGAGGAGCGCGCTTGCTTTGTTTATGCTTAGTTCAGTGACGCCAGGCCTCTTGATTGTAGTTCCACGAGTGTTCTGTGCTGTGTTATTGCAAAGTAAATAGTAGTGTATTTTACGAATTTAGGTTCGTTGCCTTGTGGTATACTTATGGATTACAAAATTCAATTTAAATATGTTCGTGTTTATCTGAAATATGAATGAAGAAACATTCTACGGGGTATTAACATACCGCAGTGTTCAGCTTATGGATGTACAAACGGAACCGATCAGTAGAAGGAGAAATCATTTCATCGGGGAGTTTTATACTGTACATAGGAATCTTCCTAGGGTAGTGTTTTGAGTTTTAGGTTTATTGTGTCTTATTTCGCATATTCTGGGAGCAAAATGGCAATTAATTTTTGTAGGTTTCCTTTCTCGAGACCCGAACATCTAAGATCATCGATTAGGAGTATCAGGCGGGAGAATTGGAAGCCTTCTAAAACAGCTGTTCTCTGCTCGGATCACTTAGAGGAAGACAGTTTTGATAGAAATAAACAAACTGTACACCTTAGAAGTGATGTACAGCCAACTGTTTTCAGTTTTACTGAACATTAACTGCAAGTAAAGATTTACTTATATTTTTTTATTTCTCATAATTAAATTGACGGTTTCGATGAAATAATTGACGTGACCTTATAACAATCTTAGAAAATGAAGTCTGGAGGAATTCTAGACCTTATTTACATCAGTAATAATTATGGGTTTCAGACACTGGAGTGGTGGGAGATGGGAAAGTGTGGTGGGTGTTTGGGGCTATCCCATTATACTATTCGTGGTATTTGGGACTCTTAACTGGTGTTACATATTTCTGATGGTGACTATCAATATCGCTTTGCTAGCTGAATTTAATTAAAGAGGTCTGTAATAGTAAATTAAGCTGCAAATAATGTGATATATTGACAAGTTTTGAATATTTGCTGGTTTTATAAATGTGTACATTTGCTTCAATGATATTTTAATTTGATAATATGCGCGTTATTTCAGGGAAACAGGAAACAGAAATTCATTATCAAGCACATATTACGATATGTCGAATCTAGGCCTGTATAGTGAGCTACGTTTAAAGGTACATCATTTTAAGACTGCATAATTTCGTAGCATACATGTATACAATTTACAACAATGTTTCCAGGAACTGATTTTCACTCGTATTGTGTTACCGATCGCTAATTGCATGTATTCACCACCTAAGTTAATATTTGTCGGCCTTTACTATACACTCATGTTTATTGCTATCCCGGAGATTTACTGACCTCGGAATGACGTGTCAGTGATCCCAATGTCCTTATGCTTTGAGTGAACATGTCGCTATATTTTTAATTATTCCAATGCGCCATTAATTGCGACTTAAAATTGACTACCGTATATTAGCATTGCTTCCCCATAAGGAGAGCTCTAGGTTGGGTACGCCAACATGGCGAACCGCGCGCTCAACTTGGCGTACTTTCTCCTGCAACGGAGACCTGCCATCAGCGATCCATGTATAGAGATCAGTGCATATAACTAGTGATGGGCTAGCGACGGAATCGAGTAGAATCGAGTAATGTTCTCTTAGAATCGGTATATTCGACTCCAGACTCGAGTCCAAGCATATTAGTGTCGCTATCTGTGGACATGTCTTAGAACTATAATCTATTGTACTGGAGTAGACGGCAGTCAGGATCACATACAGACTATTTTTTTGTGTGGATTGCAGTGTGTTTGCTGCTAATGATTAGTTTTGTTGAGTCATCGCTCGTCAATAATTTGATTGTTACGATAATTATGATCATCGTAGGCACTAAAATTTATTACTTACTTACAAACTGTTAACTCGAAAGATAGACTAGTAGCAAATACAGTAGAGATAATACGCGACACTGAGCGAGATATCGAGGGACAGCTATTGGAGCTCACTCTAGCGGATAGACCTGAACAGTACTGATTCTCTCATACGAGCACGTGTATTTTTGTGTGAAGTTTTTGGTCTTATTTATGCGTTTTCAGTGAGTTGACGTAATTAAATAGTAGCGTGTGTCATTCCTTAATATCTCCTCTCAACATGAGGGGAAAGGTATGTGCTGTGTTTGGCTGCAGTAACTATGAAGTAGAGAAGAATGCGCGGTCGTTCTTCAGGTTCCCTCGTGACAAGAACATGTAAGTAATATTGTGTTTGTGCATATATTCTTCCAGTGACAGAGATTTTTATAGTACTTCATAATCTTCTGACCTGCTCGACCCATATTTTAACTGGCATAAAAAGTAATACGCATATTTTATTGTATAGTGCAGCAGTTAACCTTCAATACCGATGTGTTGTTGTAGGTGTGACCTGTGGGTTTTGAAATGTCACAGAAGCGATTTGGATAATGTGTACAAGAAAGAAGGGACGTTGCGCTTATGTGAGTATTATAAGATCTGTTCAGATCATTTCCAGGCCATCGACTTTAGAAATCCTCGACAATACAGCCAAGGGTATGCTACATTTTTGTTCTAATTGTACGTAAATATACCTTAAAGCATCATTATCGACAACATTTTCATACTTTTCTTTCTTTTATCCCTCTTCTCAGATTAAAGCCGGGATTTTATAGATTTTCTTTCTTTCTTTCTTCATATTAAGAGGAAAATTGTCCAGATTTTAATTGTTAATTCATTGCATCATGTGTGTAAGGAATGTGCCGATATTTTTATTGACAAGTGTCTTAATGTGATGATAAAATGTTTTTAAATGAGAAAAAAGACAAATCCAACCGTAAAAGTTCAGGCTGGAATGCTAAAGCTAATAAAGTAATGCATAAATGAAAGATCAAGCCATTTCACAGTAGCCCATTTCATATATTGTTTGTGTGCCTAATTTCAGTCTTTGAATAATAACAACCTTTTAAATAATTCTTCATTCATTTATCCAGAATTGCTTTAGCAACTTCGAAGTTAATATCTCAATAACACTTTCTTTCTAGACGTAATTTATTTATCCATTTCCGTATATACATTTCCATTGATATTTGAATTTAGCGCGATTTGTTCAGGTCAAGTCACTAGGAGCGCCACCGTCGAATTGTCTCCCATTTTAGCAAGGCAAAATCCGTAAGTGTCGCGTATTGTCTCTACTGTATTTGCTAGTAGGAACGAAGATAAGCGTGAAATGGGGATAGTTTCCTCAATGTGTCTCCCACCTTTTCTAATGCCGATAACGGCAGCGTTATATTGTTATAATTTTTGTTATTATTATTATTTCTTTTATTACTTTGCAGCCTAGAAGTAGCCACCAGGGAAACGTTGATAGCTATGAAATATTATTCCCGCGACGTCCTTGTAGGAAACTTGTACCGGCAATAGTATTGTGCGAAATAATAACAATATTACTGCCAGAGTAATTTATTGCAAAGTTACATGTGTAGGGCGTTCAGAAACATAGTATATGCGCAGTAGTATCACTTATTGGTATTGTATTCACGCAGTCTGCATAAATAGCATGCACATCTCATCTGATTCCTATTTGATTACAACATATTAACATTCGCTGGCTAGTCGCTAATACCTGTATTCTTCTTCTTCTTTATCTGTTTACCCTCCAGGGTCGGCTTTTCCCTCGGACTCAGCGAGGGATCCCACCTGTACCGCCTCAAGGGCAGTGTCCTGGAGCTTCAGATTCTGGGTCTGGGGATACAACAGGGTAGGATGACCAGTACCTCGCGCAGGCTGCCTCACTTGCTGTGCTGAACAGGGGACTTGGTGGGGATGGGAAAATTGGAAGGGATGGACAAGGAAGAGGGAAGGAAGCGACCGTAGCCTTAAGTTAGGTGCCATCCTGGAGGAGAAGTGGGAAACCACGGAAAACTACTTCCAGGATCGCTGAGGTGGGAATCGAACCCTCCTCTACTCAGTTGACCTCCCGAGGCTGAGTGGACCCCGTTCCAGCCCTCGTACCACTTTTCAAATTTCGTGGCAGAGCTGGGAATCGAACCGGGGCCTCTGGGAGTGGCAGCTAATAACACAAATGCGGACAATTGTATATTTCATCAGACAATTAACACACAAAGGATTGGGTTCATATCAACCTTTAAATGACAACATTAGGGTTGTAGGTGCCGATCATTGTTGCTCTACGTCATGTTTCCTATGTGAGAGGGAATTGCTGTATTTACAGAACCCTGTTACAACTGTGTGAGCAAAGCAATGGCAAACTACCTCACTCCTCATCTTGCCTAGTACGCCTCATTTGGGCTCTGCCATTGGTTTTTGCGGTTTCCCTATAACTGCGTGGCCTTTGGTGGTGCTATTTGAGGATCCAACCAGCCTCTGGGCTGATGACCTAACAGGCAGTTACAACTGTGAGCGCTTCGATCACCCTTGACCAGCAGCGGAACTACAGTATATACATTTGTTGCTGTAGGAAGAAAAATATTGGTATTCATCGACCTAGAGGAGAGCAGAGCACAAAATATTTATTTTAAGTAATAGATTGTTTTTTTGTAAGCAATGC